>NC_137019.1:3930000-4005000 GCF_032717465.1 Coenobita brevimanus | reverse complement strand
AAATTTTCGTTTCTCCCTTGTGTTTGACAGACTTTTATTTACTTACTTTGTTATCTATTTTGAACAATTATATAAGCTGTTCATGACTCGAAACTTTTAATATTCGCTACGGGCTTAAGTTTGGCCATGGGTAGTAAGTCGAAGTTTTTGTGGTTTGATTCATTCTCTTTGTTTTTGCTTTAGTCAGGTGCGTTAGGTTGAGTCATGCTGTCCGGTGCAATCCTAACATTACTCACTGATCCTCAAATAGGCTAATGTTGACTCGCCTTACCCCTCTCCCTCTCATCCATTCGCTCTTGCCCACCCTCCCTTCCGTCTTCCTCTCCTTCCTCATTCCTTCTCTCTTCCTTACTCCCTCCCCTACGTCGTTCCTTCTTCTCCATCATCCAGTCCCCCTTCCCCTCCCTCTCGTCTTCTTCCCCTTCTCCCCTCTCTTGCTTATTCTCCCCTCTCTTGTTTCTTCTCCGCCTTCTATTATCCTTCTCCCGCGCTACTTCCTTCCCACCTCTTCTTTCCTTCCCTCGCTCCCTTCTCCCCTTCCTTGCTCCCTTTCTCCTCATTTCTTTCTTATTTTAATTTACCTTTTCCTTCCTTCACTCATTCCTTTTACATTCACACAGTCCACGTTTTCATTCATCCTCTTTAGTTTCGTCTATAGTTTTGTTGTTATTGTAGTTCTCTCTCTCTCTCTCTCTCTCTCTCTCTCTCCTTTTCTACACATTTCCCAGCACACGGGTAAGTCCATCACCACATTCATTAATCACCACCCCTCCTTCCATCTTTCATTCTCTCCATTTTAGCCCACTTCAAAAATTATAAGTCATGCATCGTCACTTAGCTTATGATGACGCTTTGGAGGGGAACCAGGAGCCGTATTCATAAACTCCCCTGGGCGTAAGATGCGTATATTTTTATTTTTTGTATTTTCACTTATACACCTGCCAGAAACTTCACAGCGAAACTAGATTGAAGAATAAGGTGAAAAATACGACGAGGCAGATTATTCATTAATATATTTCACTGCCATGGAGAACAATTCGTCGTGGAAAATTGTTAAGAGCCTTTGTGAATATGGCTCCTGGGTCTGCATTTATCAAGAATCTTAGCCCATTTCCAGGATAGCAGTTTACTGTTATCGGAAGCATTTTAATTTAGTTTGCTTGTGACGTGTATGCGAGCAGTGTGAGTGAGGACAAAAGTATGAGCAAACGATCTTCTGTACGACCCAAGCTCAAGAAAGTTGGTTAATACGGATCCCTGATAACGCCAGAAGATTTCCTGCTTGGTGACGTGGACAGGGATTGAATTCCCTTTCATCACCCTCAGGACCCTGTGACTCACTCTCGGCTGGGAAAAAAAAAAAAAAAAAAAGTCTGGCTGTAACTGGAACAGAATACTGGAGTTGTCCCGAGAAAGAGAGAGAAAGAGAGAGAGAGAGAGAGAGAGAGAGAGAGAGAGAGAGAGAGAATTACTGGTACCGGTATTAACACTTGCGCTCTCATGACTCGCTTTCAGCTGAAAATAGTTGTCAGGTGTTAGCTGGAGTAGAACACTAGATTTATCACGCCTATGACAGGGTTACTATACTTTGATGCATTTAATATATTTTTATCAGTATATAACCTAGATTTTTTACACCAATATCTTTATTAAATTTACATTCATGATTCAAATGAAACAAAACTCTTCCTTCTTGGTCTGTTGCCTCACACGTCTTGCCACACTGATCAACATTCCTCTGCACACTCCTGGCACACTGGTATGTTCTCACAGCATAGCGTTGCATCATCTTCTTACTCACTCACTCATACTTATTACACTTTGTTATGCTCATGACCCACATCACACACACCTCCCACACCCACTACCAGCACCTTCCGCCCACAAATACAACCCCCACCCTCCTGCGCACTACATACACCCTGACACACACCACCACCTTCATCCCACACTACCCATACCTCCCACCCATATCTTTCACATCTTTCACTGTCCCCACACTTTCCTTTCCTAACCCACGCCTTCCACCCTCCCCCAGTGTCATCTTGATCCTCTAGTTTCATCCACATATAACATCTAAGTCCACATCCTTCCATTGCTATCCCCCATTCCAATCACCTCATTCTCTTCCTTTATTTTCATTCAAATCCACACCCCACCCACATTTTTCACATCTCACAATCTGCCCCATTCCCTTCTAAAGCAGCCTCCGTTCCATCTACATCCCCAGGTGCTTTTCACATCCTCCTGTCCCTTACCCAAACATACACACGTCCCTCACTTCTCACCCAAACATAACTGCATCCTTCACTCCCCACCCAGACACATGCATATCCCTCGTCCCTCACTCAAACACACCCATATCCTTCCCCCCCCCGCCCCCAAGCACACACACACACACACACACACACACACACACACACACACACACACACACACACACACACACACACACACACACACACACACACACACACACACACACACACTCCTCGTCCCCTACCCAAACACACTCACACTCCTCGTTCCTCACCCAGACACACTCACATCTCTCGTCCCTCACCCAAACACACGCACATTTCCCGTCCCCCACCCAAGCACACCCCCATACCTCTTCCCCCACCCAGACACACAAACATCCCTCATCCCCCACCCAAATTACCCACATTTTTTATCCACATTTCACAGTTCTTCAACGAAACACGTCCATCTTCCTCCACATTCCTCACCTGTCATTCAATACCCCTCTTCTCTCACCTACATACCCCAGTCTAAATCCTCATCGTCACTCCTTTCCTTTATCGCTACCCAGAATTCCTCCCTTTCCATCTTCTACGCAGAATTCTCTCTTTCCACTTTTTTCCTGTTCATTCTTTCTTTATTTTCTTTTTTTTTTTTTTCTTTCATACCCCTCTTGACTCCTTCCAACCTCCACGGTGCTGCACTCAACCACCTATATGTACCATCTGTCGACCTCCTCCCCCTCTCCCCTCCCTGTCATCTACGCCGACAGTGGCTGATCCTGCCAGTTTTTGCTTCTGTATGAGACCAGAATAGCGCTGAACGTATAGGTCAGGGATACGCCAGGCCTCTCATGCGTATCCTGCCTTTGGATCGTGCGTATGAACCTCAGTCCAAGGTCCACTAGATTCATTGGACTTTGCCTTGTACGCAGAGTTCTTGGATCTCTCTCTCTCTCTCTCTCTCTCTCTCTCTCTCACACACACACACACACACACACACACACACACACACACACACACACACACACACACACACACACACACACACACACACACACACACACACACACACACACACACATACACCAGGAATTCGTACATATAATTTAGTTCAGTCCTCAGATAAGTTAAACGCTGCCTTAACTAACGTAAACAAGCCAGCCTAACTTGATCCCACAGAGGCTAGCAGGGAAAAAATAAGGGAGTTCCAAGAAGTGAGTCACGTATTAACCTCTTGAAGCCGTGTGATGTCCCTTTTACAGTATATATGCTGCTTCCTGACTATTTTATTCAACTTAGGGAAGGCCTCTCGAGTGAAGGAGTTTATTAAGGCTATGTCTAACCCTCCCAGTTCGAAACAAATCTATCCTAAGCTAAAATGGTCAGGAAGATGGTAAGAACAACGTGAAAAGGACATCCCCAGGGTCAAAAGATGAACCGCCTTAACATCTGGTTTGAAATGAGATGACTTGGTATATTCCAAGAAGACCTGGTTACATCACACAGCTGTTCTTGACGCTGTTCTAGGGTGTATGTTTACCTAAATGTAGATTCAAGAATATTTTGGCCTCGCATGTTCGGTTTTCCCAGCATCATTGGGTTCAGCTACTTTTGCTTGGCTTCTGGTGTACACTAGTTATGACAGGTTTTAGCTTTGATTTAAGTGCTTCTTGTAGGCATAGTTCCAGTTTAGCCTATCCAAAGGGCAAACGATGCACACACAGAGATACATGCAAATAAACACACACACACACACACACACACACACACACACACACACACACACAGAGTGAGAGTGAGTGAGTGAGTCCAATCCCCTTCCCACCAAAAGGCTGAACTATTTAGAAACGGGAACCAAGAAAACTGACTAATTACCCCCGTCAGTTCACTTTCGTTCACAGGTATGCAAGTGTTCACCCCGGGGTCTCACATGCCTCTCGCTTTACTTGTTAAATTCTGTTTGCCTCTTTGCTTGTGTTTCTACCTGTAAGCCGACGCTTCATTAACGCTGTCGGTATTATTATTAGTATTATTTTATTTGCTGCTGCCAGACGATTTCATCCAATGTAAGTCTCTTGTAGTGAAGAGGCTAGAATCAAATAAGTACGCCATTTTTTTTGGTATTCGTGTTGCCTCACTGTCGCATTCCATGACTGTCGCACTCTTTTCTCCGACTCTGCCACACACCACGCCTGTCACATCCAAACCCTTGCACACACCGCCCCTGTCGCACCCTAGCCCTGCCACACACTACTCCTGCCACACCCTAACTCTGCCACACACCACCCCTGCCACACATTAACTCTGCCACACATTAACCCTACCACACACTAACTCTACCACACCCCAGCCCTGCCACACATCAACTCCACCACACTTTAACTCTTCCACATCCTAACTCTGCCACACCGTAACCATGGTTCATGCGCAGCTATGCCATTTCGATCCATCAGCTCCAGCACTGTTATGTCCACAGAGGCCATCACAGCACCATAACCGCACCATCATTATCCTGCCATAAGCACGCCATCACGTCACACCCCACACCCATTATCGCCATTTGCTCATTCCACATATTCGCATACAGATAGACAGGTAAGGAAACAAGACAAAGGCAAATAAATTAACTAACAAAGATACACATTTGTTTCACACATACCTCTACACCTCAGAATTACACACCCCACACTTGTGCATCTTACACAGGCATGCATCCTAATACACACACACACACACACACACACACACACACACACACACAACAAACATCACCACACCACACCATATCACACCACATTTATTCGTCCCACACTACACCAGCAGTCACATACCGGCTGTTTCACCTTCCCCATTGTTTACACCATCATAACACATCCACACCATACCACCATTCTCGCATGTACACTGCCCTCATACCTTCACCACACACAACACACACACACACACACACACACACACACACACACACACACACACACACACACACACACACACACACTTAAGCATGCACAGCCTCCCTCTCTCCCACTCTCTCTCTCTTTCTCCCTACCCCTTTCCCTCCCTCATCTCTCTCTCTCTCTCTCTCTCTCTCTCTCTCTCTCTCTCTCTCTCTCTCTCTCACCGTAATCACCTACGTTTACCTCCGCCTTAATAACTTCACTCTCAGCACCTTCCCACCATCACTTTCCTCTCCTTGACTCCCCACACCTCCATTTCCATCCGTACTTCTCCCTCCCCAGCCTTCACCCTCCACCCTTCCTCCTTCATTCTACGTTCCCTTCCAGTCTTTTATTCACATCCCCTATTCCTCATTTTCTTTCATCCTTTCCCTCTCCTATCTCCCCACCCTCACCCTCACCCCTCCTTCCCCAGCCTTCACCACTCCAACCTCCATCCTCCCCCACCCACACCCTCACTCCTCCTTCTTTACCCTCCTCCCACTTGTACTTCCTCAGCCTCCCACCACTCCTCCTTCCTCAGTCCCCCACCCCTCCTCCATCCCTCCTCCTTCATGTCCTACCCCTCCTTCCCTTCCTCCTGCACCTCCCTCTTATCCCTTCCCCTTCTCCTCCCTCCATCCCCTCTCTTCCTTCCACCCACGCCCCGCCACCCCTTCCCCTGTGGCGTGTGTTGAAACAAAGTAAGGAGACACCTGAGCATTTTCCCCTCTTTGTTCATGCTGTTCTTTGTTCCCTGAGGTGTTCTAAGGTGTTAATTCCCTGTGTCTGGTAGTTTTCTCGCTACATTTGAAGTGTGCGTATGGTTTATGTGGCCTGTGTGTGTGTGTGTGTGTGTGTGTGTGTATGTGTGTGTGTGTGTGTGTGTATTTCTTTTCTTTATTTATGTATTTTAAGTTCAAGTTTCTGTATGATAGTTCAATTTTTAACTGTAGAGAAAGGGTTGTTTGTATGTATGTCTGTTAGTAATTATTTTCATTTATATACTTTTTTAAAACATTTTACTGAATTGGAATATATTGTTTAGTCTGATATTTATGTCAAAACCAATGTAGTTATTCGCTAGTTAATTTGTAGTGGTTCTTATATAAGGTTTCGTGCTTGAAACTAATATATTTTTCTCTTTTTCTTTTCAGGCACACACGAAATAGGGCAGAGGGTGAGTCACGGTCTGCATGTTTAGTTAAACCGGTTAATCTATTCAGTACAGTGTCGTCATATGTTTTTTTTTCTTGCCACCTTCAGAGGAATTTTAGATTTGGGGAAGACTTTTGTACTGAAGTGTTTAATGAAGGCAGTATCTAACCCCACCAGTCCGAAAAGTCTCTTGTCACTGAAGAAACTCATCTGGCAGTAAGAAGAAGCAAATATACTGTACAGACGTCATCGTAAATTAGCAAAGGAGTAAATTAGCAATATAGTAGGCTGAATTACTCTTTCCTAGCAGTTCCGCTCTCACTCCTGCTTTGCTGTAATAGGGATATCCCATCTGCATACGTATTCAGGCTAATATCATGCAGATGGGGCAGGAGATAGAGCGTGTGATGTGATGTGTGTGGTGATGAGGGTGATGAGATGTGGGATGCAGTGTGTGTGTGTGTGTGTGTGTGATAGGATGGTGTGTTTGGAAAGACTTTGGTGTATGGTGAAGTCGCGTGTGTCATGTAATGTGTAGTGAGATAATGTGTGTGGTATGGTGCAAAGTGGGGTATTGTGTGTGGTGTACTGTGTTGTGTGGTAAGGGGCAGTATATGTGATGAGGTGTGTTGTGGGGTACTGGGAGTCTGTGTGGTGAGATGTTGAATGTGATGAGGTAGTGTGCAATAAGGTGTAGTGGGGTGGAGTGTGTGATGGGGTAGTGTGCAATAAGGTGTAGTGGGGTGGAGTGTGTGATGGGGTAGTGTGTACGATTAATGGTGGGGCGTGGAGCGGGGTATTTGTGATGAGGTAGGATGGGTAGCGGAGTGTGTGATGGGACAGTCTGTTAAGTTTATAGTGAGGTGTGGAGTGCGATGGTGTAGAGTCAGCTAGGCACAGTGTTATTAAGGTAAGTGCATTGTTTTTCATTCTGTCACTCACCCTCCCATGCGACGACTCTACCAGGGCGCTGCTTTCACTTTTGCAGTTAACCTCTTCAGACCGAGGCGTATTTCTTATTTACTTCATGCTACCGTCACGTTATTTTACTCACCTCATTAGATACTCTATTTAACTGGAAAGGTTAGTTCTAGCCATCAATAACCACTCCATTTGATAAGATGTCCACCAAGCTGAATATAATTGCCTGGAGGTGGCAAGAATAAACCAGTAAAGTACGTCATCTAATTCATGAAGTTAAGCGTTTCACTTATGCTTCGCTTTTTGTAACGTAATAATTCTGGTAGCACTTGTCTTCTTGTAGTGGTTAATGTAACGGTCCGGGGTGTAATCGGAGCGTAGTTGTGTGGTTCTATTCACAGATTACCATAGATGCATCCGTAATTACCGAAGCGTAATCAGTGCATCATTGCGTAGTTCCATTCATGAATCCCCTGCGTAGCGTGAATCATCTGTCAGAACGACACGGGAACTTAGCGAAGCGCATAGCTGAACGAAGGTCCTGCCGTTCACCCGCCCGTAGAGGATGTATGGTTGGTTTAGGCACCGTTTCTACTTGTATGCGTCTGTAGTTCGGGAGCTATATACATATATTTTTTTTATGATTTATTTTGTGTGTGTGTGTGTGTGTGTGTGTGTGTGTGTGTGTGTGTGTGTGTGTGTGTGTGTGCTGGTGAGTGAATGTGTAGACTATGTGACTACGGTATATGTGTTTGTCAGTTATTGCAGGCTGTGTGTGTCTGAGAGAGAGAGAGAGAGACAGAGACAGTGACAGACAGACAGATAGACAGACAGATAGACAAAGACAAAGAGAATTTATATGTGCGCGTATGTATGCATATATATGTATGTATGTATGTTTGTATGTATGTATGCGTGCGTTCTCTTTTTTTCAATATATCAGATTTTAGATTCAGGTTAGGAGACCCATGTGAGGTATTAGGTATATCCCTCCTGTAGGTCTGTCCGTCTGTTTGTCTGTCTGTCTTTCTATCTCAAATGTGGACACAAAATAGGAAACCCGTTTCCTAGATCCTGTACATTGTCGTCAGCCCCTCTCCACTGAATGCATAATGTGTTGACGTGGGGTGGTCCTTTTTTGTCGTCTTTTTTTGTAGTGTTTGTATGTGGTGTTGCCTCTCTGAGACACACGGTGTGAGGTGAATGTGTTGCTTTGTGTGGGCTTGTATTTGTATTCTCTCTCTCTCTCGCTCTCTCTCTCTCTCTCCTAAAATAAGCCGCGTTATGTCAGACTTTGTAACTTAGGCTTTTCTTGACCGGTTGAAACCGATTCTCTGACTATTCAGGGGAGACAGTTACACCAGTCAAGACTGGTATAAAGCAGTGCTGCCTTAGAGGCAGGACTGCGATGGACCAGTCCTGCGTACAAGAGGTAGAGTTGGGCAATACGGACTTCCACGTGTGTCCCGTGCCTGGGGGTAAACACCTGATGCTACAATGATGACGGACGTAATTTTAAGATAAGGACTTTGAAAAATCGAATTTCGCACAGTTGGCAAACAGCACTGACATGGGAAAGTGATACAGGGTAGGTGTTAATTGAAATAAATACGCACAGCACTTGACCAAAATTGAAAATGTCATTCATTTATGCCTGAATTAATGAAGTATTAATGTGTGGAGCTATTGTATGTGCAAAGTTTGTGAATCTCTATGTCCTATTATCCATTCCCCAGTACTAATTCCTTAAGGACAACTACAGCAATCTTTATCTTCGGTAATTACATTACTGTTTTCACTGTTGGGGTATAAGCTGCACATTTATTTCGCTTTATGCCTTAATCAGAATCCCATTATCATGATTGTGATTGATCAGACTGTCGAGTTATCACACATATTCCTTTATTACTTGACGTAGAATCAGCTGCTGCATACAATAGTAATACAAACATTAATTGTCAAATTAATTTATTATTACCCCTTTCTCTCAGTTTACATAATTCAGTTGACTTCCCGATAATCCAGCCAATAGGACCAGCATCCAAGGAGATATCAGTCTTATGACCATTCTCGCCAGTGTTTCAGGGAACTTAAATTAGTCTGAAGAAGTCGGGGGAAAAAAAAATCGCGGGATCCCCTGGGTACCTGGAAAGTAGAACACTACCCTTGTATTACCTGGGTGTCGTAAGAGGCAACTATATGGGAGGGGGAGATGGGGGCTGGGAATTCCACTGCCCTCTTGATAGCGTCTCCTACATACCTTCACTCTGCAAACGCCTTTTCCGTCAACGCCGACTCTGCCAACGCGGAATTTATCAACACCGACTCTATCAACGCCAATGCTGTACCTGTGAAGCTCAATTCTACTGCCTCCTACCTTAGTGCCATGTAGCCATTCTCAGGCGTGGTGTTAATTCCTTCCCTCCTTCAACCTCCTTCCCTCTTCTTTTTTTTTTTTTTTTCAACTCATTTCTCTTGCCTTCACGCGTATTTTGGCAGCTTTCTTTCACGCTTCTGTTTCCCTCCCATTTTCTCTGGCCCTCACCTTCACGCACCACACACACACACACACACACACACACACACACACACACACACACACACACATGTACTCTTGTACGTACACACTTTCTCTCTCTCTCTCTCTCTCTCTCTCTCATTCTCTTCATATACATACATACATACATACATAAATACGTTCATACATAATTCATACATACGTACATACATACATACATACATACATGCATACATACATATATATACTCATTCATACATACATACATACATTCATACATATATTCATACATACATGCATACATACATTCATTCATGCATACATACATACTGTACATACATACATACATACATAAATACATTCATACATACATACATGCATACATACATATATATATTCATTCATACATACATACATACATTCATACATATATTCATACATACATACATACATACATACATACATGCATACATACATATATATATTCATACACACATACATACATACATTCATACATATATTCATACATACATGCATACATACATGCATGCATACATACATACATATATTCATTCATGCATACATACATAGGTTATCTCTTTCTTCATATGATCTTTATCAAGGTCAAAACTGAATAACATTATATTGTATTGGTATTCCGAGGCGGACACGAGGGAGACAAGGTAGGTGGGGAGGTCGATGTTTACAGTACAGGGCTTCCTTTGTGCTCAGTGCTGGGGGTTGTGCTGGAGGGAAGAACAGAAGTAGTGGGGAAGATTGAAAAATAGAAGGAGGAAGGGGGAACAGTAGATACAGATATATGATAAAAGTGCCGATGGTAAGGTGAGAGGTGGGGGGGTGGGAGTACAGGAAAAGAGTGGTAGAGTAGGACACAGGATGACATGTTAGAAAACAGAGGGAAACAGAGTTACAAAGGAAAAGAACAATAATAGGCTTGTTGGGCCTTTCGAGACTGCTTGTTATGAGGAAGGGTATACCTAACAAAACTGTGATATAATGACAAGGACAGAAGAGCAGAGAGGCTCCCTCAGCCCACCAAACCCTCCAGTCGAAGCCGACAGGAAATAGTGAGAAGGACCACCATGCAGCACAGAAACGTTGTCATGGAAATATCATAAGAAAGAACGAAAGACGGAAAAAATAGAAATAAAATAACTTGGACGAGGAACAGATACTTGGCGGAGGCCTAGGAAGAACAGGATAGATAATAAACTGTAGAGGGAAGGATACGTGGAGAAGAAATAGATAAAAACAAAGGAAGCAATGCATGGAATGAGAGGGGAAGGACAGAGAAGGGGAAAGGGAGCCCAAGCGGGAAGTGGAAGAAACACGCCAAAGAGAATATTAAGTGAGGGGAGGTTGGGGGTGTAGATAATAATAATACGGACTGATGGAGGTGAAACGGACAATGAATAATGAGTAATTGGGAGGAAGAAGCAAATGGGGTTGAAATAAAAGGAAATAAAGAGAAAAAAATGATGAGCAGAGAGACGGAAAAGGATTGAAGAGATAGGGGATAAAACCAGACACGAGGCGGTAAAGGGGGAATGGGGGAAATTGGGGTGAGGGTGGGAGATCAAGGGATACCACATGGGGGAGGGGGGAAGGGAAGTAGGTGGTCGTGGGAGGGGAGAGAAGGGAGGGGGTGAGAGGGAAAGGGTGAGTGGAAGGTATCAAAGGACGCACAGGGGATGGGAAAGATGGAGAGGGAAGCGTAAAGAGAGAGGCGATGTGAGTGAGAGGAAAGTGGAGTAAAGGAAGGGAGAGACGAGGAAGAAGGGGTGCAAGAGGGAAGGGAGGAGGTGAGAGGGAAGGGGAGAGGGGGGGTTACAAAGGAAACCACAGTGGGAAGAGGGGTGCAAGGGTGAGGGGAGAGCGAGGGAAGTGGGAAGGGGGAAGAGGGAGGTTACAGATCAAGGTCGCTTCGGGCAATAATATCGACCGATTGCAGGGGGTCGGTACTTCGAAGGGTGGGAGGGGAAGGGAGGAGAGGGGTGATTGATGGAAAAGAAAGGAAGTTACGGGGGTGAGGAGGGAAGTAGGTTATGAGGTGAGGAGATAAGTGATGGGCAAGAAGATTAGCTGTAGTACAAAGGAAATAAGACACATAAGAGGAAGCCTACTTGCCCAAAATGAGATTATCTGCTGGGGTGAACTACGTCAAGAATCTGACCTACATTTGTGAAGGCTGAGAAAGGAAGGCTGTCCTATACCCACCGCTTCGTTAGGTATATTATCCAGCTTGATATAAAAAAGAAAAAAAGAAATGCTGTACACCGTGACTGATGACTTGTACAAGCTAACACATTTTTAATCAAAGGACAGAAGAGGAAATGGTATGATGTATTTTATTCAGGTACATTATCTCTGAAGAACACAGTCACACTCATCCCTGTGCGCGGCTACCCCAACACACACACACACACACACACACACACACACACACACACACACACACACACACACACACACACACCAATAAATTGAGTTGTACTATGTCAAAATCATATTCTATTCGATTTGTAAATTTATCCATAAGTTTTGCGTTAAGGACACTTTCTGACAGTTAACCCCAATGTTCCACTGTGGATATATCAATTCCTTAGCGCAGTATCTGTCTTGTAAGTCAAATCAAATTATCACTGGGTAGTTAAATTAAAGAATAATAAATATAATCTTACTCGAGACATTTAATGGTGACGACTCGTAAGTTCTCTTCAACTGAGTAGATTAAATTCGTAATTCGTATGGGGGTAAAAAGAAAGAGTAAACAAAACGTCCTCGTAGTGAAGGGATTAAAAGACAGTCTCTGTGGCGTTCATCGTTTGCCTTTAAGATTCACTCCATTATTTCTTGTCATAATATCCCTCTGTAATAATTGGACAGGTGAGCAGGAAGTGAGTACAAGGGGTGAGTGGCTGAGGAGGCGTGCGTGTGAGGGTTGGGAAAGAAATTAACTGAGAAAAGGGATGCGTAAGATGAAGGGTTGGGGAGGGAAGGTGATATAGAAGCTGAGGAACGTTGGAGATGAGTTAGGATGATGCAGAAAAATGGAAAGATATATATTTGTACATTTTCAACACTTTTCTTTCCAGGCTTCTATTGTTATGGTAGTTGGCATTCTCATCTTTCTCATACGGTACGAAACTGATAAAATGTAATATTCTTCTAAGGTCTGTCTTTCCCTCAGTCTCTGTCCAGTCTTTCAAGCACATTGTGTCTAAACATCTCGAAACTGAGGGATCTTATTCTTGACTCGTGTTTGAATCTCTTTAGAAGGGACGAATTTTGCAGGTTGTCGGGCCTTGGTTTCTTCCTTTCGTTTATAAACAACATATACAAAGAAAGCAACAGAAAAAAATGCGTTGTGAAGGGAAGTGAGAGTTCTGGAAGGGGTGGAGTGAGTGTAGATGAGGCCATAATAGGAGAAGAGGAAGAGCTTGTGCGAGGCGTAGCAGAGGGAGAGAGGGAACGTAAGAGGTGTGAGAGAAGGCTGGTAGGGAGGAGGGAGAGAGATGTGAGAGGCATAGGAGAGGAATGGGAGTGATATTAAGTTCGGGTGAGAGAGCCGGTGAGGGAGGGGGAGAGAAGCAAGGGAGAGGATAGGGATTGGATTAGTGGGGAGAGAGGTGTAGGAATGTTGAAGAGAGTTGCGAGAGTGTAAGGGATGGGAGGGAAGGAGCCAGTGGGAGGAAAGGGAGAAGTATGAGAGGCGTAGGAGATAACTGGGAGAGGTGCGTAGGGTGATGGAGGACTGGTGGGAGGGGAAGCAGGTTGAGGGGGAAGAAAGGAAGAGGTGTTGGAGAGGAGTAGGAGAGGTGTGAGAAGGTGTGTGTGTGTGTGTGTGTGTGTGTGTGTGTGTGTGTGTGCGTGAGAGAGAGAGAGAGAGAGAGAGAGAGAGAGAGAGAGAGAGAGAGTTGATGGAGGGAGTGGGGAGGTGTGTGAAGGTAGGCTAATAACTGTGGGAGAAGACTGAAGGAGGAGGACACACAGGCAAGAAAAGTGAGGGTCGTGGGGAGTCACTGAGAGAGAGGTGAGGAAACAAGATATAGAGGTGCCAGTGAGAGGAGGGAAAAAAGTGTGAAAAGAAAACAGGTGAATGGGGATGAGATGGGAGAGAGCTGAAGAAGAGAGAGATGAAGAACAGATAAGAAGGGAAAGTATGTGTGTGTGTGTGTGTGTGTGTGTGTGTGTGTGTGTGTGTGTGTGTGTGTGTGTGTGTGTGTGTGTGTGTGTGTGTGTGTGTGTGTGTGTATGTGTGTGTGTGTGTGTGTGTGTGTGTGTGTGTGTGTGAGAGAGAGAGAGAGAGAGAGAGAGAGAGAGAGAGAGAGAGAGAGAGAGAGAGAGAACAAAAAATGAGAGGAAAAAAGCAGAGAAGAACAAATGGCAAAAATGTGAGAAAGAGGAGAGAGGAAAACAGAATAAAAGAAATGTGAGGAGATAAGAAATGAAAACAAACGGTAGGAGTGAGAGCAGTGGAGAGAGGAGAGAATCATATTAGATAAAATAAAGGGGTGTGTAGGAGGAACTGGCGAGAAGGTGGGGGGAGGCGTTAGAGGAAAGGAAAGGAATAAGTGAAGGTGTTTTGATGAAGGAAGGACGATGGATAATCTATCTATCTATCTATAGCCCGACGCCCTAATCCCGCAAAGGGTGGCCGCAGACAAAACGCCTCCAAGTCACTCTGTCACCCACCATTTGACTCCCCTCCCCCCAACTCACCCCCCCTCCCTCATATACCTCTCAACTCCATCCCTCCACCTCATCCTCGGTCTACCCCTCCCTCTCCCTCCCTCCACCTCACCTACATACACCCTCTTAGCCAGTCTTTCATTCTCCATTCTCTCCACATGTCCAAACCACCTCAGTGTATTTCTCCTAGTCTTTTCAATCACATCCACATCTACCCCACAACGTTCCTTCACTTCTTCATTCGTCAACCTGTCCCTCCACGTCACTCCACATGCTCCTCTCAAGTAACTCATTTCCACTGCTCTCACTCTTGACTTGTTCCCCTCTTGCAAGGTCCACGCCTCGCTTCCATACGTCAGGGTAGGGATCACAATACCATCATGCAGTGACTTCTTAACTTCCATACTCACCTCCCTATTTCTCATCACTGCTTTCAGTGTACCAACAACCTTTCTTCCCTGCTGTACCCTTTCACGTACTTCATCCCCCAAAGTTCCATCCTTACTCATCACACTACCCAAGTACTTGAATGCACTCACATTCTCCATATCCTCACCATCCAACCTCACTGCACACTCTGTGACTTCATTCCTCTCAAACACCATAACTTTACTTTTGTTTACATTAACTTTCAGCTTCCTCCTCCTACACACTGTCCCAAATTCATTCACCAAACCTTGCAACTCCCATTCATCTTCACTCAACAATACTGTATCATCAGCAAACAGCAACACCGGAAGCTTCCAAATCTCACCCTCATTCATTAGGGCCACCCCCACATCCACTGCCCTACCTTGCACCTCCTTTACAACCCCATCCATATATATATTAAACAGCCATGGAGATATCACACACCCCTGTTTCAGTCCCACATTGCAAGGTCCACGCCTCGCTTCCATACGTCAGGGTAGGGATCACAATACCATCATGCAGTGACTTCTTAACTTCCATACTCACCTCCCTATTTCTCATCACTGCTTTCAGTGTACCAACAACCTTTCTTCCCTGCTGTACCCTTTCACGTACTTCATCCCCCAAAGTTAAAGTTGTGCTTGAAGGCTGAGTACATGTTGTTTCCCTATTCAAAGCTGTTGTTAAAACTAATTTTGAAAAAAAATTCAGCTACAACTAGGTATAACATGTTTTTATACTGACATTCGGCTCTTGTCCAGCATCATTATGGATAACCAGTTCTGCCTGGGTAATATTAGATGTACAGCAATACACTGGTTTTGACTAGTTTAGCCCACCTGATTAATTTCACCTTTTCACTGTAGCAGCTACTGTATAATATGATAGTTTGAAGAGATGTAATGTCGAAAGAAGGACCGCTGTGAGGAAAGACACACACACACACACACACACACACACACACACACACACAATAGAGGTGCAGTGCGTAGTACGGGCCCCTCAGGAAGATGACATCACCTCCTCTCCCGGTGTCGGGTCAGGTCTTGCGTTGCGGTGTGCGTACTGATGTTGCAGTGACGCCGCAAACTGTACTAATTGGGCCTACATGCCAGATTCACTGACACTTTTCTTTTTTCTCTCCTTTTTTTTTCTTTTATTACCGCACCACCAGTTTATTCTGCTAAGTTCAGAACATCAATACTGAAGTGACTGAGACATCATGATTCGCTAGTAATTTTTCGTATCTTTCCCATTTTATTGGTTTGATTTACGTTCGTCTGGGTTTGCTTTATGAATTTTTATCCCGAGTACGTTGACATCATCTTTATATTGTTCTTGCTGCCATCAGACGTTTGTATTCCACTGGAAGGGTTAGGTATAGCCCTTGTTAACCCTTCCACATCCTGGTTGGGAACTCCTAAACTAAATGAATAAAAGTGTCATGCGGTAGCAAAAATCAAACACATAACACCCTCGAAATGAAAGGGTTATGTGCCTTGTTTCTTAAGTAAAAACTAAGCAAGGGCGTTCGTCAACCGTATGTCCTGAAATCGTCAAAGAGGGACAAAGAAATGGGCGTGATGAACAGAAGAACGGGGGGCATGAGGGTGGAAAATTTGGTGAAGTTTCGAACCGCGACAGGAGTGTATAGGACACCCTGTGGAAAATGAGTGTTGCAGGATTAGTGGCTTGAGTTCAGTGAAAGTTAATTCAAAACGTCCTTCAAAAATAGAAGTATCAGGGAGGATTAAAGAAGTGTGCATGGAGGACAAAGAAATGAGTGGAATGGACAGGAAGTTTTAGTGGGGAGTAGGGAGGGGCAATGAGAGTATACCCTGTGAAAATGGTTGTTGTGGGATTAATGGTTTGAAAGCGGTAAAGGTTATTTCAGAGCATTCTCCACCAACATCACTACCACCACCACCACCATCATCATCATCACGCATCACCCCCACTACCAACAACAACAAGAGCAACAACACCTACAATAACAAAATAAGCTCGCGTTGCACTCATTTACCTGATCTTGTGACGCAGTTATCAAAATCATGTGAGGGTAGGAAGAAAAAAAAAAAATATAAAGACATAATTGAAGTGAAAGGGTTACTGTTTTGTGTGTGTGTGTGTGTGTGTGTGTGTGTGTGTGTGTGTGTGGTTTCGTGTTCTGTTGTCTGTGTAACGTTCGTGACAGCTCAGTGTCTGACACTTATTTCTTCGTTTCATGAGTAATTTTTTCGTGTATGTTTTTGTTTCGTGTTATGTGGATAAAGTACAGAGCCATAAATTGTAGTGCGTCAGGTAATGTTATAAGACTTCTACATGTAGGTCGCGTTTTTTTTTTTTTTTTTTTTTTTTTTTTTTTTTTTTTTTTAGGGGGACTGTGGATACTCCTGTGTCATGCTTGTGTTTGTACGAGGTGTTTGGTTATGTCTGTATTATGTATGTGTTTTGTGATGTCTTATGTGCTTGTGTTATATGTGAGGTCGTGTGTGTTTTTTATTTGGGTGGTGATAGAAGTATGTGTGTCGTGTTTGTGTTTATTTCTTGTTCGCCATTTGTCTCTGTTATCATGTGGGTATTTTTATTATCTGTAGGTCTTGCTCGTGCTGTGTGACACTATACACACGTGTGCCGTATTTGTGTTTTTGTTTTGCTTGTTGTATGTGTTGTGTTATGTGTTTATGTCGTTCCTATGTGGGTTGTAGATTTTTTTGTAGTAGGTGGGGGCGCTCACCATCCACTCACTCGATGTAGTGCTGCTCTCGGGTGTCTGCCCTTTCCTCTCCATCTTTCTTTCCTTCCATTCTCGTCTGTCTTTCTTTCCTTCATTCTTTCCTTGTCCTTCTGCCTACGGGTGACTTTACACTCCCTCTTCTGTCTTTCTTTCCTTCATTCTTTCCACTTCCTTCAGCCTGTGGGTGACTCTACACTGAGTGACAAGCCAAATGGTTTCCTGTGCACCAGGAAATCATTTACTACGCTGGGTGGTAACCATATAACCAAATTTTGACGCCTGGTGGTTTATTGGGAAATTATTGCGCTCCAACCGGATTGAGCCGGTGAAGGTTTATATCCAAGGGATGGTTGGGGTTGATTGCTCATGTAATGCCACTCGGGGATGAGTGAGGCTGGTCACTCTCATCTTAAGTGTCGGGACCAACTGCCTAGCCCCGGGGTCCTACGCTCCTCATGGGACAATGTAGGATTGGATGATGGATAGATGGATGGATGGATGTGTTGTTTCATCGTGTGTCGCTTTTGCGCTCTGTGTTATGTGGTTATGGCTTATGTTGTTCGTCTACTGTGTCGTTTTATTAGTGGCGGTGTATAGTATAGTGTGTCGCGATTGTGTTTTCACGGTGTGTGTGTTGCTTGTTATGTTCTATGATTTGCGCTTCATTTCTGTGTTTTTTTTGTGTTTGGTCGCCAATATAGCAGTGAGACATATTGATTTCTTCGTTTGTAGTTGCTATTAACTTGCTGTGCTGTTGTTGATTTCCGTAACAACTAATTTCTACACATACACTTTATTTGTAAACAAGATCACTGACATCACTATTAACATCTGTGTGATGACAGTTTATACCATCTCCAGATTATTTCAATCAGTTTTGGATAGACTTCGTGACCTAGAGCGGTTGAATACATCTTCAGGAAGCTATACAAAGACTTCTTGATCTAAAGGGGTTGGAAAAAGTTTCAGTACCCTTTACACAACGAGGGGGTATAAATAAAAAAAAGTCTGACGTTAACTGAAATGAATATGGTACGACGTCCTCGGGGTAATGGGATTAATATCAGCGCACAGGTGTTAAAAGTTGGTTTGGTAAGGCTTCCCCAGTTCTCTAACCCCTCTAGACTCCTCCCGCACCCCCTACACACACACACACACACACACACACACACACATACACACACGTTCACAGCGAGTAGGAGAAGGGGGGGGGGTAGGTAGAGGCGCACATCTTACCCGTTGTCAAACAACTTGTACTTCTTTTTATTGCGAGCATATATCTGACTCTGTGCATAGAATACACAATTCATTCTCGAAGCCTGGCAGTTCACTTATACGTAGCAGATGGCGTACACGCTTTTGTATGTCACCATTTCGGCACTACTACTGACCGTTCATGCTGAATACTTGATCGGACAATCTCAATCACGACTGGTGTGATGGTATTGTCGGACCTTGTATTTTATTTATTTATTATTATTATTATTATTATTATTTTTTGACATTTCGGTGGATAATTTAAGATCGCTTGAACAAAACCAAAGTCCACGAATTGTTCCCTGCCCCAGCCTGAGGTTGATCTTGCGTTCTTTCAAGTGGCAATCTAGGTGTGTGTGTGTGTGTGTGTGTGTGTGTGTGTGTGTGTGTGTGTGTGTGTGTGTGTGTGTGTGTGTGTTGATAATGATGTTCGGTCACTTTCAAGCCGTTTAATAAAGATCGCAGCAGTGGAGGTGGAGGGAGGGAGAAGCAGGAGTCTCATAAGCTCCTTGGGTGCAGATCAGAACCGAGCGTCACACTCTTCTCACAAGACAAGGCTATTCCCACCCTTCTACCCCGTCTCTATAATCACCGTGATGGAGCATCGCTATAATTGCCCACAACGCAAGATTATTCCACTGCTGGCGTCATCAGGGCCAAGTGATAGCGTCACGACCTGCTGTGAGGGCGGAAATAATGGCTGTTGTAGGAGCAGAGGGCCGACACATAGAGGAGTGGTCTGTAGTCCGACAGACCGCGAAATCGATCCCAGTCTACGGCAGGTAACATCTTGTGGATCTGAATTTCGCTGGTCTTCACAGAACTTCCACAAGTACCATCGACCTGTCATGAAAACACCCCGCTAATACTGTACAGTCATTGCAGTCCCGAATGTTCCAGTATTCAGTAGGGACGTCGTGCATTGGCGTCTAAGCAGTAACAGGATGTTGGATACATAAGAGGGCTGCTGGGCTTCAAGGTAAGTACTGTCTAATATGTACCCACTGTCGGAAATATAAAACACACACATGCGCGCATCGTTTTCTTCCTGTGTGTCTGCATTACTGTTACTGTGATCAAGCTTAATGTAACATCGCAGTTGCTTTGATTTCAATCCACAAATGGGTGCGCTGTATCTGTTACATTTTTCTTATATAATATGTTCATGGTCACTCTAATCAAGTATTTTATATTCGCTATTGCTTAAATGTGGGTCCATTTATAAGCGAATATTACCTGCAGAATTTTCCATCCATAACATTTTGGTCGTCACTGCAATCGAGTACTTAATATCCTCATCGTCCCTTTTATTTCAGTCTATAATTGGGTGAACGGTATTTTAATAGACCCACAGTATAATCACCCCAACCTTATTATCGCGATCATCGAAATGGCCTAATGATTTCAGCGGGACTTTGAGCATTTCTATAATTGGTACGGCGTTATTTTGATGGACTCTGAAATGGTGAGGGTAATTGCCAAAGCGTTATTGCGATGATAGAAGCTGTAATTCACTGGAAGTCATTTGGCTCGAGGTCCCCGGTAATTGCAGTAGTTCATTTCGTCCTTCAGTGGTCTGTGTGGGGGAGGGGAGGGTGCCAGGATAGCGATGACGTCAGGAGTAGCAGAGGCAATGGAAGTGGGTATACATTTGGAATCTGAGAGAGGCTGATGATGGTGATAATGATGATAGGTATACAGTTAGAGTTTGAGAGAGGATGATGATGATGATGATGATGATGATGAGTGGGCATACAGTTAGAATTTGGGAGAGGTGGATGGGCTTGTGGTGGTTGGAGGATGTGACAGATGATGTGTGGATAGCGATGAGGTCAGAAAAGGCTGTGGTAGTGGGTAGATAACAGTTGGAATTTGAGAGAGGCGTGGTGGGATAGCGATGACGTCAGTAGCAGTAAAGACAATGGTGGATGGTACGGAATATTAAGATTTTGGAGAAGTGGTGGACTGGTAGTGGACAGCATGACGTTAACAGTAGTAAAGACAGTGTTAGTGGTGGGTACAGTTAGAATTTGCGAGAGGTGGCGAGCTGGTGGTGGATAGTGCTGACGTGGAAGATAATATAGTAAATATAGAGTCAGAAACTGGGAGAGGTGGTGGGCTGGTGGCAATGGTGTGGACAGATGATACCGTAATTGCAGTTTAACCACTTCAGTCAGATGACGTCTTTTTCGTCTTAATCAAACCACCACCAGACGATTTTATTTAACCTAAGAAGGGCAGAATGTAATCGTCAGGAGAGACCAAGAATAAAAGAAGAGCTGTGTCCTCGAGCTGACCAGATTAGAGAATTGAGTTTCGGTAAAGGCAGGATTATAATGACCAGCAGACACGTTACTAAACCTCTCCCTCTTCCCACCCCACTGCACACCACCCATAAATGAGGCACACCAAGTTAAGGTTGTCACAGAGAAGACAGTGTGATAGCGTCCTTTGAGTACTGAGGCCGCTTAACACTCGGGCTGTGCGACATACTCTCAGCCGAATTAAACCATCTGACGTTAGCTAAATTTTACTACTAGCGTTCTTCCTACCATGAGAAGGTTATTGGTGACATCATGAACACTCGGCTTTTGTGCTCATTCTCAGCTGAATAAAATCACATGGCTTTACTGCAGTGAAATGCTTGAAAAAACACGACCGCGAGATTTTGAACACCATCTGTTCCCGGACATACGGCACCCATTTTTTTTTACACGGTTTCACTCCTTTTCTGTCTAACCCGCTAGCGCAAGAGTTAACATACTGGAACATATCGTCAGTGTTTCCTGTTCACGACTGATCACTTCTGACCTCCGGGCCTTCACACCAGTTGTTTCTAACCATATCCAGCTAAACAGATAATATACTATTTCTTTTCTTCAGTATGAATAATAATTTTTGGGTTTACCATTGGATTCTTTTTGGACTGAAGGAACAAAATACATTTGGAGGTTATGATCACAAATTAGTGTTTCGTGACTTACAATACTTCAGTGTAGGCAGATCTCCTCCCTTGATGCAACAAACTCCCAGGCTGGCCAATCCACGCAACAACCGGCAGGTGACATTACCCACTCGACATGCTATCACTTAGGTACTGATATCCATAGTTTGTACTGCTGTAATATATTTTATTAAGGTACTGTTGTATCACTCTCATCTTAAATGTCAGGACCAACTTGTCTAGCCCCAGGCTCCTTCGCTTCTCATGGGGCAACGTAGGGTTGGATGATGGATGGATGGATGGTGCTGTTTTATATATATATATATATATTATTAAGGTCAGGTGTTATGCTACTAGCATAGGATTGTATGATATGCCGAAGGGTCTTACGAGAGGAATGTGAAAACTGTTCTAACGCAGTTCAGATCACCAGAAAGCCAAGTACTGTAATTATTAGGCCAGATTTGAGCCCACAGAGGTGCAGTTAGTTGTGCACACCATTATCCTCTGAACAGCCACCTTTCACACATTCTACAGGAATTTCTTGAGTCAAGCATTACAGCATCGTCGTCCTCACCACTGACATCCACACCCAGATTTCGGCTTGCGACATAAATCTCGCACGTTGTTAGAGAGCGTGACTGTGTTCGTGCGTTGGCCGGAGTCATTCACCTGCCGTGTCCACCCCGAGGTCGCACAAACATAGGGCTGCGTCACTCCCGCCTTACAGGTAGGGTGAGGGCCTGAAAATAAAATAAATGTAATAACTTGACTAAATTCAGAATTCACTGATAGAGGTAAGGTGACAGTTTATGTATATCGCTAAGCAGACAGAGGAAAAGTGACAGGTAGTTTATTTATGTCGCACAACAGTAGGTAAACACACAACCTTGCAACGAGAAACTAGACTAACCTTGACTTGCCTGCTAATTAAGGTTTGCCTTATAATTATCTTCTCACCAGGTTCTTGTATGAGGCACTATGATATATACAGGATGAGTTTTAAAAGTAAGTGTTTGTAGGAAGCGTTTCTGTAAGGACCT
Source organism: Coenobita brevimanus (assembly GCF_032717465.1). Lineage (NCBI taxonomy): Eukaryota > Metazoa > Arthropoda > Malacostraca > Decapoda > Coenobitidae > Coenobita > Coenobita brevimanus. The sequence continues at coordinate 3,982,119 of NC_137019.1, read as the reverse complement.
GGGTATGTGAGTGTGCATGTTTATGTTAGCTTGGGGTGTATTCACTGGACGGTCTTCTTTGTTTCGGAGATAATTTGGGCCAGGACAGCTTGCTTGCCTGTAACTTCCAGTGTTTGGTCGGGGAGTGTGAGATTTCCCTTACAACAGACCTCGGGTTGTGAAAATTGTTAAGAGGATAGATGGACTGACGAAGTGCCTGAAGGGTTGGAGTGTGGATGGCTCTGCAATAAGTTAGGTAAAAAAGGCAAGTTCTCTTCATGGGTGTCTGATGGGTGACTCTTGGGCGAACGAGGATAAGAAAGTGAATCCTGTCCTATTCCGTCCAAGTGACTGCTGAAATGAGTGGTAATTCTGAGATGAGTCAGACTCGAAGGTGAACCACTATGAAGAATTTAATCCCAGTCTGAGTGATCTTCCTGTTCCCTGTTCACCTCTGAGTGTAATCCATCTCACCTGAGTACTTTACTTGAGTTATGGCCTGTGCTGGAAGACCCAATCTCCAGTGAAGAAGACGGTAATACTGTATATAATCATGGGGAGGCTATACCCAGGCACGGTGCCGCCAAATCTCATTATGTTCGTGCCCTCGTCCTCACAGTGGGATTCGTTGATGTTTGACAGATGAGCTGCAACACGAGCTGCCATAGTTGGTGCCGCAGCTTACTGAACAGGGCCTTTTGTGGCATCTTTGTGATGTAGAACTTGTTTCGGGTTGATATGTCGTGGACTAGAGAAAGAGGTGTTTTGCATGGGAGACTCTTTGAATCCAGCTGTTGTTTTTAAGAATAGGAGATTAAAGGTCAAGGACATCTGAAGCTGTTTTGAATAAATTTAGACCAAACTTGATGGAAAGGTTGAGGGTAAGGCTATAGTGAGGTGATTCAATTTTGAGGAAAAATCAGTCAGAAGCTAAACTCACAGGGCAAGGGCAAATATTTGCCCCAAAAATTCAGATAGTTTTGATTCGATTTGGGCCTGACTTGGTGAAAGGGTTGATGGTCAGGTGGGAATGAAGATATTTTAAGTGCAATAGGCCAGAGGTCATGTTCACAGGGTAGGGTCAAGTGTTCTAACCACAGACCAAACGCTTGGGCTGGAGTATTGCTCTCTGAGTGCTTCATCTTGTTTTCTACATTTTTCCCTGTATTAGTTATGTAATATTTCATAATCATCATCATCATCATCATCATCATCATCATCATTTCCTTTTTATAACAAATAAATGCTCAGTTTCCCATATAGTCGTTTACCTTTATAAATCGTTCAAAATATTTTTACATAATCCTTTCAGGATGTGAAAAATATTTACTGTTCTGGTCTTACGACCGCAGGACGATTCTATTCATATGGAAGAGGCCTCTCATCGTCCAAGAGTTATAAGCTTTTAAATGTTGCTTTTTTTTTTTTTTCTGCTGTCTGAAAAAATGCGAGTTCAATCCCACGTTAGGGTAGAAACAGTTGAGTTATTTGAATTTTATTTTAAAATTGTCAACACAAGTCTTCCACAAGACTCACCGACATGTCACTGGAAAAAAACTCCGCTAATACTGTTACACCAGCCTTGAGGAACAGCCTTAGCATGTCTTTGTTATGGACGATGAGTAGTAGTGGTGAAGTGGTGACATGTGTGGTACGTAGGAGGGCTGCTCTGCCTAATGGAACGACTTTCAAGTGTATGCTCAGAATTGAAAAACAAAGAAACACACACACACACACACACACACACACACACACACACACACACACACACACACACACACACACACACACACACACATTTGCCTGTCTGTGCATTCTTCACCTCCTCGGGGTATATGAATAAGTGAGTTCAAAGTACCGTACCGTTGATCTGTGTTTACCATGTACCACCTGTTTGTGTGTGTGATGAAAGAAGGGCTAAGTGAACCGTACTGTACCTTTGTGTTTACCATGTGCCACCTGTCTGTCTGTGTGTCACTCCCCCACCCCAGCAACCCGTTACTGGGCACACACACACACACACACACACACACACACACACACACACACACACACGTGTGTGTGGAGAGAGAGAGAGAGAGAGAGAGAGAGAGAGAGAACGTATACATATATATATATATATATATATATATATATACTAGGATGCAAAGACGCTTACACACATATGCACATGCACACATATACATACAAATATATATACTGGTACTCTTAGGTATATGCACAGATGCATATAAATCTGTGTGTGTGTGTGTGTGTGTGTGTGTGTGTGTGTGTGTGTGTGTGTGTGTGTGTGTGTGTGTGTGTGCGCGTGCGTGCGTGCGTGCGCGCGCGCTTGAATGGCCAGTTAAGGTATTGTATTGACGCGGTAAATACAAATAGTCAGTGTTTAAGCGTAAATTGTATTGACTTTCCAGTAATTTAAAGCTTTTGTGGGCAATAATTTTCTGGTTGCTGGCATCTTTTTTTTTTTTTTTTTTTTTTTTTTTTTTTTTGGTGCCTACCCTCTATATAAATCGCTTTCAGTATTCTTAGCTGAATCTCTCTATCTACCGGTATACATTTTCACACTACATACTTTTTCCTCTACAAATCTGTTACGTGTGCTATTGTTCGTCATTTTCTGCACGAGTGTACGATGTCGTTGTGGAATGGTTTGTTGATATTTCCCAGGACGTTCTTCCGGTGACCTACACTTGTGCATGACTTGCCCTTCCTGTTTCATCCTTAATTTCACGTCATACACTGGCCAACGCATGTCGTGCCTGTGCATGTTACTTTTGTGCTTGAGTGCGCAGTGGACCGTTGTCTCGTTTACTTAGTAGGATCTCTTACGCGTATTTCCGAACTGATTTTTTTAGTTTTATTTTTGTAATAGCGACATATTATGCATAAATTATATACACGTACAAGAGAACATTAACTATTTGATGCCCCTGTGACGCTCTCTTAGTTGAATAAAACTGTCTGGCGTAAGCTGGATTTGAAAAGCAGAGTTTTTCCGACAATGAAAATTAATGGTACCACTGTTAACACACAAACTCTTACGACTCTCTCAGCTGAATATAATCGTGTGTTAACTGGAATGAAATACAAGAAGCGCGACCATGAGAAAATAATATTGTCACACACAGGAATATACTGATGATGATTAGAAGACCTTTAAAAGCAGGAAAATACGATCGAACAAAACCTTGAAATAGTTTTTACACTTCAAGAGGTGCTTTCAGTGACCACTACTTCGGCACGACCTGCTGGGGTGCTCCACTTTCCGCGTGTGAAGGTACATCGGTCCGGCGTGGAAATAATTACACCCTGTGTTAAAAAAGACACGTACAGGTAATTTTCCGACCAGCGGCGTCAGGTGGGTGGGGATGAGGTGAAGGGCAGTGAGGGGAGGGGGAAGGGGCGGTAAAGCGTGGACCCCTTGCATTTTCGGCACCGGCGAGTCCACCATTTTGAAACAGAAACGTCATTTCCTCTGCCTTGCCATGTTGATCTGATTAGTTTTTTCTGCTTTATTCCCTTTGGCACTAATAAACGTATTGGTAATTGATCTAACGCTTCTATCTACTCTGGTAAATAAAGACAAATAAGTGGAGACATGATATGCAGGTGTAGTTAGAAACACAACAGTGAATAAATATTAAGTATTTAACCTTATTGTAAAATTTGATCCGTGCAGATGATACTTGGACACATGAAACAATAGCGCTAGAACGGTAGTGGTGATTAAGTGCACTTGGTTTAACGGTACTATGAGATCTAGTTTATATACTGGTAAGTACGTGGAGACATGGTGAACATGTGGAGCTATAACCGTAATGGCGAAGAAACGTACTTAATATAACGGTACTGTAAAATCTAGTTAATATATAGCAAGTGCAGTACGTGGAAATATGATGAACCGGGGAAGACAGAACCCTTACGCTGAACGTGTGGAGGGGGTTGTAGTGGTGGGGGTGGAGGGGTCAAACGGTGGGGTGGACGGGACCTGTAATGGGTGGGAACTCATAGTACCCACTGCCTTACGGAGTCGCCAACCACAGTTCTGGAAAATCACCCTTCCCAGTCCCTGCAGTCTCGCTGGTAACTCTCATGGTCGCGTCTTATGTAGCATTTTATTTCAGCCTATGCCCAGCGTTATGATTAGCCGATATTAAGTCAAGGACGCAATGCCGTCACCATTAATCTCTTCAGGTCAATGACTTATTTGCTTCACGTTCTTACAGTCGTTAGGCGATTTTTGTAAGCTGAAAGGAGACTCTTGGCAGTGGCAGGGTTAGATTATAACCATTAATTCCGTTACTGCTAAGGGTATGATGCTAAGCTGAATAAAATCGTCGGGCTGCTGGAAAACTAAAATAAACAGTTCTGTAATAAATAGTACTCTACCGAATGGAGGGTTAATTCTCTCATGAGGTCTTTCCTAAACTTAACCACAAATTCCGTTTTCACTGAATACTTAGACAGACTTAAGTCATATCGAATAAGTGATGATTAAATGAAAAGACTGAAATAAAAATGGAAATAATTACTCTCGGACACATCGCAACTACGTGAATGTGTGAAAAACAAGATGATAGTAGACAATAATACTGTAGTTTTATAGCCTGTATGCTCGTAAACCGGAGGCAGGAAATCGCAGGCGAGAAACTGAGAACGACGGTACCGCGAGCAGTGAAATGCAGGAAAATTATTATTTAGCATACGGTTATGCTGGACGTTTGTAGTTTTTTTTTTATTTTTTAGGTTTTCTTTTATTTACGGAAGATGAAGAGAGGAAGGAAAAACATTCATATACCAGATTACAGGTGTCCTTCATTCATTTAAAAAAAAATTCGTAGCACTTAAATTGAATGAACGAAAACACAGAGGAACAATTCTGAGGCACTACGTAATCAAAAGAGCAAAAGCAGTTACAAAAAAAAAAAAAACAGAGGTACGACGATTGTAACCACTATGCACGTAAATCGAAAATACGAATGCACGGTGGCAAAATAGAAGGATGATGATTAAAACCTGCATACACGTGAATCTAAAGCACGAACGCACTGTGGAGAGATAGAGGAGACGGTATATAATGTGTGAAATGCAAGAGAATAACTATAGAAGACGATTAAAGCCAGTATGCACGTAAAATGAAAGCACGAAAGTAAGTGGAGAAAAGAGAGAACCAGGGTCGGTACGTGTGACGGAGGGAGGGAGGGAGTGAGGGGGGAAATGACCGTCTTGTACCCGATCCGTAAGGTTATTTGGCCGGTAATTGCTTTTTTTGGGTAATTGCTGTACTTTTTTGACAAGCTGGTGGTCAGGGTGAAGTGCGAGAGGGGTGGTGGGAGTGTATCTCAAGGGGGGTGTAGACGCACGGGGTGGATTATCTGGGGAATTATCAAGAGAAATTATGTACGTGACATCATCCATGTAATCGTTTCCATTTAACTCTAGTTGGCTAATTAGGAACACAGTAAAAAGCGTTATGACCTTGAATGTAGTGCGGCTTTGATGTGGACAAGATTAGAATAAAGTCAGGTACGTGATACAGTTTCGTAAATACTGAGAGTGGTGGTAGTGTTGACGTTACTGATGATAATATTAATGTTTTGGGTGTTTGGAGGCTCGTACATATCGCATGACTAACACCAGACAGTTTTGTTTATGTGAATTACATTGTGGACTGAAAAGAAAACAGTTATGTCCATTAATCCCTTCACTAAGAAGCCGTGCTTTGTTTGATTGTCACTACGCCAGACAATTTATTCAGCATAAGGAACCACTTGGACTCAGATTGTTAAAGCTAAAGGTATTAATATGACAATAATAATAGCTGTTTTATTTTGTTCATTACGAAGACTACTCTGTTAAAAACAGTAGCAAGGATGATACTGACAATAAAGCTAATAACTACCACTGTCTAGGTGCAGCTAGAACTGGTTACGGTATTTTAATGGACTCATTTCTTGAGATACGATCGCCCAAATGACCATGGCACCAACTTACTGTAAATAAGCGCTCCCGCAGACATAGAGAGGGAAAAAAACTGAACTGGGTTACCACAGAAGTCTGTATGTGCAATCCTAAAACATGCTTTTGGCTTCAATATGTTGATGGAGAATCGAACCTGCTTTCCTCAGTATAATGACATCATTAATCACTTGAACAGCACGGTTGTGTGGATATGCCAAGCACAGATAAAAGATGCAGATGAAATTAAAACTGAAAACTAGGATGCAATGAGTGGGAAGGAGAGGAGCTAAGTAAGATAAAGCAAATAAGATCGGGGACACACTTGGTGAAAGGAATAATAGCTGGAATGAGAGGGACCCCAGCTAACGGCACCCCCAGCGTCCATCACCCCATTGTTTCACCTCGCCATTGTCCCAGGACACATTCATCATCAGGTTGTATCCTTTGTACGCCTTACTGGTTCTTACCTCGTGTTATTATGATGCTCGTTATATGGATAAAATTATGTTCTCTTGTTCTGCGTCCGCCAAACAAAAGACACTGATATTATGGTTTGTCTTTTGTTGCCGTTATTATTTCTGTGTAATCATTTCTATTAGCTATTCTCTCCGTGATATACATAACAACATTTACCGTCCTTGCCCATCCTCGCCTCCCTCCCACCCACGCATCCACCCACCCCCCAAAAAAATCTTATCACGTCTTCAGTTTGTCTTGTGGTTATTAAGTCTTCAGTTTCGCTTGTGTTGGTTATTCTGTTCGTGATATGAATGACAATAATGTTGTTCTTCCGCGTCCACAAACGCCCACCCCCTCCACACACACACACACACACACACACACACACACACACACACACACACACACGGCATCACTGTCCATTTACTCCTTACTATCTCTTCACCTTCCATCGTCTTCTTCATTATTATGTTCTTGATGAAGATTAAAGGATGTGCCGTTCATATGCTTTTGCCAAACCAGAACACATTCATATCAACTCTCCAGTTTATCTTATATTGTTTCTTCACTGTCGCATGTGTTATTAGTTACTCTGTTACTGACGTACATTAATGCATGGGATGTTGTTCCTTGTCCTCCAGAAAAATAAGACCCTAATAATCCAGTTCCTCACTGTTGTAATTTTTTGAAGGAAGGCTCGCCAGGTCTCTTTGTCTACACGGCAACTGTTGATTGGATGTCATTGTCACCTCTCTTACCACAACTTTTCAGTGATTGTTGAGGAAGCGTGTATGAAGAAAGGTGTTATCTTTACTGAGGTGACAAACATCTCCAAGCAGCTATAGTTTCATTGTGTGTGCCTTATAATGTGTATTTGACTTGTGTATGAGGCTTAATTTTTGGGTTTGTAGGCTTGTCTTAGTTTTTCATCTGATTCTTAATGTGTTGTGACAGTTACCTCTAATATTAGGCTGCCAGGAAGACCTGTTATATTAGCTATTGTTTCTTCATTTTAATTTGTGTTCTTAGCGATTATGTTCGTGATACTGACGACGTGCCCGCCAAAACAGAAGATTCATGTCACGTTTCCAGTTTGCCTTTTGTTATCATACAAATATTTTCACTTGTAAGATTTGTTATGCTGCTCGTAATACAAATGAAAATACGTGTTGTTCTTCCGAGTCCGAAAAAGAACAAAAAAATCACTCCTTCAATTTCTCTTTTGATATCGTTATTTTTTCTTGCTTGTCATATGTTATCAGTTATTTAGTTATGATGGATGAAAATATGTGCTGTATTTCTCGAGTTTCTGTTGTTATCGCTATTATTTCTCCAGTGTCGTTTGTGTTAATTATGCTGCTCGTGAAAATACTAGCTATTCTTCCGCGTCTGAAAATACGACACACGTTTGACTTTTTTCTTTACTGTTTCTTCCGTCTGGCTTGTGTTAGCAGTTATTCTGCTCATAACTCTGATGACGATACGTGTTGTTCTTCCACGGCATCTAACACACCATGGAGGTTATTAATGGAACACACTTATCATCTGTTGTTATTTCTACTGTTATTGCTGCAAAGTTATTTCTACGTCTTCGCTTATGTTAGTAGCTACACTGAAGATGTAGCAATTGTGATCGACTTGGTTTCTGTGTATGTATCGCTTTACACGGATATAAGTATGTCTGTCTGTCTGTCTGTATGTATGTATGTTTGTATGTAGGTATCTGTTAACAAACTATCTCCTGAATGCCAGATCCGATTTCGGTCAAAACTGCAAAATTAACACATTTTAAGGTGACCTGGGAAGAAATTATTTGATTTTGGTGTAGATGAAACAAAGGTCAAGGTCACGCATAGGTTAAAGGTCAAGGTTATGGATCGATCAAATGTCAAGGTCACGGATCAAGCTCAGAATTCGGACTTCCTTGCTGTGTTCTCTGTGCACCTTCCCCAGATTGAATTATACTTGTGTTATAGATGAAAAAGCTTTATATGCTGGTCTCCCGAGTCTCCCCTCTCCCCCCCCCAAAAAAAAAAAAGTGCCCATCACGCCTCAGATCTGTGTCATTTGTCGTCATCATTCCTTCATTTTTTTTTTTTTTAGATAAATAAAATCGATACCTTCCTTAAGAGTTATTGCCATAGTCATTATCCCTTCAGGTTGTTTTTATGTTGGAAGTATTGTTAATGTGATGATAAACCAAATAATTCCAATTCTTCTGAGTTCGCCAAAAGGGAAAATACTGAACCCTTTCATTCTCATGGTGTGTTTTATCCTTGCGACTTGAGGGAGATCTCTTGCAGTAGAAGGGCTCGTTACAGTCAGATGTCTCCCGCTGAGCTGAAGATCTGGAACATGATATATAATAAATACCGTAATACGTCATCATAATGAAGGGGTTAAACTCGGAATCCTTCTCTTGTGAAACACGTTGAGGCTATACAGACTGAGCTGGAATTTTCTCTGATTTTATTGCCGTTATAAATACTTTCTTAATGTCGATTCTTAAATTGCAGGAAAAAATACTACAGTGAAATATGATGCGATGGTCGTTTCCTGTCTTTTACCTGAAACTGCGGTTAATATTAACTGGAAGACATTTTTGTGGGTTATTCTTGCTACCCTCAGACTTTTCTCTCTTTCATTCTTTCTTCTGATTCTTATTCTCGTCATTATTATTATTATTATTATTATTATTATTATTATTATTATTATTATTATTATTATTGTCATTATTGTTATTATTAATATTTATTTTAAGGGAGATTTCTTTCAGTGAGAGGGTTAATGAAGGTTATATCAGACCTCATAAGCTTGAAAATCTCTCCTAAGCTGAATAAAATCGCTTAGGGGAAGCAAGAATAAGATGAAGTATACATCGTCGACTTGAAGTGGTGAATATCTGTCCCTGAATTATCGAATTACTGAGCAAGAGATATAATGGTTAAATGTGATAGATAAGTGTGAGTGTTTAAGCGGGTGAAGCGAGCGAGAACACTTTACTACGTGGTGGTGGGTGGTGGAGCACGGCGCCAAAATTGAGTTTTTTTTTCCGAGTCTGTTAAAGCTACAGCGGATCTACACACACCGCTGGAAAGTTTCTGAAAAATAATAGGTGTTACATAAGCCGTTTTTATGAACATTCACCCCCATGCCTCGAGGAAAGCCAAAAATCCAAATCAACCACCAAAACTGAGTTATCGCGGAAAATATTAAAGGTACAAAGGACGTACACACAGTACTGGAGAGGTAAAATAACGTAAGCAACCCTTCTGTCTCGCAAACGTGACATACTTTAAAGTGTGGACTCCTATTAATAGTTTATATTCTTGCTGTCTCAGAAATAATAGAATTAATCAAAATACTTAATTGATTACGTAATTTACTTGAAAATTGTTTGATTTCGAGAACACCTGAGCAAAGGAGGAGGTTGCATATGTACTGCACACACCTGTTATCCACCTTTAGCTTGTAGCTGTATAAAAGGGAAGGTAGGAAGAGACAGAAATGGGGCTACCTTTAGTTGTCTCAGGCAGCTGCGTCAAGGGATGATAAGATTTAGAGAGTAGGTGCTATATATGCTGCAGAATCATACTGAGCAGCGAAGAATGCTGAGGAAAACAATGGTATGTTAAGCGGTATAGGTCATGTTGAGAGGTAGGTGTCACTAAAAATAAGATCACTAGAAATAAGGTCACCCGGAGGAGCAGAGATATATATCATCTTTATTATGAAGTTTGAAAATAAATGTTCGCTGTTTATATAAGTAATGTGAGAATAGGCTGAGAATTGTGTTAGAGAGATAGCTGGACTCCTCTCAATATCAGCGAATCATAGAAAAAAGATGGAAGAGGATGATGGTGACTTTTGCTGGTGAAAATAAAAATGCAACTTTTCATCAACCTAGGGAGCACTGAGAGAGAGAGAGAGAGAGAGAGAGAGAGAGAGAGAGAGAGAGAGAGAGAGAGAGAGAGAGAGAGAGAGAGAGCATGAGAAAACACGTCATTAAGTCATTGGGTAATTACAGTTATACATGGTAATTGCTCTCTAGCTCGCTTCTTATGCCTCCTCACCTCCTTTCTCTAACGTTATTTTTTTCCTACACTCTTTGTTACCCCCCCCCTCTCTCTCTCTCTCTCTCTCTCTCTCTCACGTATAAATCTTTACCTGGATGTCACACCACGTAAATATTTTTTTTGTTTACGTTCGCCTGCCATCAAAACAATAGCGACACTAACAACCTGAGAGAGAGAGAGAGAGAGAGAGAGAGAGAGAGAGAGAGAGAGAATCGTTATATTTTCTCACGTGCGTGTAATTGACGTGATAATGTATTGACATAAACCCTTTCACAACGAGGCGAAATTCCTTTATTCCTTTGGTCCATTCACTCATGTGTTTATTTATTTATTTATTTTTTTTTTTTGCCCATATGGACGATTTTATCCACTTCAGGTTAGACTTTTTTGAACTGGAAGGGTTAGATATATTTTACTTATCCCAATTGTCACTTGATGCTTTTCCAGAATTAATAAATAGTGTGGGCATAGCAAGAACCAAGTAGAAATAGCGTACTAGGGCATCGGGTGTTAATAAAATCGTGTGGAGGAAGCAAGAGAGATGTAATATAGACGGTGGAGCTGAAGGGTATGAAATGTTGGTTATTGAGGCTGTTGTTGTTGATGGTGGTGGTGTTTGCGGAAGCCCCCTGGTGGGTGACTGTGGTGGTTATGTGACCTCTGTGACCCCCCTCCTCTTCCCTCCCCTCTACCCTTCCCTTCTCAGGCACCCCCATCATTCCCCCTTCCCTCCCTGTCACCCCTCCCAGTTCCCCTTCCTTCTCTGTCACCCCTACCCATTTCCCCTTCCCCTCCCCCCTCCACTCCATGTAACCTCTCTGTCACCCCCTGACCCCTCTCCTCTTCCTCCCCCTCTCCCTTCTCATCCATTTGACTTTCCTTTTCCCTTCTTACTGAATTTCCTTCCGCCACCTCTCCTCTCCCCACCCTTCCATGTAATCTTAATTGGCACCCCTTTCCCCCCTCCTATACCCTCCCGTCCCTTATCCTCAGCATGTAGAGTTAGATCTCGTAGTCATAGTCTACTCTGTAACAAGCAGCCTCGAAAGGACCATAAGGTCTGTTGCTGTTTGCTTTCCTTTGTACTCCTTTGTACTCCTTTGTACATAGGCTCTCTTATCACCCCTTTCTCCTCCCTCTGACCTCCCCCTTCCTCTCCCCTTGTGACCTGCTCATCCCCCTCCCTCCTCCCTCCCTTTCTCTAATGTAACCTTACGGTCAAACCCTCCCCCTCCCTACCTCCCCTCTCTTTGACCCTCTTCATCTCCCATTCTCCTCTCTGTGACCTCTCCACTCTTTCCCCTCCCCCTCCCCCCTTTCATCTCTCACCCCTTCCTCTCCCATAACCTCCCTCCCGTTTCTTCCCTAGTCCTTCCTCTCATCTCCCCTCCTTTCCCTTCTCCTTTCACCCCTTACTGTTTCCTAATGCCATCCTCTCCTCTCGTTTCTCTCCCACTCCCTCTCATATCTCCTTCTTTCCCCTTCCCTTGTCAACTCCTCTCTCCTCTCTGGTATCTTCCCTCCCATTTCTCTTCTCAACTTTCCCTTCACATTTTCTCTCCTTGTTACTTCTTTTCTCTTTTCACCACTCATTCCTCTCATCTCCCGCTCCCTCCTCCCCTCTCACCCTCCTCCCCTGTCCCTCTCCTCTCCCCCCCTCCCCCTTTCCCATCCCTCTTCCCTCTTTCCTCCTGTAATCCTTGTAATCTTATACCTCACCCTGTCACGTTTCCTTCCCCTTCACCTCCCTCTGTCCTCAATTTCTCTCTCTCTCCTTCTCATACCTGTTTCATCCCTCTTCCTTCTCTACCTTTCATCTCTCTGTTACCTTTCACCTCAGCGACCCCCTCTTTTCTCTTCTCTTTGATTCCTCACCTCGTTCTTCTATTCTCTGCCACCCCCCTCCCCCATTTTTCTCTCCTTGTCAACCCCCTCCCCCCTCTCTCTCTCTCTCTCTCTCTCCCCTGCAATCCATTCTTGTCCTCACCCTTTGACCTCTTACTCCATTCTCCTTCTGTTCCCTTCTCCCCTTCTCTGTCACCTTCCCTTTCCCCTTCTTTTCCCAGTATTACCCTTCCTCTCCTCAGATTCGTTAACCTCTGTCCACTCCTGTCTCTTTTACTTCTTTCTCTCATCTCCTTGATCTCCCTCTCTTCCCCTCCCCAACTTTCCCTTCCCTTATATTCCTTGCTCATTTCTCCTTCAATCATCTCCATCCATCCCTTATCATTGCCATCTCCCTCCTTCCCTGTCCTCTTCAGTTCCCTCGTATCTCGTCTTTCCTCTCCGTCATCCTCTCTTCTCTCTCTCTCTCTCATCTGTTTTCCTCTTCCCTTTCTTCTCTTCTTATTCGTCCTTCCTTCCCGCTTCCTCTCTGCCTCCCCACTCTTTCCCCCTTTTCCTTTCCCCTCTCTCTCCTCTCTTATCTGTGTCTTTTTACCTCTCCTCACCTCTTTCGCCCTCATGCCCCTTCTTTATCATCCTTTCATCTCTTTTTCCCTCACTTCCCGTCGTTCCCTTGCCCTCTCTCTTTGCCTCCCTCCTCTTCTCTCCCCTCACCAGTGACCTCCCTTTCCTCCTTCCAGTCTCCCCCCTCCTGACGCCTTCCTCCCCCACGCTCCCCGCCCCTGCCCTGTGTTTTTTTTGTCTCCCCCATGCACTCCCTCCCCCCTCCCCTGCAGTGACCGTGTTGAAAGCTGTGACGGAACCAGATAAACGTTGCGAGGTGTGGTGGTCAGTTCCTCCCCCCACCCCGCCTCTCTCTCTCTCTCTCTCTCTCTCTCGTGATATCAGCATAATTTTTCACGTATTTTTATGTATATTTTATAACTGTCTTTGTGTTTCTGTATCCAGTGGTGTGTTTTCAGCATGGTATTATGTGTATATTTCTGTATCATTCAGTTTTGCATGGCTTCGTGTGTGTGTGTGTGTGTGTGTGTGTGTGTGATGTAAGTGCAGGAAGTGTAGTCTGAATGCTATGCGTCACGAGAGAGCCATAGTGGCAACCGTGCTGTACTGTGGTGTCCCCTTTGTCTGGTCCTCATGTTCACTTCCCTTTTCCCCTAGTTCAGTCCCCATGTCCTCTCGTATATATGTTCTCTTACTGTCTTATTCGTGTTCCTTCCTGAAATAGTAAAATGGTGTTTCTTTTCTCTGATCGATTCGTGTCTAAGTATCTTAAAGTGAATTAAGCTCAAGCTTCATGTTTTAATTTTGCTCAAGCTCTATTTTAGTGTGTTTGATTTGAATTTTTTTTTTTTTAAGAGGCTTGGACTTTCATATCTCCTCCGGTTTTTTTTTTTTTTTTTTTTTTCTCCTCGAATATAAAGTCCCTTCCACTTGGACCCCCTGTCTCCTGGTTCCCTGCCTTCCTCCTTGTCGCATGTGTTTTTCATTGTTCCCTGCATGTCCCATCCAGTCCATAACCTGACCATCCTGTGCCCCTCCATGTCCCATTACGTTCCCCTCCATGTCCTGTTCTGTTCCCTTCCATGTCTCATTCGATCTTCCTCCATGTCCCATCGTGTCCAGTCGTGTCTTCTTTGTTCCTCAACCCTCCCCTTCCCTCTCCTTCGTCTCCTGTCCTTCGCTGTCACCATGTCCTTCAGTTTCTCTCGATATCCTCCTGTCATTTCCCTCCCTTGTTCTTTCACACTCTCAGCTATGGCCTTGCTCCTGACATGTCCCCTTCCCTGAATTATTTCCTTTGTTTTAAATGTATATAGGCTATATATAGCTAGCACAAACTTATTTTATTCATCTTATGGAAAACCTCTCGAAGTCGAATGGTTAAGATTACTCTGTTTATTTTATTCTAACTACATCTATTAAACATCGGCGTAGCACTGAATAAGTAATGTTTAAAGATTTATTAACGTGCAGTATACCAAAACTTGCCTCATCTTCTCCATGACCGCCCTAAGAGGTCTCAGAGTCCCCTTTCTTCCCCTGAGTCCCCACCATGTCCCCTGCTTTGTACCACGTGCCACCAACTCTGTCTCATTGTCCCTTTCTCTCCTTGTTTCCCTTTTTATCTAATACTTTTAAGTCCCCAACTGTCCCCTCTTTGTCGCCAGCTGTCCCCCACCTATTCCCACCTACCTCTGTCTGTCTCCACGTGTCCGCTTTCATCCCGTATGTCCCCGTTTGTTTCCCCATCGCCGGAAGTGCTACCTCTGTCCACGAGAGAGAGAGAGAGAGAGAGAGAGAGGTTTGTGTTGTACTGTCCATTGTGTGTGTGTGTGTGTGTGTGTGTGTGTGTGTGTGTGTGTGTAGGCTATATGGTCAGTTCCATGCATTATGTGTGTGTGTGTGTGTGTGTGTGTGTGTGTGTGTGTGTGTTTGTGTGTGTGCGTGCGTGGGTGTGTATGTGTAGCTGGGCGGTCACTGTGGCGAGTGTATACGTGTGTGTACGTGCCGAGAATGACTGGGTCACTATTATGCTTGGTGTGAAGCTTTACGTGCATGTGCGTCTGTGTTTGTGTGTATGTGTCCGCAGCGTGGAAGCGGAATGGTCGGTAGGTTACTGTGCATGCCTTCTGTGTGTGTGTGTGTGTGTGTGTGTGTGTGTGTGTGTGTGTGTGTGTGTGTGTGTGTGTGTGTGTGTGTGTGTCGGGCTCTGGGCATAGGTTTCACAGCCCGCTCCCAAGGCCCAGTGTGTGTGTGTGTGTGTGTGTGTGTGTGTGTGTGTGTGTGTGTGTGTGTGTGTGTGTGTGTCCACTACCTGCCACTGGTCGCTCCTCCCACCATTAATGACACACTGCCTCACAACTCACACACCAAAAACTTCATAACCTCCTTTATCCCGCCCACCGCATTCCTGTGTGTGTGTGTGTGTGTGTGTGTGTGTGTGTGTGTGTGTGTGTGTGTGTGTGTGAGCTCGCGCCTTTGCTTTTGTGCTTGTGAATTAGAGTGTGTGTGTGCAGCTGTGTATGTGCAATGGAGCGTAGGTGTGCGTTATGTCTCTGTTATTATTTCTTCCTTTATTTTTTTTTTATGGAAGACAGAAAGAGCGCAAGACTGCGACCTTGGAAAAAAAAATGTTCCTTTCAGATAAAGATTAACAAGAGAAGGACGAAATCAAGATCCGCTGAAATCGAGATGCCTGGACTGAACAGATTTTCTCTTGGCTTTCTTATTTAGGAGGAAACATTTTTCTGAAGGTTAATTCTTAGGTGTATATATTGACATGTACATACGTACGAACATACATATATATTTTCTTATCTTTATTATATTTCAGTATAATTTTGGGTGTGTGTGTAAATCAGTGTGTTTTCATATCTTTTTTTTTTTTTTTTTTGGGATTGAAGTCCTTTAAAATTTATGTCTTTCGGATAATTAACTACTTCTGATGTGGCTTATGCGACTGGAAACAATACTGAGACAATTTGCCTCTCTTAAACTTGACAGTGTTAATGGTTTCTCTTCTTTTTCTTTTCCAGAGGAGGCGGCTGCAGAGGACACCACATTCTTTGGTCTCTCCTTCCTGTAAGTATAGACGGAATGAAGATTATACCGTATGTTTGCCATAAAGTGTTGTGAAATATCATGGTGAACGAACACTACTTTGCCGATCCCTCATTCCCTTTCTTTATTCCTCTTTTAACTTTTTTGTCACATCCGTCTCACCGTCCCCCCCCCCTTTTGCACTTCCTTCCCATCAGTCCCACTTCATTTCCCGCTCACCCTCTTCTTATATCCTTCTCAGCCCCTTTTTACTTCATCGGTCCTTCACATCACTTTCCTCTTACGCCTTCCAGTTCCTTCTCACACTCTCTGTACAGTACTCATTTGCTTTGTACATTTCGTCTCACCTCCCATACACTTCCCCTCTCACGTCCCTCTGTGTTTTCCCCCCTCACCCCCTCTGTACTTTCCCTCTCGCCCTCGCTGTACATACCCTCTCACCTCCTACACATCCCCTCTCTCCCATTGTGTCCTGCCCTCGCATCTCATCATCTCTGTACTTCCCCTCTCACCCCTTCCGTACTTCCATTCTCACTCCTTCACTTCCCCCTCTCATCCCTTTCACTTCTTTCACCCTGTTCACTTCCTTTACCCTCCTCACACCGTTTCATCCTTTCCCTCTCCCATCCTTCTATGTTCCTCTTCTAACTTCCCCTCGCTTCCTCACCACCGTCCACTGTACATCCCCTCTTACTTTCCCTTCACTTCCCTCTCACCCCCCTCTTCTCCCCCCTCTTTATTTCCAAACTTTCATGTTCTCCACAGCTCTTTACGTCTCCATACTACCCCCAGTTCTTCAGCTCTCCTCCCTGTTCTCAGCTCCTTAACTGCTCCCGCCAGCTCTCTTTTAACCTACTCTTTCGCCTTCCACAGCTCTTTAATTTCCCTCCCCTCAGCTCTTTAATTGCTCTCTGCCAACTCTTGTTTTTATCTTACTCTTCCGCTTTCCACAGCTCCTTAATTTCCCTCCCCTCAACCCTTTAATCTCCCCCTCTTCCTTACCCTCAGCACCTCCTCAACTAACGTCTAACTTCCGCTCCCACAGACAACCACGTCCTCTTCCGTTAGCCTACTTCTCCTCCTCCTCCTCCTCCTCCTCCTCCTGATAACGGATATGTCACCTTGCCTTCAAGTTCTCGTCCTCCTCCATAGCATACATTTCTCCTCAACAAGAGAAAAACGTGCTGCACTACACGACAAAAATTTATATTAGATCCCCCTCCCCATTTTTGTGAGGTGACGAAGAGGTAGACCGTGACATGAGTGTAAGATTGAGAGTGTAGGGTATGTAAGGGAGTGGAGTGGGACGGATAGATGAACAAATAGATAAACATTGATAGATGCAGATAGATAGTTGGATAGATAGATAGACTGCCGGTATGCAATAGATACCCTCAGATACCAGAATGAGAGAGCCAGTTTACACCAATCATAAGCCAATTTCGCCCGCCCACTGTTTCCTTCCGCTTCCTCACTTTCTCAATATTTTAAGCGCTGAGGCATTTTACTTTCTCTCTCTCGCTCTCTCTCTCTCTCTCTCTCTCTGTTTGTAGACTGTCTTCTTATTCTCAACTTCCTTTTACTACCGTCATCGTTTATTTCTTTACAGTATCTTCGCTTTTCAACTTCTTTCACTTTTCAACAACTTCCTTCACATATCTTCGACTTTTTGTTTTATTTTCGATCAACCTGCCTCTTCAAGTATCTTCAATTCTTTTTAGTTCCTTCATCTTCCCTCAACTCCTCGTGCTTTCTTCATCTTCCGTCTACTATCATCTTTCTCTAGTTTTTCTTCATTTAATTTGAAGTTTAAAGTTTCATGGTCTTCCCTCATCTTGCTTCAGTTTTGTTCTTCCTTCAGCTTCTTTCATCAGTCTTTAGTTTCAGCCTTTTCAGCATTCCTTCAGTTTCCCCCATATTTCTGTAACCTCTCAAGGTTTTCAGTTTTCCTTCATCTTTCGCCAGCTTTCTCCGTTTTTTTCTTCTTTAATGCAATTCCTCATCTGTCTTCACTTTTTCATTTCTTTCTGTAGTTTTCTGTTCTTCACCTTCCTTTAGTTTCTTAAAGCTCTTTTTCCCTTCCTTCCCTTGTCACCCCCTTCCTTCCGCTTCCTGTAGCTCTCTTTCCTTTCCTTCCCTCTCTTCATCTCTCTTCCCCATCCTGTCTTTTCCTTCCCTATGTTCACCTCTCATCCCCTTCCTTTCCCTCTCTACACCTCTCTTCCCCTTTCCTTCCCTCTCTTCACTTTTCTTCCCCTTCCTTTCCCGCTCTTCATCTCCCTTCCAATGCCTTTCCCCCTCTACACTTTACTTCCCCTTTCTTTCCCTTTCTTCTCTTCTCTTCCCCTTCTTTCTCCTTCCTTCCTGTTCCTTTCCCTCTTTACTTCACTTCCTTGTCTATCCCCTTCTTTTCCCTCTCTTCACCTCTGTTCTCCTTCATTCCCCTTCCTTTCCCGCTTTTCACCTCTTTGCCATCCTTCTCCTTCCTTCCTCATTCTTCCCCTCTCTTTACTTTCCTTCTTATTCCTTCCTCCATTTCCTTCTTTCACACTGTTCTCTTTCCATTCCCTTTTTCCCCCATTTCCCTTCCGCTTTCCTTCAGCCCTTTCTCTTTACTCTCCTTTATTTTCCCTTCGTCCTTCAATTCTTTCCCTTTATTCTCCATTATTCCTACCCCTTCCCTTCCTTTATCCCTCCTCCTCCTCCTTCTCCTTCTTTCATCTCTATCCTCAATCAGTCCCCCTCCTTTTACCTCGTTCGGTTTCCTCCAGTTTCCTTCTCTTTCCCTCCCCTCTCTCCACCTCCCTCACCCTCTCTCGCCCCTTGTATATGCCAGGCTGTAAGGGTGTGTTTATAATCGAGTCATTCACACTTCCTCTAATGGTTCCGTGTTGTAATAGTCCCGTGCAGGCGATGATGGCGATGGTGATGTGTGTTTTCTCCTCCCTCCATCACACCTTGCACCATCACTTCCTCCATCACTCCAACCTCCATTACTTCCTCCATCACGCCTCCTTCCATCTCTCCCTTTGTCCATCACTCCATCTAGCATTCTCGTCATCAGTCCCTCCATCACCTCCTCCATTACACCTCCCTCCATCACTCCTTGCATTACATTCTCCATTACACCCCCCGATCACTCTCTCCATTACATTCCCCCCATAATGCATCCCTCCATCCCTCCCTCACCTCATCACTCCATCACACCCCTTCCCAGGTTCTCTTTTGGCTCCATCACACCTCACTCCATCACACCTCAATCCTCTCTCCTCACTCTCACACTTGCCTCCCCCTCACTGACTCTTAAAGAAGGGTGAGAAAGGATAGACGAGATACTGGAGTGGAATGAGGATGCACTGGAATGATTGCTGGGTTTGCTGTGGTAGTATAATAGTTGTTAGTGTGGAAAGTGGTAATGATTGTAGTGGTGGTAGTGATTGTTGGTAGTGTGGGCAAGGGGTTGGTGGCTGTGATGGTGGTAAAGGTTTTTGAAGTGGTCGTGCACGGGTCCACATTTATTAACACGCGTTGTATTCTTGCTTTTAATGCTACTTGTGGGTCTATACTGGTGCTCTTTCTCGTATCGCTGTTTCACTTGGTAATTGATGGTTGCGTTGCCGAGGGTGTACTTAATGAGAGGATCAGACTCTTATCAGTGTTACTCAAAACCCATTAACCCTTTGAAAATGGTACGGAACTCCTAAGATGAAAAAAAAATTATCTGATGGTACCCAGAATGTTGTATAAAGTGAGGTCTCGTGCTGAAGTAGGAGAGAGAGAGAGAGAGAGAGAGAGTGAGAGAGAGAGAGAGAGAGTGAGAGAGAGAGAGAGAGAGAGAGAGAGAGAGAGAGAGAGAGAGAACTTTTGATTTAACTTGTAACATTTCCTGGATTATTTAAGTACAGTACTTGGCTAACGTCGGATAGTTTATTCAGGCTAAAACTACATTTAAAGAAGCCTCTTGTAAAAGCTACCACAATAATGGTGTTGGTGTTGCCTGGGTTATAATTAGTGGTGGTTCTGTAACAAAGTAATGACCACTGTGGCTTCAGGGTACACGGAGAGTTTTCTTTCCCTAAAAAAAAAAAAAATAAATAAAAAAAAATAAACAAAAGACTATCTCTACCTTTTTACTTCTTCTTCCTTGGTCCTCTTTTCTTGTTCTATTGATCTACTTTCCGCCCACATATTTCTTGCTCCTTTTGCTTGCTTTCTGAGCTCTCTTGCTCCTTCTCTTGTTTTCTGAGCTCTCTTGCTCCTCCTCTTGGCTCCTGATTCTCTCTTGCATCTCTTCTTGCCTCATGATTATCACTTGTTTCTCCTTTTACCTCTTGAATCGCCCTTCCTCCTGCTCTTGCCTCCGGAACCTTTTCCTTCTTGCTCTCTTGATCCTTCTTCTGCCTCTTGAGCCTTTCTTGATCCTCCTTTTGTCTCTCGAAGCTTCCTGTGCTCTTTTGAAGCTACTCGTGCCTCCCGAATCTCTCTCCCTTGCTTTTGTGATCCTCTCTTGTAGCCTCCCTAACCTCATTTTATCTTGCTGTCTTGATCTTCCTCATGCCTCCTAAACCTCTCGTTGCTCCGCTGATTCTACACTTGCCTTTAGAAACATTTGTGTGTATTTACTCCTCTCTAAACTCGTAAATCTCTCTAGGTTGTTCTTATGTCCTCTTCTCTTGTCTCCTGATGCTCTCCCCAGGCGAATCGTGAACTTGCAGCACACTTCATGCCTACTGAGAGCTTGTGTGTGTGAGTTCAGAGTGAGGTCATACGTCATCATCCTTTTTACACCCGCCTCCCCCTGACAGCCTGAGGGCCCTAATGGGAATGTGATGACTGGGAACTCCTTGAGGGTTAAGGGTCTCTCGTTTGCCATAGCGCTCATCCCACACACAACATGCAGGCGTGTGTGTGTGTGTGTGTGTGTGTGTGTGTGTGTGTGTGTGTGTGCAGTTCGGATGTCTTGAAGCTGTGATTATAGACGTTGGGGAAGCAAAAGAACGAAAATGATGGACTGAATACGGGGATGTTCATGACAAGGGCCGCATCCTTCTATGAACTTGACAACGACAGGAATGGTCTCTACTCCACACGCATTATGGAAGGGGCTTTTCTTTTTTTATTTGAAAATGTAAGGTCTGTATGGTGGAGCTGAGAATTCCCAAGGCTTGACTGATGCTTGGTCGGATGTGTGGCCCATTTCATCGGACACTCTATCGGTAGTTCTGGTTTTGTACTTACCTGGTTATATACCTGGATCCTTGCTTCCTCTTCTACGATTAACGATAATGGTGATGATGGTGAATGACAGTTGCCCATAAATGCCAGTAATGTTAGTCACGTAAATGCAGTGTTGAGTGTCGCCGTAAAAGTGATGAGACGTATGATGTTGAGAATGTGGTTTAAAGAGATTCAAAGGAACTCCTATAGTCAGTACATAGCGAGGTGTCCATCAAAGTCAGCGATGTGTTATGTGCTCGTAGTTTCTTTTTTTTTGGTATTTATTTTGCACACAGCTCTTTAATTTTCTCAAGCACGTTCTTATGCCATTATATATCGGCATAGTATCCATAGGTATCATACACTATACACTAACATCCTGTACGAAGAAATGAGCTAATAAGAAAAGGTGGTATAAGGCTGGGAGAAAACGGGTACGTGAATACTGTATGGGGGTAGCGGAGTCTGGGGAGGTGTGTTGGAGTGTGTTGACCTCTCCCCTCGCCCTCCTTAGCCATCCTTGCATTTGCTTCTCATTACCACAGAACCCGGGCATCTTCCACGCCTTTGCTTTGCCTCCCCACATAGCAGTACATGGGTATCATCTACTCCTCACACACACACACACACACACACACACACACACACACACACACACACACACACACACACACACACACACACACACACACACACACACACACACACACATCTGACTGAATATAATACCAAAGAGAGGACAGTGGAGTTAAAGGGCTAGTATCTTTACCCCAGACTTCCTCTCCCTCCCATCCTGTTCTGTCTTGCCTTCTCTTCCTCTTCCACGCATTTCTTTTTTCCTTCTTCTTTTCCCTCTTTCACTCCCCGTCTCTCTTTCCTTCTTCTCCCACTTCCTTGCCTTTCTCCTCCTCTTCTTGTCCTCTCTTTCTCTCCCAACCCCCACTTTCCTCCTCCGCTCTCTTTGCTTCTCTTTCCTCCTTTCCCCTCTCATCTCATTGCATTATATTTCTCTGCCTGTTTCTCTGCCCCCTACCCCGTCTGCTGTTAAGGTCTGATACAGGGGTAATTTCCCACACAAAAGAGTCCATAATGAAGGTAGCAGCCCCCACCCCCCTCCCCTTATTGCGGCCCACCTCCTCTTTTTCCTCTTCATCCGGACTACGAAGAAAGGGGGCTGGTGGCGGGGAGGGGCCAGTGTTGCGCTTTCCTCACCTCATCTTCTTTGTCACGTGTACTGTGCCGTTGATTCTTATATTAAAAGAAAAAAAGTGTGATATTCAAACATGTAAAAAAGTACAGAGTTCCACATTGTAAATATCTGCTACTATACTTCATTCTTTCACTACGAGAATGTCTTTTGCATTTTATTCCTGCTATTTCTCAGTGATTTTATTCAGCTTGAGATACATTGGTAGTCTTTTTAACACAATCGTCCGGTAACACAAAGAAGGGGGGGAAAAATCGCTGACGTCCTTGAGCTGAAGAGGTTGTTAATCGATTGACACGAAGACTTTGCCACCCTGATCCAATTAAGGTGTTACCCAGATCTTACAACTTCAAGGGCGAGTACGTCATTTACCTGGCGAGTATACGCTGAACAGCAGATCATTTTAAATACACCTATGAAGTATACGATATATCTTGTGTATAAATTGTAGGAGCAGAACTATGGAAGGACATAATATTACAAGAACATAATCCAAATATTACGGAAACGTCGCATATCGGAAAGACCGAATACTTAAATGGTGAATATTACGAAATACTTCAAAACTTCGTATATTGGAAAGTCATAATACACAACTGGTGGGGGAAAAGAACAAGTTACTACAAAGTTCAGTAGAGCGGAGGACTTTTAGGCTGATTTTTAACGAGTAGAAAGACAGAGGTGCGTGTTATTAGAGGTTCTGCTGTGTGTGTTTGTGGTCTTCCCTTCTTGCTCTCTCCCACCATTGTCTCCTCAGCCTCCCCCCTCCCTCTCTCTCTCTCTCTCTCTCCATCCGAAATCCGAGAGGAGGGGAGGAGTGAAAGAGAGAGTGAGACGGAAGTGGGAGGGGTCGGGAGAGACTGAGATTGGCACAACCGTATATTTTCCTATATGGGAGGGAGAGACTAGGCATTTGGAGACGCCAGACGGGGTGACATGGACGGACTTTTGAGGCCTGTACACCTCACGGAGATAGATAGATGGGCAGATAGATACAGAATAAAAAGTACCGATAGACACAGGCAAATGAAGACAGACAGAAGAACCGATACATAAAAAACATTGGTTAGAATGAAACGGATAGATATCGGTAAAGATAGATAGATAGATAGATAGAGTGATTGACAGATAGATAGATTAGCAGAGGTAGATAGGCTGAAGGAGGATAATTAGGTGTGTAGATAGACGTATCGATAAACTGATTGCTTTTCACATTCAGATAACCAGTAGAGCATATGCAGAGATGGGATACATAAATAGATAGGTAGATAGATAGATAAATAGGGAATGAAAGATGGGCAGCAAGAGAGAATCGAAGGGCAGCTCAGAGAATAGGCTCCCCTTCCCCTCCAAGCTTCCTCCTCCTCCTCCTCCTCCTCCTTTTCTTGAGAAAGGCTGGAGAGGGTTGTGTGTCTGAAACCTCCGCTCTCTCCTTGTGTTATCTGTTTCTCTTGTGTTGCTGGTGTTGTGTTCATTGGTTTAGATACGTTTATGTTGTGTTGTTAGGGATGTGTTGGGTACGTTATACTTGACCAGGATTCGTACTGTGTTTTTAGCGCTGTTATGCTTAGTTCACTTGTGTTGTGTTGTATTTTTTTTGGCTCTGATTTGCTTGGTAAGGTTGTTGGGTTCGTCTTCTTTGTGTGTGTGTGTGTGTTTTTTTTTTCTTCTCTTGATCCAGTGCCCTCTTAGACTCGCCGTATGTTGGTTGTTTTGTGTTACTTTATATCTGTTTGTCACCTTCCTGCCACAACTAAGAAGTTATGTGCTATTCCTTGTTTGTTTATTTTTAAGGTACTAAAAATATTACTAATTGATCTGAACCAAATTTAATGACTTTGTTGTGTGCGATGATTTCTTTAGCCTCTCGTCCACCACTACTTGCATACTCATCATCATCATCATCATCATCATCATCATCATCATCATCATAACAGTAATAATAATAACCCTATTGCCAAACACGCGGGTCTGGAATACTTGACTACCCAGAACAGAGATTTGAGGTGACACTGGTTCCACGGGCCGTCAACACCAGGCACGAGTATGATGGATGATGTGTCGTGGTGTGAAGTGCTCTTGGTGTATTTCTCTGTTACTTGCTGTGTCCACTTTGTTTGCTTTTGTTTCTTTTGTTGTACGCCTTACTGATGTCTTTGTGAGGCCAGTGTTAGTCTTGTCCTTGTATGTTCCTGTTATCGTTGTCTTTGTTGTGTTCTTGCTAATTTCTGTCTTTGTTATGTTCTCATTCTACAAGAAGGCACTCTTTTAATGTTCTTCCACTACTTTGCTCTCGTGTTCTTATATCTGGATGTCTTAGATTCCATCCCTCAGTGGAAAACAGGGTCAGGATGATGCTGATGATGATGATACGAAGGAGGAGGAAGAGGTGGCGGTGATGATGATGATGATGATGATGATAATGAGGAGGAGGAGGAGGAGGAAGAGGAGGAGGAAGAGGAGGAGGAGGAGGAGGAGGAGGAGGAAGAGGAGGAGGAGGAGGAAGAGGAGGAGGCGGAGGAGGAGGTGGTGGTGGTGGAGGAGGAGGAAAAAGATGATGATGATGATATTCCTATCACTACTGCCTTCGCGAAGAATACGATAATGATAATAATAATAATGACAGAGAAGACGACCGCGACGATGGTGATAATGAAGACGATGAAGATGCTGATGATGATACTATGTCTCTTTATTGGTCCCTTTGTGTTGCGGTGACAGGACACTGACCCTTGAGTTGCCGGCGGGGTGTGTTGCGGGGGGAGGTCGTGACTTGAAATAATTGAAACACCTATACAGAAAAAGGAACACATTAGCGTCATCTGGAGAACTCGAGAAGAAAAAAATGAAGGAAAAAAAGTCACCTGAAGCATCCCCTCCTTTCGAAGTCATTATCAAATTGTTTAGGGTCACAGTTTCGTGGGTGATGAGATTTGGTAACATCCATTCTTCTGCGATTCAGTTTGTCTGCAATACATTAACTCCTTCTGAATGACTGAAGGCTGTATCGAATTACCTTTCATCCAAGGCCTGTACTCTCCTCCGCAAGACCTATTCCTAAGCGACTTATTTTGCTTACTACACTTAACTTTCCTTCTCCGTGTTACATAAATCATTCTAACATCGCTCTGCTCTGCATAGATAACGTTCAAAAGGATATTAACCAGCCATATCTAAAAAGAAATCGCTAAAGAAGAGGTGCTAGGGAGGCTCTGTAACGACGAGAATACGGGCCTAAGCCTCTCCTCACTAGAAAAAACTCGTCTGCAGATAACAAGAGTACAATATAATAGATGCCGTGAGATTGAAAGGGGTATACTTTGGACCTGGACCGAGACTGACAAACATACGATCAATACCCCTCGTCGTAGGTGTAATTTATTTTTGCCTGAAGAATAAGAAACATGGGAAGATACTGTACCCTCCTTCCCTTGTCCTTCCTGTTAACCTAAATCTTGGCTGTGTTAATGAATTGAGCCTAAATTTGTTTATGAATCCTGGTCCAGAATGGTAACTGTAGCTTTTCACTACGATGACATGTAAAAATTCATCTATCCATCTACCTTCCTCTCTACCTGTCTATCTATAGCCAGACGCCCCACTCCCGTCTGCACCATCTCATCATCTTCGTTAATGCAAGACTTGCTGGTGTGTGTGTGTGTGTGTGTGTGTGTGTGTGTGTGTGTGTGTGTGTGTGTGTGTAGAGAGAGAGAGAGAGAGAGAGAGAGAGAGAGAGAGAGAGTACTTTTGAACCATTATAGAGTAACTGTATTCTCTCTGAAGTGCATGTTTAAGAACGGTTATTTCCTTCTAAATCAGTCCTTTTGTACTTCCTCGCGTGCGAAGAAACTACACATCATCTATTTCAGTCCAGCTATCTTTTTTAACCAGCCAGATAATTGCACCGTGTAGTAATTCTGACAGTGAGGACGTGAAAATAGCCAAGTCATCCATATTATCACGCATAGTACTGGATTATCAACTATTACCGTTATCTCAGCTGCGGTACTAAAGTGTTCTAATGGTGTTAGATTCCTTGTTGACCTTTGATTATTGAAGGATTTCCTGGTGTTTACTCTTGTTACCGTAGTTGATGCGAAAAACAGATGTTTACATTTTATTTTTGTTGGGAATGGTGGTTGACGCTTGTCTTACGAAGTGGAGAGGCACTTCGAGTCAGTAGTTACCAGCCTTTCGGTTCTGTGGTCTCTCGGTCAAAATACGAAAACAATCGTGACCCCCAACTGCACCTTCCTTTAAAAGCTACGTGGGCCTAGATGTGTGTATTGATGTGATAGTTGAATAACTCGGAAAATCAAGAACAGAGACCTCGTGCATACTCTTAAGAGAACATTCAAAACTAAACTGATTACTCGGTGGTACGGTTGATATTGCATTGTTGCTACCAGCGGGACTACCAGTTGCTGAGTCACAGTAAGAGTACAGCAAAGGTAATTTTTCCACGCAGAATTGCTTACGGTTTATCGCTTCAGTGGTCATCTTGGAAAGCTCCTCTTCTCAGAGATGGATGAGACTGACAGAAACACCCAGACAGACAATTTGCTGATAATAGGGTAGCGTCCCATTCACACTCCAAACTCCGCCAGTCTCCTCTCTCCGAATGTGTCTTTGGAAGAAAAAGGATTCTTCGAAAATCTTGTCTTTGAGATTGATTTTGAAATTCTGTTTCCCAAGTTAGGAACCACTGCTACCTCCAGACAGTATTTTTTCGATTTCGGAAGAAAATTTAATAGTGGAGGATTTACTGTAGTGAAAGATATATATAACTCCTCCAGTTCGAGAGATTTCCCGTAGGGTGAATGAAAATGTTTATAATTCTAAGTGAAATCGGGTGATGTTAGTGAAAGTATCAGACATCCACCATCCTTCAATGCACTCACGCTGTTCATTGCCACTAGTGAGGTAGAGTTGGTGTGATCACTGAGGTGGGCGTACTGCAGGTTATTAAGATGTACTGTAGGCCATAAGGGGGATTTCTGCAGTTGAGCCTCTCTTGCAGCTGTGGAACGCTTGATGACTGTCATTTAGTGGTGGGTGGTCCGGGGGTCATTAGTTGATGTTGTGCCGCCCCCAGGAAGCCTCATCACACCCACACCAACACCTCTACACCCACACCCAAACCCACATCCACACCTCCACAACTCTCACGCACCACACCTCGGGTATCAGCATTCTTTACTAGCCCTTGGTTAAGAACATGGTCACGGGCACTGAGTGGGAGAAGTGAGCTCTCTCCTGCCAACAGCAATCCATGACCACCGTGATGGATTTCCTTTTCGGATGGATTTGAACTGGCCTCTGTGCTGGAAAATTGTAATAAGTTTTTCCAGTGCGCCCCACTCTTACGTCCGTGACAGGCTGCAATAGTGTTAGGCAATGATCGTGTGTACTTTCACGTATTGCCGGCAACACTTCTTCCTTTTAATACGATTTTACTTTCATTCTTCATATTTGCCTCACTTTTCACCTAATTATTCATCTTCTTTTTCTCTTTCCACATTCCTTGTCTTTTTCTCTGCTCTTCCTGTCCTTCTCGGTGTCGTGACTGCCTGCTGGTGGGCGAGGGAGGCAGTGGTGCGTGGCGGCCGGAGGCTGGAGGAGGAGGGAGAAGTGGAAGGAGTAAGAAGAATGTGAAAAGAGTAGGGATAAGGAGGAGTAAGGAGAGGAAGGAGTAGAGAGAAAGTGGGAGGAGTAGGGAGAGATCGGAGGAGTAAGGAGAAAGTGGTAGGAAGTGGGAGAAGTAAAAAGAACGCGGGAGGAGCGGGAAGATAATGGGAAGAATAGGGAAGTGGGTGGGATCGGGATGAATAAAGAGGGGGTATACATGGCAGTTAACGACTGTGTGGGAAAGGGAGGAAAGGGGTGGTTGTAAGGGGAGGAGTGTGGATGTCTGAGACGAGAGAGTGAGTAAGAGAGAGAGAGAGAGAGAGAGAGAGAGGAGTGACCTAGAGACCTGCAACAATCATCTCAACCATTATGCTCGCTATTACTGCTTCCTCAGATTCATGCCCCTACCCACACCCTTCGTCAGCAGCAACAGTAATAACAAAAGTAAAATAAACAGTGACAACGACAACAACAGCAACAACACTCACCAGACTGTTATTGTGGTAAATCATCATCATCATCATCATCGTCGTCCTCGTCGCCGGTCTAACTCTCTGTCGCTCTACTGTGGGATGGGAGGGATTCGGAAACAGATGCAGGAAAGTACAAAAGCAGGAGAACCGTCAACAGAGTGCCCTGTAAAATCGAGCCACACATCGGTCCGCTTATCAAACCTTCGAATTTCTTGGCTCCATCTCACAGGCTAAACAGGCCACATATAATTTCACTTCAAATTGCCTTTAGGATAGAACCACTCATTTAATTGTTATGTTACCAAAGGGGATGCGTTTCTTGTCATATGCACCGCCATACGGAATTCAGTCAGCCATTTTTGTCTTTTTTTTTTAGTTCTTTTGCTTTTTCACCTTCCATACCTCGCTTATTCATACACTCAGTTGTGTTTTTTATTCACCTTCTTGGCCTTCATGTATAACTTGCGATAAATTTTGTAACTACTGTACAGCCATAGGTTAGACAGAAGCATAATTCTCTCTCTCTCTCTCTCTCTCTCTCACACACACACACACACACACACACACACACACACACACACACACACACACACCGGTCAAGCAAACGACGTGAGGGCAGGAGCGGCCAAATGAACGTGAGACCAACTTCCGTTCAGAGGGTGTCAGCGAACGAGACATAACTGCAAACCAAGCAAACAAAAAAAAAAAAAAAGAAAGAGAGAAAAGAAAAAAGAACGATATATAAAAAAAAATCGCAGCGCATTAGCGAGGAACGAGGAGGAAAATGAAAAATTAAAATGAGGCAGAGAGACAAAGCTAAAAAGGAATGTCTTGTAGGAACCGCAGGCTGTTGAATGTATCGTGGGTATTGTGTGGGTGAAGTGGAGTGGAACCGTGTGTGTGTGTGTGTGTGTGTGTGTGTGTGTGTGTGTGTGTGTGTGTGTGTGTGTGTGTTTAGGATAGGAGAAGAGAGGAGAGAGGATGGAAAAGGGGAGAAGGTGAGGTAAGAAAGAAGGAAACGAAAGAGAATGAAGAGACGAAGGGAACGGAGGACTCAAGAGGATGGTTTGGGAGGGAAGGAAAGGAAGGGAAAAAAGAGGGAGGAGAGGAAAGAAGAGAGGAGAGGAGGGGAAAGATGATGATGATGATGATGATGATGATATGTGTTGCTGATGACAGTAGGTATGTAGAGAAGGAGTTTAATGGTGAAAACAATGACGATGGTGGTGATGGTGGTGATGACAGTTATGATATAGATGGTAATGATGGTACTGCTGATGTTCATAACAGCGATATAAATGATGATGCCAGGTCTTTTGATGGTAACAGGACGTAGATGGTGATAATGACGATGGCAGTAATGGTGATAATTGTGACAGTATTAACGGTAACAGTAATGATGATAAAGATGGAAGGTGAGGTTCAGCGGGAGGAAGGAGAGAAGTGGGGGTGAGGGAAGGAGAAAGAAGGAATGGAGGAAAGGGTGGGGAATGAAAGAAGGAGGGAGAGAGGGGAAGACAGGAGGTGAAGATGGGAAACGGGAGCTGAGGAGAGGGAGGAGGGGATGAAGAATAGTAGAAACAAACCACACCCACTCCACCTCAACCACCCCCTGGCGAGGTGAGGCTGTGGTGCACTAATGATAACTCACTTAGCACCACATACCAATTATCATACACCCACCCTTGCCATTACACGTGTTGCTAATAGACACATTATGCCGGCGGGGGAAAGTGGCGGTGAGGTATACTTAAAATGATTATCGATGCATTGACTGTTTGTTGGGTAAAATGGAGGGAAGGGGAAGACGGGAAAGAGTCTAACCCCTTACATCGAGGACGCCTTTTCTTTTTTCACTCTTGCTATTACCAGACGATTTTACGTAACTTAGGAGAGATCTGTCGATCTGAAAGGGATAAAAACAACTTTCATTACTTCCTTCAGTAGGTGTGTTTTACTTCCTAAGATAAATAGAAATAGTTTGGTAGTTGCAAGAGCAAATGCTTATTACGTCCTTGGGTTGAAGGGGTTAAGAGAAACGTCTGGTAATGTACTGGTTAGAAACAGATTCCAGTAACCCAGTTTACACCGTATAACTGATACTGAAGAGGGACGCCTTCAAGTGGTAAAACTGATATGCCCGGGTGGCTCCGTTCCCTGGTCATATAAAGGTCCCTTATATCCATCCCTATTCTCCAAAAGGAGGATGGTGGACTGCAGACGGGGAGCTTACGCCTGCAGTCCTCTGGGTTCGCATTCAGATGAACGTGGAGCTGCTACAACTATTGCAGTGTATAATTAGGAGTTTATACAGGATTCTCGCTATCATTTCGTCACTCCAAGCTAACCTTCCTCTTATACTTCTCCATTTCATCTTTCATTTTATTGTTCCACCTTAATCACAGTCTTTCTCTCCAAATTTTCAACCCTATAGACTGTCTTTGTTAACCTCATTTTCAACAGGTGCCCCATATGTCCTAACCACCTCAGCACAATACCCTTTACCTCATCAATGCGAGAAGTCTTTCCTAAACTGAGTAAAACACTTTGATGGCAGCAAGAATACAGTCATTACACGGCATAGCACTGAATGGATAATAAGAGTCGTTTCCTAACCCCGTCATTACGAGAGGTGTCCCCCTAACCTGAATATAACTGCTCGATGCTGGCAAGAATAAAGTAAATGTAGTGTATATGTTGAACTGAACTAACAGAGATCGCTTCTAACCCCTTCACTACGGCAGGCTTCCACTTAAGCTGAATAAAATAGTTTGGTAGTTACAAGGGTAAAATGTATAAATGCTGTTGAACTAATTGGTTAAAGGGAACTGCATTGACCTCCTTCACTACGAAATATCTCAATAACATCGCCTGTTGCTTGCAAGAATGAAGAAAAAATGGGCCTCGTTCTGTAAGGGTAAGCAACACCTACTACCATTCCGCCTCTCTGTCACTCTCTCTCTCTCTCTCTCTCTCTCTCTCTCAACGTACTGGTAGAAATTTAGTTTTTTTTTTTTATTACAACGTCATCTTAATTCATTTATCATATCTCCAGACAATGTTATTCAGCCCAAGAGAGATTTTTTCGAACTGGAGGGGCTAAGTACAATGTTGATTAATCCTTTCACTACTAAACATCCTTCCTAAGCTGAATAAAGTCATGTGGGAGTAACGAGTATTAAAAAAAAAAGTCATCTTATTTTGGGATTCATGAGTTTTTTTTTTTATATTTGTTTTATTCTTGCTGTCTCTCGGCGATTTTGTTTATCTTAGGAGAGAGGTCGTGAAATGTAAAGGCTCAGTATTTGAAGAAGGGAGGGTGGCGTATTGTGGCGAGAAAGGTCGTTACTGAGCAGGAGAAATGTCGTGAGGTCCCTTTGGCGAGGCTACTCCCCACATGATGCGGCGTCAGACAATAGACAGGCAGACAGACAGACGAGATATAGACATGGTTATCTCATGTAATACTAAAGCTTTCTCCTACAGTGAATAAAAGCGTGTGGTAGCAGCGAGAATACGATGATAAAAAGACGTCACTGTATAGAAAGTATTTAATGGCATCCTGTTTTTTACAAATAATATTCTTCCTGTTAACTGTAAGGAGACGACATAAATTATCTGATCACATCGTTATTACTTGGAATAATTGCATATAAATACCGAATCATTATCTGCACAGTTGCGGTCAATGGCTCTTTTAGCTACCCCGTCTTGAAACTATGTCGGGACTTAATGAAATCTTGTAAAACTCATTAGCAATTGTCAAGTGGGCTGGAATCTCTCCCCATCAGTTTGGGACTCCAGATGTGTCAAGGTGTTCGGCTACATTTGGGTCTTTTGTGGAAAATGACTGGTACCAGTGAATGGCAATTTTCATGACAGCTTTAAAAAGGTACGGCATGCCACGATTGACCTAACAACTGAGGGGAAAAAAAAAGGAAAAGTTTTGGTCCTTTGCTTTCTGCTTAACGGATTTTTTTTTTTTTTTTTTTTTTTTTTAGGGGGAGCTATATTTGGCTCTTTTTTTTTTTTTTTTTTTTTTTTTTTAATCTGGTACCGGTGGAAGGCAATTTTCGGGACAGTTCCAAAATGTTATATGCCATGATTGGTTCAGTAACTGAAAAGAAAACAGAGTTTCGTATTCGTCAAGCAGGGAAATTTTACAGGCCGTATGGAACAAGAAATTTGCACACCAAATTTGGGCAGAAGTATAGTGTTCTCGCTCACATAGCTGGTTTGAGCAGCAAATTTGCGATGAAAACTCTGTCATCGTAACTGTGAATTGTTTTTTATACAGTTCCAAGGACGTGGGAAGATTCCGCTGTATCAGTTCCTTGACCTTCCTGCAAAAACAACAGTTACCGCCCGGCTTAAGTCTGTGAATCGTATCCCTGGACGATGATTCACCAGGACTGGAACCTAGAACCTAAAGGCTTCTAGCTCCTACCACTGACCCACCTGCCTTAAAGCTTAACCAACAATATAGTGCATGAAAAATAGAATCTCATGAGCGTTTCCATTATCGTTATCATTATCATCATCTGCAGCAGCAGCAACAATAACAACGTTGTCCTCTTTGCCTTGTTTCTTATGAGTTATTGAAATGAATAGAATCGGGAAATTATCATCATTATTATCATAATCATCAGCAGCATCAGCATCACTACCATCATAGTCGTCGTCATCATCATCATCTAGTTTTCCATGAGTAAACTGGATCCAGAAACAACAAATGGAAGAGCGGGAGAAGAAAATGCCGATAAAGTGTCAAGTGAAATACGTCAGTCAGTCATTCACTCATGATTCAAGCTTTGGTGGTTCGCAGGGGCTCCGTCTCAGGCTATACCGTCCACGAGGCATAACTGTGACAGGTGGTTTATAAACAGTGCTGTGTGGTGTACTTCAACATTCACTAGAGTGGTCATTTTCTCTTTTTCAGTTTTCTCCTGGACTTGCTAAAACCTCACACCACCCCTTCCGTTCTTGTAGGTAACCGCATCGCACCTTGCCACTGTTACTGTCACTGATCATCCTGTCATCAGTCAGTACTTTGTGTAAATAGACATGCAGTAAATAATGATACTTTATCGAGGCATGGAGAAGACGCTTTTCCAGTTAACCTTCAGAAGTCTGTTGGTGCAAGATACCTGTATTCATTCACACGACCGGGCATGTTTTTCAAGTGTACTGTATCAAGTATACGTGAAGATTATTGTTGTTACATGGTAGAAAGGAACCCAGTAGAGTGGATTTTTAAATAGCAATAAATGTATGGTGAAGCAGAGCCCCTGGAGGCAGTGTGTAGAATGTGGTGGGTTGTGGTGCGGTAGGATAGGCCGCAACCTGTGCCAGGGGCGGGGGCCTTGGTGGTGGGCAGCTGTCGGGTCTCAAGGGCACCACGGTACTCACATTAGTGGGTAAAGGTTGAAGAAAGTTGAGAAATTAGTTTTTTGTAGTTTTTTCTTCCTTCCCACGAATTTATCATGGGTTTGTGAGCCAGGTTTCGTCATCATCCTACTGTAACTATTTTTCTTTGTTCGAACGCCTTGGGGAAATCATGAGCAAGGTCCTTTGGTCGGCATTACATAAATCCGGTGAAGATCCTGGTATTAATTTGTTCTTCCTGTGCTGTACTAGCAATGTGACAGCTTGCGCCACGAGGGTTGGACGGTGGGGCTGCCACATCTTTATTGTAATACAGTTTGGGAGGTACCAGTCCCCTACTCACAGCTTAGGTAGTTAATTTTTATATGCGGGAATATCTCCTCGAGCGATCATATCCGTTTGTCTCTCACTAGCGATTGTCGGAAACGAGATGCTTCACTCCCGTAGACTCTAGTGATTTTAGCTAAACAACACCACACCATACAAAGTCACTGACATCCTCCTACACCACACCACGCCACACCATAGGCATTAACTGAAGAGCCCTGAAGCTCAGCATGTGGTACTTTAGTAGTTGTTACATCAGACCGGGAATACATGGATTGAAATTATTCTTCTCTATATCCTGGTGTATTTTATACTTAAACTAAGAATTACCTCTATTTTCTGTTCGATCTGTTCGTAAAGTACCGGTATTATCTTTTTAAATGTTAATCTGTTTTTATGCATCTGTTAACTTCTCTATACAGCAGTGAGCAATTTTATTTAAATCTCTTTTGACACGTTTAAACGGGTAATAGAAAACTGACTTTAAATCACCATTTTAATGGTTGCAACAGAGTTATTTACCTGTAGAGAAATACGATTGAGGTGGATGCACTGAGACAGCACATGATTAAGGGATCACTTTTGGACTTCTTTTTCATTTTATTCATGCTATATATAGATGATTTTATCGAACTTATGAGAGACTTTTCGAACTCGAGGGGCTAGACAGCCTTCATCAATCCCTTCACAACAGAGGTGCTCTCCTTAGCAGAATAATATCATCTGGTGGTAGCAGAGATTAAATATAGATGATAAAGTCTAGCCAACATGATTGACCCTTTTTAAAACTATATTCATCAACCACGGCAGGGGATTCTTTTCTTTGCATTGCTTATTTGCCGTTCAGTATAACATTCTGGTGAACAGTGAAGGAGTGGTTACAAAATGAAACATAAAGCAGTTATGATCCAAAACGTTACAGTAGGGTAGGTCTGATGTAATGTCTGATTATATATTGTTTCTTGTTCTGTGTGTTATTATTTATTGTGTATTATGACACACACCTGGATTCCGTCATTCCTCCTCTTTAAATCATCAGGGTGTTGCAAATGATAGTGTAGAATATATTGTTTTGCAGATGTTGAGTGTCTGAGTGTTTGAATGTGTGCATGTGTCGAATGTATGAATGTTGAATGCACTTCACAGATATACTGAATGTGTAATGGATATCCAGTGTAAAATCAGTGCTGAACATGTAACTGCTGAAGGTGTCCATGAGTGTTCATTATGTGCAGCACTGTACAAGACAGCCAATTGTATAAAAGTGTGTCTAATACAGTATGCAAAGTTGTCAGTTGTGTATGAGTATGTTGAATGTATAATGTACAGCTGTTGAATGTGTATACGTGTACCTCTCTCTCTCTCTCTCTCTCTCTCTCTCTCTCTCTCTCTCTCTCTCTCGGCGCAGTTACTAGCAGCTAAATTGGCAAAAATTGACAAAAATTACGCAATTTATTTTGGTTCTCTCTCATTGAACTGATGAGGGAACGAGGGGAGGGAGATAAAGCATTACTGGAGGTGAGGGTAGGAGGGGGGTAGGGAGTTGAAGGGGAGCAGAGGAAGTGTAAAGAGGAAAAGGTAGGTGGAGTGAAAGATGACGGGGGTGAGGGGAGGAGGAGAAAGGTGAAGTTGAGAGGTGGAGGAGGCGCAACGTAAATAGGAAAGGAGAGAAGGAGTGAAGGGTGGCTGGGGGATGAAGGGAGAAGGGTGAAGGAAGGATTTAGGAGGAAGGAAAGCAGTGCAAATGAGTACAAAGGAGTTCAAAGGAAGCATTCAGCATCAGGCAGGGATGACAATGACTGTGATACCTAATTCTACAAGGTGAAATTAGGATAGCAAAGCAGGAAGGCTCCCCCTCTCACCCCACCCTCTAAACCCTCCAACCCAAGCGGGCAGGGAAAAGTGGGAAGGACTATCATGCACCATAGAAAAACTGTCATAGAAATTTCATATGAAAGATTGTAAAGAAAAACCTATATTCTATACTATCTTATCAATAAAGAGAAGAATTGTCCCATAAAAGTGTTGTGCTACTACTATAGTCTCCATGACCTGAAAGAGAGGGAAATCGGTTAGTTAAATTTTTATAATAATCAGCTATGAATGCTTTTAACTGGGGAATCAAAGGCAGAAATTTATTCACATTCCGACGCAGTTTGTTTGATATGTTGACGACTCTATTGAAGGAAAAATGTTTTGCTTCTTTTGACGAAATATATGCTTATATTTTCATAACCATTACGTCTTGTGCAAAACTGTCGGTCGAATGTGAAAGGGGAAGGGGAGGGAACTGGAAAGTGGAGTGGTCAGTGAAGCGCGAGGATGTATGGTTTTACGATTTTACTCGGCTTAGGAGAGATTTTTCGTCTGTGGAACTAAAATACAACCTCCTTTAACCCCTTCACTAGTGGAGGTCTCCCCTAAGCTGAATATAACCGTCTAGTAGAGAAAAAAATAGAATATAGGTGATGTCCTCCGACTGAAGATGTTATTAATAAAGATCCAGTAAAATGCAGAGGGATAATCAAATGGAAATGAAAGTGGAATAAGTGGAAGTGAAA
This sequence comes from Coenobita brevimanus, assembly GCF_032717465.1. NCBI lineage: Eukaryota > Metazoa > Arthropoda > Malacostraca > Decapoda > Coenobitidae > Coenobita > Coenobita brevimanus. The sequence goes on along the minus strand of NC_137019.1, from coordinate 3,945,374 downwards.
GAAAACCAGTGGAGATGCATCGAGGCAGAACCAAAAATTCGAGGAGAGTTGTGTGGGTAGGGTCATTGTGGGGTGTGGGTGGGTTTGATGAAGGGGTATGATGGGTAAGGCTTGAGGTGAGGGCTGGGGAGTGTGGTAGATGATGATAGGGTGTAGGTGTGCCAAAAGTAGGTGAGGAAAGGGTCGTGTGTGTGAGTGTGGGTCTGGTAAGGGTAGAGATGTGGTTATAGTATGCGAGGTTAGGGGTGTGCATGTGTGGGTGTGGTAGGTGGAGGTAGAAGAGTGGGTGTGGTGGGTAAGAGTGGAGATGTGTGTTGGTGTGGGTGGCGTGGGTGATAACTAGGGTGAGAGTAAAGCTGCGGGTGTGGTATGAATAGGTGAAGATAGAGGTGTTGGTGTGGGCAGGTGAGAGTCGAGTGTGGGAGTGTATGAGTGAGGGGAGCAATGTGGCTGTGGGTTGGACAGACGATTATAGAGTCGTGGAGATATTACCTAAGACTATGGGTGTGGATAAGGGCGGAAGCAGAAGGGTAGATAGTGACAGGAGGGGTGTTGGGGCGGAACAATGAGGTGAGGGTGGAGAAAGGATGAAGAAGGGATGGGGTGATGGCAGGAAAGTATAAACGAAGGTCAGCAAAAGATATCTGTTGCTTCATTCCAGCCCGTTTGTCATAGGATAGTGGATGACTAGGATGATTATATGAGACCTAAACCGATAATAAAAACGGGCGAGAGATAGAATAGATTGATAGCTAAATAGCGAATATACATATATATATATATATATATATATATATATATATATATATATATATATATATATATATATATATAATATAAACAGAGAGAGAGAGAGAGAGAGAGAGCGAGAGAGGATGCAGGTGGCAGGTGCATCGTGGCATCTGTGATGAGATGGCATGAAAATGAGAGAGAGAGAGGGGGGGGGGGAAGGGAGGAAATGAGGCGGGATGGAAGGGAAAATAGAGAAAGGGGAGAGAGAGTGAGAGAGGAGAGAGTAAAAAATGGAGAAAAGGGAAGGTAAGATAGGGAGGGAAGGAAGAAAGGGAAATGGGCGTGCAGCACCCGTATAGCAACTTAGTTTCACCTTTTTTCTCTGTAGCTCTCTAATTGCATACCCGATACTCTCAGCCATTTATTTATACAACTGGTCAAATCTGGAACTGTCTTTCTCAGTTTCAATTTCCTTTTGCCAATGACTTCCGGTCTTTTAAGCGCGGTGTGTTCAGGCATCTCGGGAAGAACGACTCTCGATTCTGGCTTTTTCTCTTTTGCTAAACTTTTCCTAGGAAGAGTTTTTTTTTTTTTCATGTTTCCAGTCATTGGTTCTTTAGTTTTTGTACTGAAAGAGAGACAGAGGAGCAGAGGCCGGATGACAGACATAGGAAAGGAAGAGAGGAGAAGGTAGAGAGAGGAGGAAAACATAGAGAGGGACTGATGGAGAAGACATATAGAAGGTGGGAGATGACACACAAAGGAAGGGTGGGAGAATACAGAAAGAGAGAGGAAGGGAGAGGACAGAGAGAGGGAGGAAGGGAGAGGATGGAGATGGAGGAATGGAGAGGACAGATTGAGGGAGGGAGGAGAGGAAGACCACAGGAATGATAGTGGGTAAGAGAATGATAACAGGATGGAGGGAGGAGGGTGTGTGGAGAGGATGGAGAGAGAGAACTGTATGAAGGAGGAGGAGAGGGATGCAGGAAAGGGGAAGGGATTGCGGAAGAGAGGGTAGGGATGTAGAGGAAGGAAGAGGAAGAGGAGAAGAGGGAAAGGATGGGGAGGTGTATAGAGGAGGAGGGGGAACCGAAGAGGAGGAAGTAGACAAAAGCGGGAGGAGGTGCAGAAGAACGGGAAGAGGGAGGAGGCTTGGGAATGAAGACGAGATAGGAGAGGAGAGAGGAGGTGTTTGCGGGAATGTGTGTGTGGGGGGGGGAGAGGGAGGTGTGTAGGAGAAAGGGGGAAGGAAAAGAAGAACGAGACGAGGTAGGAGGAACAATGATCCGTAAGGGAGAGAGGGGAGAGGGTGTAGGAATGACGAGAAGATGAGGTTGACTTGGGATGGTATGGGTGTAGAGGAATGAGGAGGATAGGGAAAGAATAAGGATGAAGTGGAATGGGGAAAGAGAGAGAGAGAGGGGGGGGGGAAAGGAGAGGTAAAAGTGTAAAGAAATGAGAAGGGGGTGGGGGAGAGGTAAGGGGAACGAGGAGAGGGAGAGGGGAAAGAGGGGTGTGAAGTGGAGTGGTTGGAGGAAGAATGAGATCTGTAGGAAAGATGGAGAGGGTTTTTTAGCAATGTGAAAGGGAGAAATGGCAGAGATGATTAGCAGGGGCGAGGAGGGAGAGGGGGAAGGGTGTAGAGAAATGAGGAGAGAACAGGGTAGGGAAAGGGGAGGGGTAATAGAATGAGGAAACGAGGAAGACGGGGATGGGGAGGAAGTGGAAGAGGGGGAAGGGGAGAGGGAAAGAAGAGGGGGACGGGGATGAGGAGGGAAAAGGGAAGGAGGAGGGAAAGGGAAAAGGGGAGGGGTATAGTAGAATGAGGAGGGGAGGGGGAAGGAGAAAGGAAGGGGTGTCGAGGAATGAGGAAGGGTGGAGAGGGAAAGCGGGAGATAAAAGTGAGGGGAGGGGAGGGGAGTGGAGAGGGGGAGGAGGGGAGTTGCAGTGGCCACTGGCCGGGTCCCCACACCTGCCATCATCAGCTCCTCAGGTGACGCAGTCCTCTCTCTCTCTCTCTCTCTCTCTCTCTCTCTCTCTCTCTCTCTCTCTCTCTCCTCCTCCTCCTCCTCCTCCTCCTCCTCCTCCTCCTCCTCCTCCTCCTCCTCCTCCTCCTCCTCCTGCATGGTGGTTTTTCTCACTTTTTCCTGGAGGGTTTGGTGGTGGAGGGAGCCTTCTTGCTTTACTATCCTTATCCTTCAACATGTAGAGTTAGATCTTGTAGTCATAGTTTTCTCTAACATGCAGCCTCGAAAGGACCATAAGGTCTGTTGCTGTTTGCTTTCCTGTGTAATCCTGTGTAATCCTCCTCCTCTTACTCCCACCTTCTCTTCCTCCTACCCACATTCTTAATTTTTAAAATTTTCCCCATACAACAACCTTTTCTCCCCAGCTCTCCCATCACCCACATTCTCACTCACCCCACCCACTTCCTTTCCCCATTTATATGTTTAGGAATCAAGTATGTGTGGATGAAAAGTGTACAGTATATTCCCAAATCTTCCATCCATATCACTTCCTACTCCATCCACTCCCACTCTAACGCATTTCCACCTGCATTCCTATTTTCGTCCCTTCCTATCTCATCCCTCCCCTCATCCACATCCTCCCCCAACATCCTTGTCCCACTCTCAGTCCCACTCCCTCCTTCCCTCACCCACATTCCAGCCCACTTCTGTTCCTTCACTCGCTCCCATTGCAGTTTCTTTCCTCCTCCCACGCACATTCTCCCAACCCATACTCCTCACCCCATCTCTCCACTTCCATCCTATGCACCCAGCTCCCATCCCCCACTCAACTCTCCCACCCTCTTTTGCACTACCATTTGCATCCTACCTCTTCCAACCACATTCCTACGTCTATCCATCCTCTAGTACCCGCATTCTATTACCCCCTTCTTCTCCCCTCACCCACAATCCCACCCCCTCCATCCCCAACCACATTCTCACCCCCTTCCTTTTCCCTCTACCGCATCTCCTTCACTCCTTCCTGCTCCCTCCCTCGGGCCTTCCTTTCTCTTCTCCTTGTAATTCCCCTTCACTTTTCTCGGCACTTTGTCTTCACTGTTTCAATTGGGAATTTTGTTTTATGCCCTGATTTCGTGACTTATTCTTGATTTTCAAATTTCCAACTTTATTTGCGTTTTCTCTTTCTCTTTTTTTTTTTTTCCTCCGTACGCCTTTTTTTTTGTTTTTTTTTGTCTGTTATTATACTTGTGTTTTTCAACTTTTATTTAAGGCTCTGCAATACGTTAGCAGGTCTTCATTTTCTTTCCTATCAGTAGATGATTTAATTCAGCTCTAAGGATACATCTGCTAGTTTAATGTAGGAACATGTCTCTGTTAACTGCAAATGGTGTATGGCATTTTATTATTATTATTATTATTATTATTATTATTATTATTATTATTATTATTTATTATTATTATTATTATTATTATTTTGCTGTTGAGAATGATTTTATTTCTTGTAGTGAAAGGATTAATTTGTGTTTCGTGACTTGCTGTCGTTAATTCTCTGACTTTAACTGCGCTTTCTCAGGCTTTTTATTTTCCTTGCTAACCGGTGGCCTCATTCCTTCGCTTCACAATAAAGTTAAACGTAATACTTTGTTCTCCATTCTCTCACGACTTGTTGTTCTTGGCAATCATTTTCGTTTAGTCTCATTTTTGCTCTTCAGTTTACAGTCAGATATCTGCTTTCCCTCAAATTGCTTTCGTCTAGCATTCCGACACTTTAGTGCCTTTTATCGAAATGTTTTTAATACTTCTGAGAGTTCGAACGTGCTCATTTCGTTTTGATTCTTTTTCTCACTAAGTTATCAACCAAGATGAGTAAAGTCATCTAACAGCAGAGGATTAGAACTAAGTGTCCCCATCGTAATGAAACGGTTATTAGAGATTCTTAACCAAAAAAAAAAAAGTCTCTCCAAGGGGAAAAAAATCGAAATATCTAAATTGGAATAAAAGTTGTGGTCATGAATGGGCCACTTCACTATGAGGGGTATTGCTAACGGTAACCAGAAGAAAACTAAAGGTACACAAGTAATGACTGTAAATAATGTTCTTACTGGAGCACGGTATTATTCACCGTTTATACGTCTCCTTTTATTTTTATTCTGTGTTGGAATTCACACTACATACCGGTAGGCTATTACCTTTTGTCTTTACTGTATGAGCAGCCATGGGACTTACATAACTTAAGCTGCATTTCGTCTTCAGTGTCGATTTTTTTAGTATAGGAATCCAAATATAATACTTTTTTCCTAAAGAGTTTTCATATACCTTTTACTTCAGTGGAACTATCGTAATACATTTTCTTCAGTGAACATAATCAATGTGTATAACCTTTTTCTTCAATGGAGCTCACTCTTTTATTTACTGCAATTCACATATCTTACATTTCTTCAATGATAATATTATGTAACACTCATTTTCTTCAACAGAACTCACATATATTACCTTTTTCTTCAGTGGAACTCACGTGTAATGCATAACGTTATTTTCTTTAATGGAACTCGTCTACAGCAATTTTTTTCTATAGAACTAATATCTTTTTCCCTCGCCGGAACTCACATTATAAAATCTTCTTACCGTTTCCGTTTAATGGGTTCTCTTTAAATTGAATAAAAAAATCGTGTAACAGCAAAAATTTATAAGGAAAGCTGTTGTTATATTCAAAGGGTTAATGCTTATTTTCTCAGCAGTGAAACTCATGAATGTGGCTGTTCAGTCAGGGCTAAAAATATCACTGAAACCTGCATAGCTTGTTTCATTTTTCCTCGCTTCCTTCCACCTTTCTCTCCTTCTGTTGCCAATTCTTTTCTCTCTCACCTCCTTCCTCCCGTCTCTTCTCTTCTTCCACTCCTTTCCCTCGTCTCCTTTCTCTCATCTACTTCCTTTCCTCCCCTTTCTCTCATTTTCTTCCTCTCTTCTGCTTTCTCTCTTCTTCCTCTCATCTCCTTTCTCTCCTCTCTTTTCTGTTATCTCCTCCTTTCCTTTCGGACCTCCTTCCTCTTCCCTCCACCTTTCTCTCCTCTTGTGCCTTGTCTCTTATGTTGCCGCTTCTTGCTGTTCCTTTGTTTTCCCCCGTCTCATCGGTTTCCCATTTTCCATGACCCGTTTTCCTAAGAACCGCTGTATCATTTTGTTTTCACCTCCTTTCCACCTTTTTGACTTTGTTTCCATGGTCATCCCCCCTCCGCCCCCCCCAAAAAAAAAGCAGTAAAAAGAAGAAAGAAGCGCACGATTTCTTCGCACGTTTTTTAAAGCTTTCTTTCACTTCCATGATTTAAAACTCTTGTCCAGACTCATTACTTATTTTATAAAACTGTTTTCTCTATTTTTCCACTTTCTGAATATTGTCTCCGTTATTTCAGATGTTATATGAACGCTTACCTTTTTCTTTCCGCGGTATAGGAATACAAATAAGCGTTTTGCATTCCAGACTCTTTTCCCCATTGGACGGATTTTTTTTATTTTCATTCCATAATTTGAAAAGAATATATGCTTCCTTCTTACCCAGACACTTGATCTAATTATTCAAACGTTATATCCTCAAAGCTGCGTGTATTTTTTTGTTATTTATTTTACTTTTTTACCACTCAAGCCAGTTTCTCCAGTCTGTCTTCCAGAATCTCGATGCGATCTTGACAAGCGAGACAGGAGCCACCATCCATCACACACCTGTCATCTCTCCCCACCCACCTCTTGGTACTTTTTCGTGCATGTTTCTTCTGTGTGTGTGTGTGTGTGTGTGTGTGTGTGTGTGTGTGTGTGTGTGTGTGTGTGTTTTGTAGTCATGGAGCTGCTGTGGCAAGGTGGTTAGCTTACTAGTCTCGTGATGCGTGTGCCCCAAGTTTGAAGTTCGAACCCCAAGTGTGTGGGACATTTGAATAGGTGCTCGTAGTACTGTACCCCCTTTGATATGCTTCCGTACTATAGCACCCAGTTGGTACTACCGGTGACACTGTACAGACAAACACACACACTTAGTCACAACACTTCAGTTTACACATTCATCGCTCACTCAACAGGCCTCCCCTCCCAGTCGAAATTTGCCAGCATGCGGAGGGATTAAATTCTGACTATGTAACTCTCCCCCCGAGAGGGCCGTCCGGGTCTGTGTTGCACTGTATCTGAACTGATACAAACAATGCACTTGAACGTTTCTCGCTTCTACGGATTATTTGTAATAGTCCTTCCATAGTGTCCGTACTCTCACAACATGCCTTATAAAATCACTCTCGTTATTAACAAATAACAGTAATGTATGCCGGTCCCTACAACATTACTGGAACGCTGACCTGACCGCCAAATTCCCACCAATCCGAGCCGTGACAAAGACGGTCAAGGGAACAATATTTCATTAGCCCCGCAGCACACCAATTAACTCCACCGCTCGTTTCTAAAACTTTTCTTGAAACTTTATTGTGAAAGTTTGTGAACTAATTTCCGGTTGACCTAGTTTGGCTTTTTTCGGTTGGGGGGGAGTGGGGAGGGGGAAATCATGTAGAAAAGAGAAACTGAATGTATTTTTGACTCCACTACAATTATTTTCTCTAACTCATTCACTGATACGGTCTCAGTTTGGTTTTTTAGTCAGTATAACGCTGGCCGATATTACCGAACTTTGGGAAATCCATACCAATTACATGGATACTTTGATTTGAAAATTTTTGTGAATTTATAAAGAAATGTTAAAGAATGTGTTGACGGAGAAAGAGGTGAGGTTAGAGAATAGTGAGCAATATTGACACACTTGTTTTTAGAGACCGGTTCCATATTTACAAACATATCCTGAGCTTAAGTAGTGTATACTGTATACTTCCTAATTTATACTTTTATCTTCATTCATGGAATTGCCAATCTCTTCATAAGTCAAGATATACGAAAACAAAACTAATTCTTGCTCGTAGTTAACTTAAGCAAATTATGATCCAGTATAAACATCTGCCCGGCGTGTGTGTGTGTGTGTGTGTGTGTGTGTGTGTGTGTGTGTGTGTGTGTGTGTGTGTGTGTGTAATGCATCTGCCACCATCCCTCACTGCTCCCCCACCCCATGCAATCCAGCCTGCCCCACACCCTCTGCACTTCCCTTCATCTCTTCCGCTCCTTTCACTGCCCCACTTCCTTCTCTCACCATCCTCTTCCTCTTCCCCTCCTCTGCCTCTTTCCTCTTCCATTCACTCTCCCCCTTGTTTCCCTTCCATTTCTCTCCCTCATCCCTGCCTCCGGATCCTTCCTCTTCCTCTTCCATGCTTCACTTCTGTTTCCCTCCTCCTCTTCACATCCTCTTCCTCCCTCCTCCTCCTTCCCATTATTTTCGTTCCCTTCCTTTGCCTCGCTCCTCTCCCTTTATCTCCTGCCTCCTTTCCCTTCTTTCTCTCCCTCAGTTTCTTTCCTCCATTTCTTTCTCTTCTTTCCCACTCATCTGCGTTCTTTCTCTTCTGCATGTTTTCAGTGCCTCTTCCTAGCATCCCTTCCTTTCCTCCTCCTCCTCCTCTCCTACCTCCCTCTCCCTTCCCTGCCTTCCCCCTCTTCCTCACATGCATCTATACTCTCTCCCACCATCCCTCCCCCTCCCCTCGCATCAACTTCCGTTCTCTCTCTCCCGTGAACAGTGCTTCGCTCTTCCCACTTCCTACTTCCCGCCCTCCCACCCCCCTGCTCTCTCTCTCTCTCTCTCTCTCTCTCTCCCTTATTAATATCCTCATAGGGATCACTAGCGATTTACTTCCCTTCATACTCTCTGCATATCCCGTTTCATTCCCTCTCCTCACCTCTCCTTCCGTCTCTGCGTCTCCTCTTCCTACCCTTCACCTCACCTCTTTTTCCCAGCCCCACACCTCTCCCTTCCCGTTTCTCCTAAGGGCCCCCTCCCTGCCTATCCATCCTTATTTTTGAATCATAGAGTTGCGTAAGTTATGACCTACCCTATAATAAACAGCTTCCAAAGGGCTAATAGCTCTGTTGCTGCTTGCTTTCCTTTGTACTCCCTTATACTCTCCTTCCACACACATCCCCCTCTTCCATTCTCTCTCCATCCCCACCCCTTCCTCTCCTCCTTACACTCACTTAGTATCTTCCCTCTGCTCATTCTCCTTCCCTCACTCCTCTTCTCGCTTCTCTTCCCTTTCCCAACTCTCAGCTCTCACTCCTCACTCGTCCCATTCCTCTCCTCCCTTTCCCTTTTCTTCTCCCTCCACTTTTCCTTTACCACTCTCATTCTTCTCAAGTAAAAATAGTTTCAAGTGATTTATTTTTTCTTGACACGCTACTTTATTGATTTTCCGTCCCTTCCACTCTCACTTATTGCCTTCTCCACTCTCCTTTCCTCCCTCTCCTTTCTTTCTTCTATCGTCGCTCACCCTTTCTTCGTTTCCTCCTTTCTCTTCTTTCCTCCTTCCATCTCTCCTTCCTCTTCCCTCCTTCTCTTCCTCACATCTTCCCAGTTTCTTACCCCAACTTCATCCTTTCCTCTCCCTCTCACCTCTTTCTCTCCCTCCCTTCCCCTTTCCCTTCTGCTCTTCCTCACTCCTCCGTGTCCTTTCCTCAGCACTCCTTCCCTCCCCTTCACCTGCTGTCCTCCTCCCTTGCCTTCCCCTCACCTCTTCTTCCTCTCACTTATCGTCTCCTGGCTTTCTTTTCCTGTATCCCTCCCACCCTCATTATCACTCTGTCACCCTAACGTCCAACCATCCATCTCAGTACTATTTCCCCCCCATTGCCTGTTACACTCTAATTCATTATTAAAGGAAGGATAGGAGATATGTTAATAAATAAACAAGCAAGCAATCATCTGTTCGCTCAAGGAATTATAGTGCCTCAGTTTGTAAGGTCTCAGAATAGCTTACCAAAATGTTAAATTCTGCAGTATGGCAACGTTAACATATAGTTTTTTTTTTATTGTTTCCACCAGAAGATTTCTTCGGTATTAAGAGAGGCCTCTGGTAGTAAAAGGGTTAATGGAGGCTCTTATTAACCTTAGTAGTGCGAAAAGCTTGTCTTAAGCTGAATATAATCGCCTAGAGATCGCAAGATGAAAAAAGAAATACATCGTAGTAAAAAGGGTTTAGGAATGCACCATGCACACGTGACGATGTGCAAGCTTAGAGGGGGAGGCCATGATGTGTATTCATTGCAGGAGGTGCCCTTGTTTGTGAAGTTTTGAGCTCTGCTGATGAAGAGATAAAGAAATTCGTTTTGTGTACTCCTTTCGTTGGAAGACATTTGTATAGTTTCCCAAAAGAAATATATATCTGTACCCCAAGATCTGAAGTAGTATCGTACAAAATTTCAGATTATTAGGCCAGATTTTAACGAAATACTTCTGCACATGCGCAGATGTAATTGCAGGGGTGAGGGAGGTCGTAATTGGTATTCATCTTGCGAGTATGTGTGCCCTCATTGCACTCTGTTTGAATCCTCTGGGTCAAACGACAGAAGAGAAAGTTAGAGTTCTCTTTATGTCGTGTTCTTATTCGCTCAAAGAGAGAGAGAGAGAGAGAGAGAGAGAGAGAGAGAGAGACGGAGGGAGAGAGACCAAAAAGCAAAGAGAGATATCAAGCTTTTCTTCAAAAAAAATTTATTCGTAGCCTGAGTCTGAGACTGTATGGTTGAAAATGTAAATGTGAATAGGAAACAATTCAACTGAGACATAGACAACCGTATTTTTGTCTGTGTGGCAGTTTTCAGTCTTTTTTCTTTTCTGCTGGCTTTCGTTGCACTGACTGAGGTAGAGGGGTGTCTGCTTTATACTCTCTCTCTGTCTCTGTCTCTCTCTCTTTCATACAGCATATATCTCGGTCACACCCTTTCTTGCAACGTATCAGTACTCACACCCTGTTACTGTTGTTTACATTCCTTTGTGCTCCCTTCCTCCCACAGTATCCTCTTCTTCCTGTTGCCTCCATACCAGACCTCACTTCTCTCCTCTCCCTTCATCCACTTCTCATCCTCTTCCCTCTGTTCCTTCCTTCCCTCCCACACCTTCCCTCTCCCTCTTCCACATCTCCCTTCTCCCGTGCATTATACATTTCAGTTTTTTCCTTCTGCTCTCTTCATCCCACATACTCCTCCCCTGCCCCATGTCCTCGCCCTTTCCTTTCTCCCTTTTCCTCTCACCCCACCTTACATCCTCTTCCCTCAGCTCCCTCCATCCCACCTACAGTACACCTTTCCTCTCCCCCCCCCCTCCCCCATCTTTCCACCACCCAACCACAAGCAGTTCCCCAACACATCAACATCCGTGGCCGTGACCCCCTTCCTGTCTCAAGACCTGCTTTCTCACTCATCTGCCTCGTACACACCCCCATCCACACCCTCCACAGTCATCCTCACTTTTCACACTCATCTCCTGTCTTCCACACCTTACCCTCACCTCATGCACACTTTCCATTTTCATCCTCACCATCCACAATTATCCCCAATCTTCCATACCTTACCCTCACCTTATCAATATCTTCCACACTCATCCTTACCTCTCATCCTCACTCACCTACTCTTGTTATCTATGCCACTCCTCTCATTAACACCACTTATACCATACCTCACGTCTTCAACACCTTATCCACACATCATCTTCATTCATTCACACCTCATCCTTACTCATCTACACCCCATCCTTACTCATATCTGCCACATCCTCACTCATTCATACCTCCTCCTTACTCATTCATACCTCATCCTCACTCCTACCCATCCTAACCCGTCCACACATTATTCACACTCAACCTTACTCATTCACACCTCATCCACACTCATCCACATTTATCCTCACTTCGTCTTTATTTAATCATCATCATCACATCCACAGTCATTTTCACTCATTCAGACCTCCTCCCCACTCATCCACGCCTGATCCTGACTCATTCACACGCACCGTTACTCATCCACTCTCATCCTCACACTTGCACCCTCATCCTTACCCATCCACGCTCATCCTCACCCGTTCGCTCGCACCCTTACTCACCACACTCATTCTCACTCTTGCTCATTCCTCACTCATCCTCACTCATCCACATCCATCCTCACTCTCACACACTGTCATTGTCTCATTCACATCTCCCCAGATTAGATCCTCCTTACGTCAAGTAATGATTCTGCACAGTGTAAATGATTATAAATGTAAACAAGCACACAATGGTAGTATCATCATCATCATCATCATCATCATTAGTAGTAGTAGTTGTAGTTAGTAGTAGTAGTAGTAGCAGTAACGAATAGCAAATAATATATGTGTAGAGGCAGGGGATGACTTGGCCAAATTAGGAAGTCATTTGTACTATTGTTCAGGGGTAGGCATATTCTCTCTCACTCTCTCTCTCTCTCTCTCTCTCTCATTGCCCCTGTGAGTGAATTTTTGTGATGTTTTTAATAGCGGTTGGATCGGTGTGATATCCCGGGTGCCTGGTGCTGCCTTGTTCCGGCCATGCTGTGTCACTTCCTGGTCAGCGAGGTGTGTGTGTGTGTGTGTGTGTGTGTGTGTGTGTGTGTGTGTGTGTGTGTGTGTGTGTGTGTGTGTGTGTGTGTGTGTGTGTGTGTGTGTGTGTGTTCTTGGTCCGAAACGAAAGAAAATTTAAAGCATCCAGGGCTGTGTTTCGTTTTTTTATTGACCCTTTACATTAATAGATCGTTTCACTTTTTTTTTACAAGACTTCAGATGATAAATTAAAATCCGTATTCTCGTTGTTTTCTTTGATTTCCTAATTTTCTTCCTCTCATTTAATTTTTAACCCTTAACACCATCCTTTCTGCTGATGATCCAAGCTGTTTCGACATTAAAAGGATACAGATATTATCCAAGAGAATATCAAGGTGTACTCTACAAAATTAATCGCTGAAAAAATGGTGCTCTGAGGTCTTTGGTGCCAACGAGAATAAAACTTAGATCGACTTATAATTTTCTCTTTTTATTCTTATTTTCTTCCATTATTTTCGTCACTTTCAAGTCGGACGTGGAATTTGACACTGATAATTTATGTCATATCTTGAGTTGATACAATTCTTTTATATTTTTACTCTGTGTCATTTTTGGAGATAAATTTTCGAGGAGGTGACTTTATGAGAGCCAGATTTCTCCCTAGTCTCCGTGTATATTGAGTTGGTGCAATTATTTCTCCTTTTTCTTTTCTTTTCCTTTACTGTATTTTATTCTTTTGATAATTTTGCCTGGAGCTAAATTTACGAGCGTCAGTTTTCGCCAATGTCTGCACATGTGGCTGTCTCGTAACTGCTTGAGATTTTCCTGTACCATTAAGTCATTTTCCTCTTCTTGTCATGCTTTCTTCACCTGCCTCCCTCATTCCTTCCTTCTTTTACATTTTTTTTTTTTTCGTTTCTCGCTTGCTCTTACGTTTCATCATCGCCTCCCCTTTCCTTTCTCTCTTCTTTTCCTGCTTGGTTATTCCTTTATACCTGACCTCCCGTTTCTTACCCTTCTCTTCTCCCACTTCCCTTGTTCCTTTGCTCATTCCCATGCCTTGACTCCTTACTTCCTTTCACCTCTATCATTTCTCCCGGTTGCTGTCTGCACTGCTCGCCTCCTTTCGCCATTCTCATCTTATTTCCCACTTCATTACTCCTCTGTTCCTCATCTTCCCCCTTCCCTTGTTTTCCTTGTAATGGATGTAGAGTATGTAATTTGTGGAGGCTGTGTAGTAAAGATAAACATGGAAGGGAAGTTGGCTTTTGCAAATCTGTGTAGCCTACCAAATATTCTCACACTTTCCTATCTTGCTCTGTGTCACCCCTGTCACGTCCGCCACCTGCTGCGACTCCTTCAGGTTAAATCAGTTTTACCTCAATTGTCGTGTGCTCGTTTGGGAGGCGGATCTGCTTGCCTTTTCGTGCTGTGGTGGAATGTATGTTGCCTTTGGTGGGAAGTGGGTGAGGGATGGGGAGTAGGTGTCCGGGATGTGGGCGTGATGGGTCAGTGTGTGGTGAGGCGAGTGTGTGGTCGTTTGATGAAATAGGTGTGTGTGTGTGTGTGTGTGTGTGTGTGTGTGTGTGTGTGTGGATAGGTGTGGTGGGTCATGTGTGTGTGTGTGTGTGTGTGTGTGTGTGTGTGTGTGTGTGTGTGTGAGAGAGAGAGAGAGAGAGAGAGATTACTATGATCCATGATAATGTTACGATTCTACCACGTAACCCATCCTCAGGGTACAATAGAAATTGCAGTCTGTCTCAGTTTTACCAGTATACAATTTCTAATCTTTGCTTTCTGATTTCCTTCTCCCGACTACCATCTAAGGAGGTAGTGAACTCGAAATTATAAAGTAGTTGTTGACTGAAACGTTAGAATACAAGCTCTATAATTACAAAACTTCCTTGACCTTAAGCTTTGTATTAGATTGTTTGTTTATATTGTTGTCTTTATTCATTCAGCTACCATACACTTCACAACCAAACTAAAGTGAATAGCTACGTGAAAAAAGAAAACTTTGAAAATAAAACGATTTCCGATAACTTCAAGTTGTTATGGGTATTGGTTACGATCATTAATAAGTGTAAACGCTGAGCTACATCATCATCATCATCATCAAAGATATCGCATGCCTTCCTGCTTAATATTAGCTGTCAGTTGTCGGTCTCTTCTTCCCAGTATTCATTCAATTTGGCACGACAGAAGCATCTCAAAGGTTCGTACTGTTAAAAATGAAGTCACGAAAGGAAAGCAAACCCCAAGTTCCAGCTTAAATTATTGAAATACATAATGGAAAATAAAAGAAGTTTGATATTTCACCTCGTACCTGATCGCGTTCTGTATAGTAGATTGGAGCCTATCAATATCCTGTTCCCTCAGACGTATTGGAATTGGCCGTCATAAAATAAGGGCTTGCCTACACCCTCAAGTATTCTGATTTGATAATACTGGCCCTTTTCTTTATAGCAGCACATCACCACTCTCTCCCGTCGCTCCAGTTCACCCTGGCAATTGAACTCCTTTATTTTATCCTTCCACCGCTTACTTGTCTTTCTCATCTCCGTCATCGTCAATGTATTCCTCGATTATCTTCCCACGTTGCTTAAAGTTTTCCTTCTCTCATGCTCTTATCGACTTCATTTCAGTAGTGTACATTCTTCTAGTTTTGTGTTAGAGAATCTCTGACAAAGATTGAGGAATGAAACTTTTAATGATATCACAAAGGAAATCCCGCCAAACTTTGCTGTCTGCTGCACTTACACAAACTCGATCAAGTAATTGGTATTATTCCCACCAAGCCCCACAGTATCTAATCACTGTACAATGCATGATGTATGGATTAGCTTAATAGTAGATGTTGCAGCACGCGATAACTAGGCGAAGTTTACCTTAAATTTTTACATTTGGACGCTTGTGACATTCTACCGATAAATTCTACATCCTTACAAGCAGCACAGGAGAGTTTAAAGATGTGTAAGAATAATATACGTTGAAAATAAAGAATATACATCATAAGGTGAGCGTTTGAATCCCGGTCACTGTTTTTTTCTCCTTCACATCTTCAACTCCGTCAGTGGTGGGCTTTCCCCATCACCTCAATAAAACTATCTTGTGCTGGCCACAGTAAAGAGCTTAAGTGAGAGAGAGCGTTGGCGGGATAAAGTGGGTTACAAGAGAAGAGGATGGGCTGAGATTGGTGGTGCTGGGTGTGGTGTGGTGTG
>NC_137019.1:3885000-3927500 GCF_032717465.1 Coenobita brevimanus | reverse complement strand
GCGTGTAGATTCCGTAGAGTTATATTATCGTTTATTTTGGTCGACTGAGATGATTGTACTAAAGTGGTTTCGTGTGTTATGCTGAGAACCCGGCTAGAGTGCACAAGGGGGTGAGTGAAAGTTTGTACTCATTCATTACTCCTCTTCCTGTTCACCCTAATCTTTACGCTGGTCTTTAATTGATTTTGCTCTCTCTCTCTCCCTCCCTCTCTCTCTCTCTCTCTCTCTCTCTCTCTCTCTCTCTCTCACAGCGTATCTGTTCTCCTTCCAGTGTTTCTAATCAGCTTTCATCCTGTATTCACTCTGCCTCTCCACTTCCCCTAGACATTCTATCCATTCAGTATTCATTCCTCCCCCCCCCTCCATGTCACTCTCACTCCACCTACACGAGAGCTCTGGGGTGAGGAGGTAACGAGATTGACCCTTCACCTCTCACCTCGCAATTTGCAACTCAATTTAACCTGTATTGCATCTTTTTATGAGATTCGTACCAAGATTTTTTTTTTAATGGTGTTTGGAATATTTTTGAGTAATTCCTGGTACTTTATTTATTTATTTATTTATATTTTGCAATGATTTGATGCTATAATATGTGAATGAGAAATGCCTTTGTAATTTTAGGACTTCATGTATTATTATTATTATTTTTTAATGGTGTGGATTTTATAGTGGCCGAATTAGACTTGTCATTATAATTTGAAGAGTTTGAGCTCAAGGCTGGTTTTCCTTTATGGCTGATTTTTTGTATTTTAGTGTCATTTGTGTCATTTGTACTTCTGCTATTTTTCACTTCCCTGCCTCCTTAATATTGTCAACATTGAGGGAGGCCATTACGTAGGTCCTTAGGTATGGGACCTCTTGTCAATTTTCGTATTTTCGATTACTTTTTTCCCCTCGGTTAACCAATAATGTTTTGGTATATGCGCTTGTTAATGCTCTTTTCATTCCGGTGTTAATCTTGTTTTATAAGGACATTACCACTAGTAATAGTAGTAGTAGTAGTAGTAGCAGTAGTTGTAGTAATAGTAGTAGTTGTAGTAGTCGTCGTCGTCGTCGTAGTAGTAGTAGTAGTAGTAGTAGTAGTAGTATGCTTTAATGTGAGTTTTTGTGATGTGCAGCATATGTTGGAGAGAGCAAAAGAGATACAGGGCAGAGAAGCAAGGAGACTCGATCAAAGGCTGGAGCATTGCGTCATGAGGCTGGATAAATACATACAGTAGATAGTATTACTGAGGTGGCAGCCAGTGAAGCCAGTTATCCCCCAGGCAACATCCTGCTCTCAGCGCTCCCTCGGTTATCGTCTCGCCCCACATTCCTCGCTCCCTGATGACCCCCATCCCACCTCCACCCCCACCACGCCAACCATCACCCACACACCCACTCCAACCCCCACTCTCTCCCTTCTCTCCTGCCCCTCCACCCTCTTCCTCTGCCCTCCTGACCCCTACCTCTCTCTCGTCTTACCCACCCCCTCTCTTTCTCTCCCCTCTCGAGTCTTCCTTCTTTCCCATCTATCTCTCCACTCCCTCCCTTTCCCCTCCTAACCTGTCTCTCTCCCATGTCGCCTTATCCCATCCGCTGTTTCCTATATACTCTGTCGTCACCTCTCCCTGTTCGTTCCTCTCCTCACCATTCACTTTCCCTCTGCTGCCACTCACTCCTCTCTTTCTCGTCTCTCTCCTCGCCCCTCCCATTCCTCACCTCCCCATGATCCTTTCCTCGTCTCTCTCTCTCTCTCTCTCTCTCTCTCTCTCTCTCTCTCTCTCTCTCTCTTTTAAAAACCTAGAGGCGTTATTTGGACAAGAATATCTGGTTCCTGTTTAGAATGATGAGTAGTACGTGGACATCCTAGAGTAGACGAGCAAGGGAAGAAGGAAGGAGAGCAGGAAGAACGAGAGAGAATGAATGAG
Source organism: Coenobita brevimanus (assembly GCF_032717465.1). NCBI lineage: Eukaryota > Metazoa > Arthropoda > Malacostraca > Decapoda > Coenobitidae > Coenobita > Coenobita brevimanus. The sequence goes on along the minus strand of NC_137019.1, from coordinate 3,925,590 downwards.
TGAAGAAAGAAAAAGGAAAGGAAGAGGAAAAGAGAAATAAATAAGGGAAGAATATTAGATACTAGAGAGAAAAAACAATTAGTATGGAGAGATGAGAGAAGATAATAAAGAAAAAGAAGGAAGGGGGAAAGAACAAAAAAAAAAAAACATGAATTGAGGGAAGAAGGAAAGAACGGGAAGACAGAGAATAAATGCTATGAATTTATCCGTAAGGAAAATGGCTGAGAAAAAAAAAAAACATTGAAAATAAAGTCTTGCAGCCTTATTGTTTTCAGTTTCAACCCCAGTAAGACGATGTTTTCCTTCATTATGGTAGAGAGAGAGAGAGAGAGAGAGAGAGAGAGAGAGAGTGTAAAGTTAAAAGACTGGAAAGAAAGCAAGAGGGAAATCGCAAATAGTCTCTTACCTTCATTCACTTGGCGCCTTCATCCTTACTACAGTCGTGATATCCACCTTCATAAGAGAGAAGGAAAAGGAGGGGATGGGAACAGGAGGAGGGGAAGAAGCAAGAAAGAAACGAGGGATTTAGTGGGAAAGAAAAAAAAATAGAGAGGAAAATTAGGAAAATGAGAAAGGAAGGATGGAAGAGAGAGAATGAAGTATGAAAGAAAAAGATAAGTGATTTAATAGGATAGAAAAATGACCAAGAAGGAAGAAGGAAGGATAGAATGAAGAAGGAAAGAAAGTTAGTGACAAAAAATTTAACAAAAATGGACGATGATCAGAAAGAAGGAAATATACAAGAAATTGAACAGGGGAAAAAACACGATCGGGAAGGAAAAAGGAAGGAAATCACAACTATAGTCCCCATACCTCATTCACTTCACACCTTCACCCTTAGTAGTCTTGATTTCCTTTGTCATTATTCCCTATTCCTAAACCTTATCTCACTCCTTTCCTCCTCACCTCCGACTCCTTTTGACGTGTAATCGCCCTGACCTCGTGCCTTCACCCTCACCCACACAATGCACACATTTTCCCCCTAATATTCCGTGACATTTCACCCTCTAATTCTCCCTGATAAGGCACCAGCGCCATGTAAACAATGAAATGCCTGGCTGATGGTTCTCAATTTTGTTCGGGCAAAATGGCGCGATGTCCTAAAAAAAAAAAAAAAAAAATAGGGAGGTAAAGAATGACAGGAAGAAATTTTATTACAAAGTAAAAGCTGGAAAATATAATCCCTTCGACTGGAAAACGCCTATATATTCTAGCTTTCTCCAGCTGACTTTATTCAGAGAAATGTTTAGAACTAGAGAGATATAAAATCGATGGGTGGCAGCAAGGAAAAAAATAAAACCATGTGACTGAAGACTTTAATAAGGGCAGTGATGACAAGATTAAAATGACGATAATACCGACGACGACGGAAACGTATTTGTTAGCTATATTATTTTTATTATTATTATTATTATTATTATTATTATAATTATTATTATTATTAAGGCTGACAGTGATCCCTAAACCATTTCAGCTCTGCTCATGGCCAGACATAGTCAGAATGGAGCGTCGATTTGGCCAGTAACCAAGGGCTCACAGTCCTATCTCATAAATAAGGCTGACCGAATTCGTGCAACCATGACTTAATAGTATTCAAACTGTGGGAGTGACCCAGTTCCGACAGATAAAAACAAGGCGACCATTCTTCAGGTCTGCTTGTTGACTCAGGAAGTCAGAATAAAGCCGGATGAAATTCATGTTGCTGGTAATAATAGCTCGTAAATACCCTCATTAACCCACTGAGTAATCACGTGGCCGCTTAAATGGGGTCAAGAATGGAAGGTACTCAGTCGGGAAGTTTTTTTCCTTACCATTTTCACCGAGTTCTTTTATATTATCCTCTTGATTATGGTGACATATTTTATTGGTGTATGTTTGCTACTCCTAGATGATTTTATTCAGCTTAGGAGAACGCCCCGTCAAAAGGATATCTGGACGTTATACTGATGGCCTACGGATTGAAGGCGTTCCCCTCTTGCAGTTCACCATCCTCCTTCCGAGAGATAGGGAAGGAGTGGAAAGACATTTGAATAACTGGACAGTATAATCGTCCGGTTATATCGGTGTTACCAAGCGAAGTAGTAAAGAGTAATGAAGTAGTGTATGGGTTATAGCCTATGTAAGTTTCCAAAGCACCCGTTGCTTCCAGTCCACATTTAACCTTAAAATCAATTTCCAGCGAGATGTCTTCCCTGAGCGAACTAAGATCGTTTGGTGGAAGAATATCGTAAGGGGATGAAATAAAATTCTTAATTCCTTAAATCGAAGAGGTTCTTCTTCAGATGAACAGAATCTTCCGGCGGTAGAAGTATAGAATGAAAAATATTTTTAGTGAATTGAATAAGGGCAGAGTGCTTACCTTTTCTTAATCAAATCTTCTGACGGTGATCAGTATATAATCTGAGAATATTCCAAATATCGTGTAGCTGATAAATAAGATATCACAAATTGTAATTAGAATAGAAAGTCGCTCCACAGCTCAATGTTTCGGGTATACTGGCTTGCAGCTCATCTTTGAAAATTAGCTGTTCTGGGTAAAATCTTCCACAGTTTTTCGTTAATTCATTTTTGTGCGAATCTGGAAACGCGTGTTATATCGTGAATGAGCAGTATCTCTCTCTCTCTCTCTCTCTCTCTCTCTCTCTCTCTCTCTCTCTCTCTCTCTCTATATATATATATATATATATATATATATATATATATATATATATATATATATATATATAAATACTGTATATATGAGAGAGAGAGAGAGACGAAAATTGTCTGCATGAACACAGGTCTGAGAGACAGGCTAGTGTTACCATTTTTCTAAGTGTGTGGGCTGGCTGGCGGGGTGAAAGCTGTGGCCGGGGGAGATACAGGATGATGTGAAATACCGCATGCGCATTCCATCACCAACACTTACGCCAAGAAGAGCACCGAAATTGTACCAAATTTTTCCTGCTTCACACTGTTTTATTGCTCTTTATGGCTTACATTCTTGTGGATCGATATATGACCTATCAGGAGAACATTTTATCATGAAACACTCAAGAATTCGATTCCGCAGAGGGAAAACTTCACCACCACCCACGTAGTTAAGCCTAAAGATAAACAGGATGTCTTTTTTTTTCGTGAAAATGCAGCTTCGGGTGATTTTCACTTATGATGTTAGAAAGTTCTCCCCTTATAAATATGCAGCAGACCCTCGTTTTGACTTCTTTTTTTTCATTAAGTCCACGGTAAAGTACAGAAAAAATTGCCTATTGCAGTTTCATGGCTACCGGTGAAGCTGATGTCCCAGTTTCCCACACGTAATTGCATTAGTTGTTTGGCAAAAGTTATGATAGTTTAGAACATCCTGAAATTAGATGGAAGAAAGCCTGTAGTTACTTTGACATATACTGGAGGGAACGCGACGTAAACGAAGGTCGAGCTGGGGATCAGGGATGAATTGCACGAAACAACGTACGGTAATTTCCCTTTCGTAACTTAAAGGAAAACCGGGACGCAAGGAAAGAATGCACACTCCTTTCCTTCTCCTCTTGCAAAAGCGATTATAAGCTGTAACAATGAGATCATAAATTTTTGAAACCCATGCAAAGGAGAGAGCATGAGGGAGAGAGAGACTTATGCAGAATTTCAAACCGAACATACTTTAGCGTCCTGTTCTAGGTGGCCCAAATTTAAAACTAATGGCAAATTATTATTTAGCTACGGGAGTTTAAAATCAGAATTGCGTAGCAGAAAACTCTTCCCACACCCTCCAGACTTTCTACGGTAATGATGCAAGTAAAGAGCCGCACAGGAATAAAGAAAGAGACAGAGAGAGACAGAGATGCCAGTGTGGGAAGTGGGTCGGAGTGGCGGTAGGGGCACTGTTTACCGTCGCTCTTCCGCTGGCCCCGTCAATGCAGTCTGGCAGGAAGGGCAGACAACACCGCCTCAGTACCTGATACCATTTGCCTTTCCGCCGTGTTCTGTGGGTAACGGTGTGCCGCAAACACTAAGTAAGAGCCGGTACGTGGAGAAAATAAGGCACGAAAAATATCACGCCATTATCATTCGGATTTAATGGAATGTCAGCGAACTTACAGTGGTAGATCTATCTATCTATCTATCTATTGCCAGACGCCTCAATCCCGTTTGGGGTGGCCACAAACAAATCGCCTCCAAGTCGCCCTGTCCCCCGCCATTTCACTGCCCTGCTCCCAACTCACACCCCCCTCTCTCATATACCTCTCCACCCCATCCCTCCATCTCATCCTCGGTCTCCCCCTCCCTCTTCCACCCTCCACCTCACTCACATACACTCTCTTCGTCAGTCTTTCACCCTCCATCCTCTCCACATGGCCAAACCACCTCAGTGTGTTCCTCACAACGCTTCCTATCACATCCACATCCACACCACAACGCTCCTTCCTAACGCGAATAATAATAATAATAATAATAATAATAATAATAATAATAACAATAATGATGATGATAATAATAATAATAGTAATAATCATTCATTCATTCATCGTCCAATCCAGTGTTGCCCCTTGAAGAGCGTAGAGCCCTGGATCAGGCAAGTTGGTGCTGACATTTAAGATGAGAGTAATTAGCCTCACTCATCCCTGAATGGTAGTACATGATCAGTAAACCCCAGCCATCCCTTGGATGTAAACCGACACCAGCTCAGTCCGATTGGAGTGCCTTAATTGCCCACTAAACCACCAGGCGCCATAATTTGGTTTTATGGTTACCACCCAGCGTAGCAAATGGTTTCCTGGTGTACAGGAAACCATTAGGCTTGTAACTCAGTGTGGACTCACTCATAGACAGAAGGAAGAGGAAATCATAAAGGGAAAAAAAAGACAGAAGAGGGAAGAGGGAAAGAGGGAAGTAAGAGAGAAAAGGGCAGGCATCCGAGAGCAGCACTACATTGAGTGAGTGAATGGGGAGCTCCCCCACCAACCACTTAATGATAATAATAAGAAGAAGAAAAAAAAAAGTTTTAAAATGAGTGCATCAACGGTTGATGTATGTTTGAAGGACTAAGGATTCTTAAAATTAATATCAGTTCATCTCTTTTCAAAGGCTTTAATTTCTTCGGTACGATGACATTTTTATTTTATTCTTACTTTTACCAAGCAATTTCATTTAGCTCAGATGAGACCTTCTTAGTAAAGACGATAGAAATAGTTTTTATCCTTACGATGTCGCCTTTTGTATTATCTTTTTTCTGCTGATAGGTTCTTCTCCTCAGATAAGGAGAGACCACTTGTAGTGAAGGAATTGACTTCCTCAGCATGATTAGACCATTCGTTTGTTTCTTTTCGTCACTGCCACACGAGATTGTTCAGCTTAGGAGAGCGCCATAGTAGTGAAGTGATTAACGAAGGTTGCCTCTATCCTCTCCAAGTAGAAAGATCTCTTCTAAGATAATTAAAATTATCCTGAAGTAGTAAAAATAAGTTGTAAAGTTCATCATTGGACTAAATCAGCTATAGCCAGTAGTATATCAAATTGCTGAGTTACCCAAAGGATCATGGTCTTGCTGGCTGAGGAGATTTCGTAATGTCTCTTTCTCAACGATTTGTCTTGCACATTAAACCTCAACATTCTCTTGCACGTTATGAATGCGAACTGTATTGATATTAAAAAGCTGTATCATTCATGAGAACATAATGGCGTAATATGCAAATTAACTCACTGAAAAAAGAGGTGATACGCATCCTCCCATACCATCGATAATACGATACTATATGTACTTCTTCCAGTTCGAAAAATCTGAGCTAAATAAAATCAGCTAAGAATGGCAAAAATAAACAAATAAATAAATAAATGAATAAAGACTTCATAGTAATACAGTCGTCAAAATCAATACACTAACCCACCAAGTAACACAAGGTCATACGGCAACCATCGTTATGCTTAAAAGTGTGTGATGATTTGACCTCTTGTGAGTTCCCGCGCGCGCTTTCTCCCCGTCACGCATAGTTTCCTTGCCGCAGAGTTCGTGATCCTCATGAGTTTTGTTCGCCAGTCTGCCATATATATATTTTTTTGTATTATTATATTCTACAGTCGTTGAAAAGAATAACGAAGAGGGATTTCTGTTTATATTGTCTTTTGAGGAATGTTTTGGTGTGGCTAGAAAGCCTTCGGTGAGCGCGATTTGTCACAATGTTTTAATTTTTTCTCGCTTTCATCTCCGTTATGATTTGTGAATGTGATATTGATTCATTCCCTCTTCCAGCGTTTCCTTTTTTTCCGTCTGCCTTTGTCTTAATAATATTTGAATATTTTTTTCCCCCGTGTCTACGTTTGGACTCGAATGTATTCTCGCTCTGATTCTCATTCTCTTTTAACATTTCCACCCAAGTGGTGTGTGGTTTGATTTTACACGTCAAATTTCTGTTCTTGTGTTTTGTTGTTGTTGCTTTTTATTCTTGTTCTTTGTTTTCATGTTATTTTTGGTCTTATAATGTAATATGTCATTCTTATGTTCTTCCCCTAGTTATATTCCTGCTGTTTCAGTCCATTAATTTTTTTCTTTTGTTCAGCTCTGTTTTCTAGTTTATTCTTCCGTAACTGATGCTATTCTACGTCTTTCATCGTCCTATTGTTTATTCTTTTATTGTTGCAGTATTTTTTTATCCATGTTTTCCCACAGTTTTCATATTTCTCAAGTGGTCTGTTTGTTCCCTACCAATACACACGGTCCAGCAGCCAAGCGATGATTGCGTCCACAGTTACCTCAGGATTTAGAGTTTTCCCACACTTGTCACCCTCTTGCCTCACCGTTCTGCATGAATTTCACTTGCATTTCTTTTTCTCTCCCACAGGTTAGCAGAGGAAACGAGAAGTGAGGCGTTTCTAGAGGTTTCCTTCGATATCCGATCCGTTCTTCGACAATCGTTCTTCGACACTCATTCTTCGAGACTCGTTCTTCGGCCCACTGTAAGTAGCCTATGCAGGTTTTTCATCCATTGCCTGGACATCAGACTCAAAACCCTGTGATCAAGGTTCTGTCTCCCCAGCACCACGGAGGGAGAGGCTAAAAGATCCTTCCCGTATCCATCTATGCCTGAGAACAAACACTGATTGTCTTCCATACAGATTCTTGTGCATTCGATAGACATTAACTGTGAGCCTTCTCCCGTGCTTTCAGTTGCTACTGCTGTTGCTGACGAATGTGAAGGAGAGTGGCCTCCTGCAGGATGGGTCAGATTGGCGGCCCAGAGCAGGAGGGTGTGTCCGGAGTGACCAGCCCCACTGCTCCCGCCAGGATGGAGGTGGTGATGGGGAAGTGCTTCCCTCTCACCGGTCCAGGACACCATCTCAACTTCCCCTCCTACCCCGCCACAGGAACCACCACGAGTACAACGGAGAAGAAGGAAGAGGGTCAGACTCAGCTATCACCACCGCCCTCACATACGATTCTAGAAAACTCACATTCAACAAAGCAAAACGGCGTGATTCCAAATACAAAGTACACACCAAACACTAGCCAGAATTACACTTCAAACATTAGCAAAGCAGAAGCCATCACAGAAACTAACAAAAAAGATCAAAATGCTGCCGCAAACCATCCAGGAACTAAGCCAAAACATCCTATTCTGAGACGCGCCCAGTCTGCTGTCACAACCGAACCAGAATTCCAGAATCCTAGCAAGACCTCCTCTGATTCTCTTTTGGCTAGAATCAAGGCCAAGGTAGAACAGATTACACCGGGCAAGGAAGATATCAGTGGACGCGAGGCATGGCAAATCACACAGAAGAAGAAGGCACTGATGAGAGAAGAGTTCTTTAAGATCCCATATGAAGAGTGCAACAAGGAGGCAGCCATGAGTCTGGGTGGGCGCCTGAACAAATCCGAGCCGAGACTGAACACCATTTGCAAGGACAGGAAGAAGAGAAACTCCCTGTCATACAAGCGCAGAGTGCACTTTGACTTGGACGAAGACAAGGACCTTGATGACGACCGGCCATCATCCTTCACACGGCGACACAGCCTCCAGCGGGTCAGCAACGTTGGTCCGCCGAAGAAGGTAGTTGTGTCGATATATTCTATTGATGACCCGGCCAAGAGAGTTCAGCAGGTCCAACTTCCAGATAATTATAGCCAGGTTGTCCAAGAGTCCATTGTGAGTAGCACAGGTAAACCAGGATTATGTCAGACCTCAAGAGATAGAAACCAAAACAAAATAAAGGCTGCTCGACCCACTGATCTGGACAGCCTGCAGGGAGACACAGTGCCTAACAAGACAGCGTCACCAGAGAGTTCAATTACCACAAAGACCCAGATCACAAGAATCGCTTCTGATTCACCAGGTGGAGAGAAGGAGTCATCATCAAAGTCTCGGTCTCCCAGGATGGATAGAAGATCGAGTGCCTCAACAGCAAGTGGAGAAGTTGACAAGACAGAGACCCAGGAAGAATTCCCAGCCACAGATGGCTTTCAGAGACGATACTCCCTTCCTCCTCGACAACAAATGTCCGTCAGACCTCGCCAGCCATCAGCACATTTCCCCTCGAGCACACACTACACAGCGACACGCACACCAGTACAGCAACACCACTTAGTAAACACATCTAATTCTTTCACTAACCCCGCTCCCAATGGTCCCGTTCCCGCCCCTCGCTCCTATATCACAGCTTTCAAAAATTCTCATTCCCTTCAGGACAGCTCAGACGAGCAGACTAATAACACTTCCTCTTCATCACAGTACCCTCGCCCAGATACACTTCAGCTCAGTACATCTACTCCACAAGCGCCTTCACAAACCAATATGGCCTTTGGATCAGTCCTCTCATCTCGACACACCTCTGCACAGTTCAGTTCGGTTTCCTCTCAGAAGGCGATGTCCCCTCCCGCCTCTACCCAGACATGTGCAAACATCCACACAGCTACCACTACAGATCCACACACATCCATACGTACACCCACATCCCCACAGTCCTCCACTACCGCCGTTTCCCCAGCGTCGAGAGAAGATTTGTCCTCTCCTGTCAACCCGCCCGTACCTAAGCCTCGCAAATGGATCTCAGTTTCCCAGCAGACAGGAACACCAAACCAGTCACCCTCACACACCACACACAGAGCTACCCACACTCCACACCCGCTTACCCATAGCTCTGATTCTAACACCCACAGTTCACAGTCAAATGCCCACACATCACAGTCAGAAGCCCACAACCCACATTCTAACACCCACACCCCTCAGTCAAGCATTCACAGTCCACAGTCCAACATCCTCAGTCCACAGTCTAACATCCTCAGTCAACAATCAAACACCCTCAGTTCACAGTCTGACACTCACACCCAACGTTCTAACACCTACAGCCCACAGTCTAACACGCACACTCTACAGTCAAGAACTCACACATCACCAATATCTAACACGTACATCCCTCAGTCTAACACTCACACCCCACAGTCAATCATCCACACTCTACAGTCTAACACCCACACTCCACAGTCTGACACCCACACTCCCCAGTCAGACACCCAAAATTCCTCTTTTACAGTTCATCCAACACAACCTGCATCTCAAGGCTCGAAGACAACCATACATACCACTAAGTCTGTTTCAAGCCAGTCAAATCCCGCCACCCACGCACCTCTCTACCAAACATTCAGCTCTCCACGTGTAAACCACAACTCGCCGAAAGTCAACCACGCCTCTCTGCTGAAGCCACAGAAATCTTGTCCACAGATTGTACAGTCGAATGGCCATACTGACCCCCCATGCATAATACCTACGGAGCTGCGACAGAAAACAGGACCATCTCTAAGTAACAAAGCTACCCATAAAAATTCCAACAAAGAAAACCAAAGCGAGAGATTGACTTCACAGAAAACGAATAGTCATGGGAAGGGTAACTCTGTCAATATTTTGATGACCAAGGGCGATAGTTACTCCAAGCACAGCATTGTCCTCAACAGCCACATCAACTCAACTACACCTTCAGTTACAGTCAGAAAGCTCTACATACCCACTTCTGCCCCGGCCAGATGCTCTCCCTCACCCACGCCCTCCTGTGCATCTTCCAGTTGCTCCTTTGGGTCGTCAGGTAGCTCTTCTGGATGCTTCTCCGGGTCCCCCTCCCCTACTCCCACTCCCTCACCCACAAGAATAAGAGCATCAGGCGTGCCGACGGATCTGTAAAGGTAAGATATTAAAAGACTTGCATGTATCTTTCTACTGCCAGACTGATGCTTTGTAATGTTGTGTCCAGGGCGGCAGTGAAAAATCTCCCAAAGCAACGTTTTCCTTGTGCTGTGTCAATACTTCTCATGCCATTCTGTTTCCCCGAACGCATTCTTAAGCCTAGTAAGCTGCTAAGTGGAAATTAGAACGCTACATCTATGTACAGAATAACAGATAAAATAACTTTAATTGTGTAGGCAAAGCATTGGTAGTCACAGGAATCGTTTTAACATTATTTAGCCTGGATTAATCTGAGTCATCGAAACTTGTAAAAAAAAAAAAAATGTCAAATAGACGGTTTACAGAGAAACAAGCAGCTCTAAAGTTAGTTCATCAAGATGATAGATACTGAATCATTTAATGGAAATGAAGGAGCAAGTCTGAGAAGCGATTTGAAATAAAGTTTGTCACAAATATATAGGGATGAATCGGAAGAACAATTACTAGGCAGTTTACTAAGGTGCTAGTCACTGAAACAGGTGATATAAATAAAAACCGTTAAGGAACAGTTACAACGAGTTCATTATGATGATAGTAACAAGTATCTGTATCTGCAACAGCCTATATTGCTATTGCGGGAACGGATCTTCTCGAAGGGAGAGTGACAGCCAGAATTAACCTTTCCCCGTGCTGGCAAATACGAATGGGGAAGGGGTTTTCTGCAGGAAAATTAATGCATTTTAAAGTCGAAGTATTGTAATGGCTATGGTTGTGTATGTTAGAGTCTACATAAGTCATCGGTAAAACCGATAAGGTTTAAACATACGATGTGCACATGATAGGGCATACTACCAACACTCACTGCAAAGGTCTGCCATGGCTTGGATTCACTCCCTAAACTTGAGGGACATCCATCGCAAGATGAGTACGCGACCAATGAAGCCACCACAGCTCACAGACAGTAACAAGAACAGCTGTAAATAGAGTTGACTAGGATACCTGATAAATAGTTGATTGTTATCATAGCTGCAGAGGCAGTTCTATCGAGAGTTGGTCAGGATGATAAGTGGGGAGGCTCCCCACATACAGCCCTTCTCAATAGGCTGGAGTCAAAGGCTTTTCGTCTCATTAACTCTCCTCCTCTTACTGACTCCCTTCAACCTCTGTCTCTTCGCCGCACTGTTGCATCTTTATCTCTTTTCTATCGCTACTTTAAGGGTCACTGCTCCTCTGAACTGTCTGCTTGCATTCCTCCACCTCTACGACGGGCGCGTAGCACCCGTCTGGCAGCAAACTCTCATCCCTTTTCTGTCCAACTCTCTAATGCAAGAGTTAACCGTTACTCCCAGTCTTTCATTTATGCAATAGGTCAGTTCTGAAACTGTCTCCCTCTGTCTGTATTTCCTGCTGCCTATGATCTCCAGTCTTTCAAACGCAGTGTGTCCAGGCATCTCAAAATGATCGGATCTTGAATTTGGCTCTCTATTGTATTTTGTTTTTCTCTTTGAGGGAACTGTTACTGCGAGCTCATGGCCTTTGGTTCCTTCTTCCTCGCATAAAGCAACATCTGTAAATATAGCTGGTTATGATAGTCGTCACAAAATCGGTTGTGCATAGAATTACCTGTAAAGAATCTCACGGACATGCTCCTGCCAATGTTGACTGGGATAACAGCTACACAGATAGCTGTCATTACCTCCGCCAACGAAAGCTGTAGGAGGTTATTCATCTCTGTCAGTCTGTTTGTCAAGATATCTCCAAAAAATATTGATGAATTTCAATTATATTTTATGAATATGTGCGTCATGGTGGTGAGGAAATGTTGAGCAGTTTTTGGTGGTGATCTGAGTTCTAGTCCCGGTTCAAGATTATTTATTTATTTATTTAAATTTTACACAAGGTAACTTAAAAGTTAACGATAGATCTCAATGAAATTTTGTGGATATGTGAATCATGAACCAATGAAGAGATTATTAAGTTTTGGTAGCGCTTCCCGAGTGCTGTTGTTATTCTGATTTTATAGCCAAACAGTTGTTAGTGGGACTGATTATTGTTACAGTTACAGAAGCCATAGTAAATGAGAGTTGAATACGATACCATAATAATCATAGAAACAATTATTAATTTAGTTGATCCTGATCGTGGTCAGAAAATCAGTTGTAAAAACAGTTACTAAGAAAGTAGTCGCAGAAAGTTAGATATGTTGAATATGCTGTTACTTACAGAAACTGATATAAACTGTTGATTAGGATAACAATCCTATGGACAGATTTTAAAAGATTATTATTTGATAAAATCTAATTGGACCTAGGTTAAGTAGGATTCTCAGTAACAGTTGTAACAGAGATAAATTAGGTGTTAAACATGCCACAGTAGCCACCCAGATACAACAAAGGAAGATTTCAACCCACTTCTGTGCCACAAATTGACAATGTCGTGAGGCAAAGTGGCCATTATGGTGTTTGAGCGTGTATGAGTCAGCGTCTGTGCAATCACGTGACTGGACGAGATGGCAATTGCCATCACATGCACTTGCACACAAACGTGCTGACAGGAACGGGTGGAGAAAGTCGTTCAGGATCTTTCTTGTTGACTTAAAATATACCGATCGTGAGTTTTAAGTGGATGCGAAGTCTGATGGTGGTGATAATGATAAAGTAGGGATAATAGTGCACTTAACACGTTAATGCTTTGTCGCTGACTGAGTGGTTAACTGTGTGCTGCCTTATAGGTAACAATAGGTATCCAGCAATTAGTGTGTGTGTGTGTGTGTGATTTTACTTTGGTTAGCGATCGTTCCACTGCTTCTTTTTAACTTTCACCAGTCAAAATATCTCTTGGAAATAAAAGAACTGACAAAAGAAAAAACAAAAACAAAAATCTCCCCAGAATCATATTAGAAAAGCCCATCTTACCGAATGAGTTAATGTAGCATTCAGAATGTGAGAGATCCAAATAGCCTACGTATCTGTTTATCTGCCAGTACTGCCAAAAGTTTGATGCCAGAGTGTCACACCTTCAGGCATTTTTCACCACCTCATTGCCCCCTCCTGTGTGTACTCTCTCTTTCTCTCTCTCTCTCTCTCTCTCTCTGACTTAACCGTCCGTTGTGGCAGCAGATTACCGTACTATAAGATGATAGATGAAATTCACTCAAGGTTCACTTGAATTTCGTGAAACAGATCAAGACAGATGTCATGGTTACAGAGCTAGAGGGTGTTACATAGCCAGGAGTGTTAACAAAGCAATGGAGTTATGGGAAGACTTGGAGATAGTTAGAGACAGGGAAATTGTTAAAGAGAGACAGGAAAAATGTTACAGAGCCAGGGAGAGTTATGGGGAGCTATCGAAATGGTAAGAAGCGGAGAAAGTGTACAGAGAGACAGGGAGAATGTTACACGGAGACACAGATCGTAACAGAGCCGGTGTTTCACACGGCAAGGTGAAGTTCCAGAGAGAGGAGGGGGGGGGTGGATATTGTAGATATATCTCAGGGAGGGCAGAGGATGTGTAACCTTCTATCCAATTTTCCTCGCTACGTTAGTCTTTAGGTTAACTGGGTGGCCATTAGAGCCGACAGCGTGTCGTAACAGTCTTATGTTACTATTATTTTGCCAGCTTCAGTGCAATGATATCTCATATTTTACTGTTGCTACTTGCACACGATCTTATTTAGGGATCAAGTGCATCATTATTAGTGAAATGGTTAATGAAGATTTTATCTAACCTCAATTTCAGTCTCTCCTAAGCTAGAGGAAACCGTCTTGGGGGGCAATAATCAAGCGAAAAATGTTATTTATTTTTGAAAGGGTTGACTGCTTCTTTGCGATGTCACAAACATACATACATTCATTCTCTCTCTCTCTCTCTCTCTCTCTCTCTCTCTCTCTGTATATATATATATATATATATATATATATATATGTGTGTGTGTGTGTGTGTGTGTGTGTGTGTGTCTGAAAGGAGGGCCGGATGATGATGATGATGTGTATATACAGTATGTACATATATATACAGTATGTATGCTACTGCTAGACGATTTTATTCACCTCAAGGATTCTATCCCTTTCTATCTACCTGTCTGTCTGTATCTATCTATCTGCCAGTCTCTGTTGTCTGGCACCATTCCCTGTCATGTCCAACTCACCCTGTTTCACTCTTGTCCCTCCTTTCCCGTTAAACAACCCCATATTCATATCCCATTACCCATTTTACCTGTTTAGCGATCCTCACCCTTTCTTCTGACCCCTCACACCACTACCACAACCACCACCACCACCAGTCTCTGCAACGGTCCCTCACAGTACAGCAAATTCTCTCCCCAAGCCCAACACAATTCCCCGACATTACAACCCTCCCCCACATCACCATATGAACATACTCTTTCCCCCACACCAACACACCCTCCTCCCACACTACAACCCTCCGTCACACCTCCACACCAACATACCCTCCCTCACACCACCACATCAACATACCCTCCCCCACACCACCACACCAGCATACCCTTCTCCCACACACAACATACCGTCCCCCATACCACCATATCCTCCCCCACACACAACACACCAACATACCCTCCCCCACACCACCACACCAACATAGGCTACCCTCCTCCACACCACCACACCAGCATATCCTCCCCCACACACAACACACCCTCCTTCCACACAGCAACCCTCCCCCACATCACAACAACATACCCTTCCCCCACACCAACATATCCTCTCTCCACGCTACAACCCTCACCCACATTACCACACCAACATATCCTCACCCATACCATCACATCAACATACACTCACTCACAACACCACACTAACATACCCTTCCTCACATCAAAACACCCTCTTCCCTCACTATAACCCTTACCCACACCACTACCCCAACCCTTACCCACACCACTACCCCAACACCCACACCATCATACCGTCCACCAACACTACAACCCTTCACACCGCCACTTCTCATCCCTCTTTCACTCCCTTCCTCCCTCACGTCATCATTTCTCGACATATACCTCTCCCTTCCTTCACATCTTTCATCCCCTTCCTCCCACACATCATCACCCTCCCCTACATACCATCTCGCCCACACTCCTCCCTTACACACACATATCAGAATTTCTTCATTTCCTTCTTACGCTTGTTTATCAGTTGGCGCCTCGTAAATCCATCGAGGTTTCCTAATACTTGAAATGAACCTAAGACGCCTTCCTCTCACTGCATCTAATCGCACGTTAAGCCTGGGTAAAGGAGGTGGAAGATCGCACTAACAAAATTTTAGCTTAAGTCGGATTGTTTATTTTTACTTCTGTCTTCAGTCATACCTCGCAGCCAAACATGAGTGAAAATTTACCCATCCACTTCGAAAACGTATTATTTATATTAATCCACGTACCCCCAGACAACTTTGTGTAGCTTTGCGGGAAGACCTTTGCAGTGAAGGGTTTATGAATATTCTCCAGTAAATTCCGCCATTATGAAAGGTTTCACCAGATAGGGAAAAAAAAGGGCAGATATTTTCAAAAGTATAAATGAAAAAATAATACTCGGCCTGAAGGGGTTAAAGTAAAAAATAATATATACAATGAAATTATTTTTGACAGTAATTGACTGCTAGATGGATTTGCTGATCATAAGTAGATAAAATGTTTGAATTCCTTTATTGAATTCACCCTGTTGCCTATCGCCGGTATAAAGGTGTATTCATTTCCATGTGCTGCATGATTACCTTGTGTCATTGCGTGCGTGTAAATAATTCATCTTTCCCATCTCTCTCTGTCTCTGTCTCTCTCTCTCTCTCTCACACACACACACACACACACACACACACACACACACACACACACACACACACATCACCCTCCCCTATCATCAACCCCGCCCAACACTGCCACAAGTCCCATAACCCTTAACCCTAACAAGAAAACACACACACACACACACACACACACACACACACAGGGAGAGAGAGAGAGAGAGAGAGAGAGAGAGAGAGAGAGAGAGAGAGAGAGAGAGAGAGAGTTCCGTAACCCTTAACCACAACGAGAACCAAACACTTGTACTTCCGTAACCCATAGTCGGACGAAAAAAAAATATATATATACAGCCTGAGATCCTGACTCTGACTCATAAACAACAAACCTGAAGTGCACCATATAATCGTAACAAACCGCTACCACTAACCCCTTGAACCTGAAGGCGTCTTTTCCAGTTTTCTTTGCTGTCCGAGTAATTTAGTTCAGAAGAGGACATTTTTTATTTTTTTTTCGAACTGAAAGGGCTAGAAACAGCCTCCATTAGCATCATCACTACTACACCTCCTCAGACACCAAAACATACTGTACATTCCTAGCTCCAGTGCCAATCAAATGCATCTCCTTTATTTGTTTATTTCAAAATGATGACTTCTTTTTAAAGTTAATTCTTCCGTGTAGTTTATTTTATTCTCTCATGGAAAGACTTCTGCACTGGGGGATTTAAGAAAGCTTTATCCTAACTCTTTCACATCGGAAAGCCTGTCCTAAGCTTAAATAAAATCATCTGGAGATGGCAGAAATTAAATCGGAAAGATGCGTTTGTAGTGACTGAGTTAAAAATGAAAAAGTTTAAGTCAGAGGTGTGTAGCCTGATAACCATAGTAACAGCAACATTGGGATACCTCCTTCAACAGTAACACACGAGAGTCTGCAGACCCTTCTCCCTTCCCCTACTGTGGTGCATGGATTAGATGGCTTCAAGAACATTAATAAAGATTCTACAAACTCCACGGATGGTTACTAATGTTATTAAGAAAAATAATAAGAGTTTAATTATACGAAATATGGGCAAGCTAGTCTTACGTTAACCCCTTGGAAGTGTAGGTTCTCGGGGGCTGGACTGTACCGCACTTACGAACATACAGTGGCAGGTGACCGGGAGACTCCATGAACCATGGATGGGAAAAACCTCCTAGCAGGACTCGAATCGATTCATTCACGACACGTTACTTTTACTCTGACAAGCCCTTTAGACAACAGCACCAGGCTCTAAACTATGATTGTGTTTAATATCTACATAGTTACTCGTCATATTCATCGTCAGCATGATGAACATTTATAGTAATATAATAAAATCAATCAGGAACCTCAATATCTTCATTGAACGTCGTGATTTTTTGTATTTTTAACTTTCGAAGGAGCGTTAAACTGGGCGTACAGTCAGGGTTGATTCCAATATTCTTTCATTTTGGGGCATTTGGGTACCAAGGGAAAAAAGACAGCAATAATGACAACAGCAAAGTAAGTACGATCCACTTTCATATACCTCGTGTTTTGCGGAACAGGTAAAAGATACATAGACAGAGGAAAACAACAGAAGCCGATATATACCTATACATATATACATTCCAGTATATATATATATATATATATATATATATATATATATATATATATATATATATATATATATATATTCAATCTGATGTATGGATTATTTTTTATTCAATTTGTTCTTCCGTCCTGTGTTCATCTTCAATTTAAAAAAAATGTGTGTGTGTGTGTGTGTGTGTGTGTGTGTGTGTGTGTGTTACTTGCTGACCTCACCAAAACATTATTCTGTAATGGAAGAATTATACCTAGATATGGCTTACCTAGAAGGAACAGGTGTAAATGACATTCTGAACACCACGACTTTATGAAATCAAAATACATGGTTCTATAACGTGCAGTACGTCACAGTACAGTGCTCCTTGGCTGGCAACCCTGGCACATTACTACTACAGTTGCCACGGCCACGCGTTCCCTGCTGGCCGGCAGGGGTGGCAGAGGGTAAGAGTGGTGGTGTTGGGAAGGCAGGTAGTAGCTCTCTGGCCGTCGGTGGGGGAGGTCGTGGCAGATGTGCTGGTAGACCGGTGCGCACGCCGACTGTCACACCCCCATTCACCAGCATCACCCACACTTTCCCGCACAACCACCAGCAGTTATCAGTTGTCAGTGGAAAGGTTATAATTGATTCCCCAGCTTGTGTGAAAATGCGAGAGAAATTCTCAGCAAATCAGCGTAATTCACACGAAGCTAGCAACGTGATGAAGTTGGGTGAGTGCAGAGCGGAAGTGTGTTGATGTTTTGGGTTCATATTTTGCTCTAATTTCCCGTGCCTACATCCTGTTGACTCCACAAATGCAGGTGGGAACGGAGGCCGTGATTAACCCCGCCACTGTGACCACCAGTGACTTCAGACGCCGACCCCAGAAAGAGAAATAAAGGAATATTATACTGATCGAGTCGGTGGCATTGTGTGGAGTGCTCGTGCAAAAGTATTGGCGAAATGTTTGGGTTTGATTACTTATTATATTTAATACTTCGAATACTTTCAGTTTAACTCTTAACGGCACGAATTTCTACCAGTTTAACCGAATCCTTTTGTGTAAGCCTGAATGAATTGCCTAGGTGAGTCCATGGCAACGATGGAGTTAATCTAGAGATATTTTATACATGTTGCAAGACTCCATACATTGCGAGCAGTGTATGCTTACATTTTTACTGTTAATCCTTTAACTGTTAATATTTAAATGCTGATTCGGTCATTACAACAAGAGAGGAAAAAGCAAAGTATTGTGATTTTGTATTATTAAGTACACCCGCATAAGAATTAATTCTCTCTCTCTCTCTCTCTCTCTCTCTCTCTCTCTGAGTGTGTGTGTGTGTTTATCAGTATCTCTGTGTATGTGTTTGTGGTGTGTATGTATGTATATATGATTATTGTATTGGAATCATTGGTAATGTTCAGCCGGATGCTGCATCTGTCGCGACTGTAGTGTGCGATGTTAGCCGTATAGGACCAAAGAGCACTGTGCCACCGCCACTACCGTATCGCCACTGGAGCATCACACAACGGGTCGCTGCTCTCATTACCACCACCGCAACACTCACGCTCACTCACACTCCCATCCATGCCTGCCTGCTTGCTTCCACCCCGCTGATTTAGTAGTTAGCATAGTTACCCTTATTAACTTTCAATATATATATATATATATATATATATATATATATATATATATATATAATGATTCTATTCACTGAAAATCACACCCGACGCCGCGTGTGGGTAGAGGGATACGGGTCTGCTTGTTTTTAGTGGCGGGCGGGGCAACGAGTCCGAAATATCAGTCATTTCTTTGGTGCTACAGGTAGGATTCATATCGCCCACCACAGCATGCATGCAGCTGTGATTTTAGTTCGGATTATTAAAGAGATTATTGCCTGAGTCCCACCAATTAAAAGATCAAAGTAAAACACGACAGTGGTAAGATGAGCTAAGTTGTCCACAGACTTTACGTCTATTTTTGCCTCTAGACCCCCCATGCTACGCTAAAGAAGCCCTAAGACAGACGGTGAAGATGGGAGGGAGAGAGGGAGGGATGAGGAGGTGAGGATTGAAGGGAGGGAGGGATGAGAAAGTGAGGGTTAAAGGGAGGGAGGGAGGGATGAGAAGGTGAGGGTTGAAGGGAGGGAGGGATAAGGTGAGAGTTGAAGGGAGGGAGGGATAAGGTGAGAGTTGAAGGGAGGGAGGGAGGGAGGATGAGGAGGTGAGGATGGGAAGTAGGTGCCAATTACAAAGGAAAGCAAACAGCGACAGGCTCATTGGCCCTTTCGAGGTTGTTTATTGCAGGATAGATTATAACTAAGAAATCTATTCTGTGGGTTACAGACAGAATGTTTAAGAAGTTAAGGTAACGAAGGATATCTGAAATGTTGAGGGAACGAGGGAGGTAGGCTGGGGAGGTGAGGGTGGGAGGTATAGAGGGCCTGAAGTTGAGAAGAACTGGAGGGCGGTGGGGGGAGAAGGCTGATGCAGTGAGGTCGGGGGGTAGGGGAGGGAGGGAAGCCTAGACCTGCGGTTGTGGGGCTTGAGGGTCTGACCGGGGTTTGATTGAGGGGCAGTACATGCACCAGTCACGACGGGGTGTATGACCTGACGGAACATGGTGAGGGAATACATGTAGAAATGAATATTAAAATCATCAGCGGTCTGACTTTAATTCCCCCGAAAAAACAGGGGATAACGAATGGACTGATGCAGGACAGGGGCAGTGGAAGAGGCAGGGAAAGGGAAAATAATGAAAAGGAATTAGATGGATTATTTAAATCAAAGTTGACTTGTCCAGCAGGAGCAGTAAAAGCACCCAGTACCATATTGATAAGGACAGTACTTCATATTATCATAAGTCAGACCGTGCTGTAAATTATTATATGAAGTTCACCTGGGCTATTGTATGAACTTCACTTGGGATCGAACGGGAATTCATCAGATTTTGATACTGTATACTTAATGAGTCACTGTACTGCCTTAGGATGTCGGGAAAAGGAATAAAGAGAAATTTTATGCATTGGCTTCTATTTTGGTTAAAGCTGAAAATTATGTACATCAACAGCAGCTTTGTAAGATTTTAAAGGATCATTTTTCAGTACCGGTACTGAAAATTAATAAGGACCATCATCATTGATAGATATCACATATCTTTCTGCTTTGATTCTTCACACACACACACACACACACACACACACACACCATATTCTGTGCTGCACCTACAATGCATTCTTTCATGGTGAAAGTATGTCACGCGTTCACATATATCCACGGAGAGAGAGAGAGAGAGAGAGAGAGAGAGAGAGAGAGACAGACAGACAGACAGACAGACAGACAGACAGACAGACAGACAGACAGACAGACAGATGTGATGGCGTACTAACTAACTGTACTATGTACCCCTTTCCCGCCTCACTCCACCAGTATAGCACAGTATTCTTGTATCGAGTAGTCGTAAAAGTATCTGTAACTGTAGCAGTAATAGTAGTAGTAGTAGCAGTAGTAGAAGAAGAAGAAGTAGTAGTAATAATAGTAGTTGTAGTAGTAGTAGTAGTGGTGGTGGTAGTAATAGTAGTATTAGTAGTTGTAGTTGTAGTACTGGTAACAGTTCGTAACTAATGTCTTACCTATATATCATTGCCTGACGCTGTGTCCTGTAAGGGCAGGCCTCAGTAACAGAATCTTTAGGCATTCCTGTTGCATCTTAAGAATACAAAGGAGTATAAAGGAAAGTAAACAGCAGCAAACCTGTTAATCCTTTATTGGCTGTTTGTTGTAATGAAGGTCATAACTAACAAACTTAATCTATATGTTAAAGTTAAGGATAAAAATGCAACCAGCAGCATTGGCAAATTTGCTTAAAAACGTGAACGAAAAACTGAGGGTAACAGTGAAAGCATGTTCAAGGATCTGTGCAACAATCGGTTGTTAATAGCGCAGTACAGAGTTGCGCCTTTGTTAGAGCTATCATTATCTAATTTAGTTATGATTACCTCTCAGTATACAATCAGAATCGATCAACTCTGTAGCAACGCACTGTGTATGCTGTCTCAGTGTCCGTGAATCACATCGGACCATTATTTGGCCTCAATGCCAAAGGTTTTGTTAGAACTGCCAGAGACAGCGAAACATTTGACAAATTATTTTTCAGTTACAATTTAACCAGACTTAAAAATCTCGACGTATCTGTACTTACTGTGGACCGTATTCTTGGTTCATATGAGATTTCGTAGGTCCTTTTCCTCAACGATTACACATATTACGCCTTGGTATTCACTGCAATATTAAATATTTCTAGTATCTATTTAATTTGCCTCAGTAACGCACAAGAGAATTAGTAAGGTGATGTGCAAAATAGATGGCTGAGGAGGAGGTGTTACTAAGTCTCCCAAGCAATTTGAATACGACCCTGCAGCCTACACAGCCTGTAACCTCTGGATCAAACCTTATAATTCATCCTCTCTTCCTGCTTCTGACGGCCATGGATTTATTCCTGGCCCCGTCAGCCGAGCGACACCATTTAAATTTTATTCATGCAGTCTGTCGGCGATTTTCTTTTTTTTTCAGCTAAGGACAGACTTTTCGAACTAGAGTAGTTAGATAAGCCTTTTATTAACCCCTTCGCTACGGAAAAATCTCCCCTAACCTGAACAATATAGTTTGACAACAAGATTACAGTATAGATGACGATGACTGGCAAGAATTAAAACATGGATCATTAAAGTGTCATTAGACTCCCAGTTTCTAACAGCAACTTGTGAAACTCATGGTGACAGTTAAACTTGTGTGGCTGCTCCCTTTCGTTGGTGAATGCAGTGTGTAACGGGACATGGAGGCTATCCACATTTAACCCATCCAGTCCGATGATGTATATTTTTTTCTCTAATCTTCCTACCGTCCAGCGGATTGATTCATACAGAACAACTGGTGAACTGGTAGTAAAGGGGTGAATGAAGACTATATTCAGTTCTTCATGTTCGAAAAGTCTCTCTAAAGATGAATAAAATCGTCAGATGGTTTAACAGTAACATAAAATACGATAATTTTCAGTACAATGGCTCCATACATTTATTCTTGCTTCTGCCAGACGATTTAATTCAATTTGGGGAAATCTCGTAATGAAGGGATTAAGAACAGAACCTTCGCAAGACCCATTAACTCTTTCAGTAAAATAATGTCTTAATTTTACTTATTATTGCCACCTCCAGACGCTTTTATGCAGTTTAGGGAAGACGTCTCAAACTGATGGCGCTATTGAAGGCTGGACCTAATCTCTCCAGTTCACTAAGACTCTCCGAAGCTGAATAAAATCGTCTGCAGGTAGCCAGAAGAAAGAAAATCATATTGAAGGAGTTAAGCACTGTCCAGGCATCTCGAGATGACACACCTTTATTATTTATTTATTTATTTATTTATTTTCTTATTTCCTTCTTTTCCCCTCGAGATGGACACAAACTTTTACAAATTTTATGATTATGACCACTCATTCCCGCGTAAAAATAAATTGCCCAAAACATCCTGTTTTTTATAAGCTATTAACGCGACACACGTGTGTGTTTTTGTGTGGCTGTGTGCTTGTGTGTATCAGTTTTAAGACTTTTCTGAATATATATTTGGGTAAGGTTTGAAAATAGCAGCCCTAAAAGATAGACACCTGTGGAGAGATAGAGAGTAATTGATAGATTGATACATACATATATACATACGTACATACATACATACATACATGCATACGTTCATACATAGGAGAGAGAGAGAGAGAGAGAGAGAGAGAGAGAGAGAGAGAGAGAGAGAGAGAGAGAGAGAGAGTGTGTGTGTGTGTGTGTGTGTAACAAAATTTTTGCATGTTTGTATGCTGGAGTACCAATCATACAGAGGGAGAGTTGTGTGTATTGTTGTAAGTGCAATCTCCATGGAGTCTGGCCCATGTGTGTGTGTGTGTGTGTGTGTGTGTGTGTGTGTGTGTGTGTGTGTGTGTGTATGTGTGTGTGTGTGTGTGTGTGTGTGTGTGTGTTGACATGCGGGCCCCCCACCATTACCATTGTTCATACACAGTCCTGGTTTGCCCCACTCATTATCGTGACGGTGCTCTCTCTCTCTCTCTCTCTCTCTCTCTCTCTCTCTCTCTCTCTCTCTCTCTCTCTCTCTCTCTCTGTTGAATGTATATAAACCAACCTAAACAACTCCCAACCACACCCAACCCCAAACTACAAACACCCACACCTGATTACACAGAAACCAACCTACACCACACCCATCTACACCAACGACGCGGAAACCAGCCCCAACCACACCCGACCCAAATTACACCGAAAGCCGCCCTATACCACACCCACCCAGAATTACACCCACCTACACCTAACGACACGGAAACCAGCCTAAGCCTCACCTACCCCCAAATGCCAGCGAGCCCTGCCACACCCAGCCACATCATCAGCTTGGCTATCACACCCCCACCCCCACACACCCACACCCCTCCCCACACACATACACACACTGACGGGATAGGCCTATGCGAGCACCTGGGGGAAGTCTTGAGAGAGAGAGAGAGAGAATAACGTCACGCAGTTCTTTGATAACGTTCACAGGACTGGACAATCATGGCCTGACAAGCATAAAACTCACAAATGTACACAATCCAGTAGGTTCAGGAGCTTCACTAATACAATCGTGGCCAGACACATAGAGGCGTATTCAGACTGTCATAGGAGACTTCGTAATACCATTTCCTTGGTATTTTAATCTGGATATTTTACCTCAGAATTCTCTCATATGCTTTACATCTTCATAATATCAACATAGTTTTGCGTCTGAGAAAATATCAAGGTGTAAAAGTCACAAGGTGTTTGGAAGAGGTAATAAAATGCTCAGGGTTAGATATTTATGGTGCAATAATATACACTGTGCAAATATTCATGGCTCAGCAAAAAGAAAGACTGTAGGATCAGAAAGGCAAATCAGATGTGAATTTATGATTTTCTTTTTCTTTTTGCTCAACAGAGGAGTACCAAGTCTAATGAATAAGGCCACTGACGAATATTCCAAAGTAAGAAAGAGAGAGAGAGAGAACCCCATGTAAACCCATCAACGACATGTGTACTTCAGGTTTTGTACTTACTCTGGGTGTGTCTGACGTGCATGTGACAGACACATAAAAAGATGGAAAAGTGTACGCGATGTATGTTTGGTGCCAAAAACTGATAAAATTTCAAAATCATCAGGTAACAGACACAACAGCAACTACAAAAAAAAAAAAAAAAAAAACTACAATGGCAGCAACACTAATAGCAACTAGAAGTATAGCAATAATACTTTTAAAGGAGCAGAAGTACAAAAATAACAGAAGCATACAAAGCCGCAGCTAGAAGTACAGTATCCGCAAGAACGACAGCTACAGTTTACAAAAGTTATTAAGCAACAGGCATGAAAGCAAAAGCAGCCTACAAAGACGATAACTAAACCTACAGAAAACATCAAAATAAAAAAAACACTACGAATGCAACAGTACAAACAACAAAACATGCAAAACATCTTCCACCGCAACAAGGAAAACAAGCAAAACAAGAAAGAGGAGGAGGGAAGGGGGTACATGTGCTGTCTGAGGGGTAGGGGAGAGGAGGGGGAGGGGGTATATGTGCTTTTACAGGTATAGGGGAAGGAGAGGGAGCGGTGAGGTAAAGGGAGGGGGGGTACCTTAACGAGGAGGTGGGGGTCCGTGAGAATGCCTGGAGCCACCACATTCCCGCACTGCCCACGCAACACACCACACCACTCACCACACCATACTACCTACCACATCACACCATCTTCGCTTTCATTCACCACACAACACTACACATACTGCTCAAAACAGTACAGACCACGCCACACACCACCTTCACCTTCATACATTATACTCCACCACATCACGCCTTACCACATTCACCCCTGCACACCACACGCCACATACCACCTTAAGTTTCATTCACAGCACAGCACACACACCACATGCCACCTTCACATCCACACACCACACCACACAACACAGCACAACACAACACAACTCCACACCACACAACACAACACAACACAACACCACACCACACAACACAGCACAACACCACATCACACCGCACCACGCCACACCAAACAACACCGCATCATAGCAACCACATCTCACGACCTTCACTTGTACGTCGCACCACGTTCCCTACACATCACCTTCACTTCCACAAACACCACACGCCATTTACCGCTTTTACCCACCACCACACATGTCCTCCAGCCTGACACACACACACACACACACACACACACACACACACACACACACACACACACACACACACACACGCACCTAGGGAACGCTTGATAGTCAGTCCCTCCATAAGACTCCACCTTACTAGGGTATTTGGAAACGGATAGCACTTCCTAGGGGAGATTCTTAAAATGACTTACAATTATTATCATCTCGTAGTTAAGATAGCGTTTTTCTCAGCAGGAAGAGTAAGAGGAAAAATCAATATTAGTTAGAAAAGGGAGTTTATTGTTATATTTGTGCACAATGTCTTAGTACCTTTATCGTGAGACTTAATGCTTTGTTCGGGGGAAGAGTGACGATTGAAGTCGGTCTGGTGTGTTCGGGGTAGCGTGAAGTGAAGTCGGTCTGGTGTGTTCGGGGTAGTGTGAAGTGAAGTCGGTCTGGTGTGTTCGGGATAGAGTGAACATTGAAGTCGGTCTGTGTGTTCATTCAGAAAACTGGTTGGTGCCGAAAGTGAAGAAAAGGATAACTCTTTCTCTCTCTCTTTCTCTCTCTTACTTTTTTGTATGGGGCGAGCTATACTATATTAGACATTGGCACTACGACTGACGGGAGAGAGCGAGTGGCTGGGAGAGGAGAGAAGAGGGGGAGGGGATGGGGAGATGGTGGGAGAGGAGAGTTGGTGGGAGGGGATGAGAGTGGAAGTAGCTGAGAAAGGAGGAGACGGGGGAGTGAATGGACTGGAGGGGGGGGGGGCAGGAGAGAGGAAGTGGACGGGAGGGGAAGGGAGAGGGAGTGGACGAGAATGGGGGAGAGAAGGGAGGGGAGGGGGAATGGATGAGAGGTGAGGGGAAGGGGAGTGAATGGGAGGGGAGAGGAAGGGAGAGGAAGTGTAGTTTCTGAGAAGGGAGGCGAGGGGAAGTAGCCAAGATAGGACGGGAGGGGGAGCTGGTGGGAGGGGAGTGGGAGTTGGTGGGAGAGGAGGAGGAGCTAATGGGAGAGGAGTGGGAGTCGTGGGAGTTAGAGGGAGGAGAGCAGATGTTGGTGAGGGGGAAGGGGGAGTTGGTGGGAGGGAAAGGGAGTAGGTGACAGAGGAGAGGAGTTGATGGGGGAGGCGAGTGACCGGGGTGAGAGACAGTGGTGAGCTTGTGTGAGTGAGAGAAATAGAGGAAGTATTCGATGGGATGGGAAAATCAGAGTGCGTGGAACAGAAGTACAGTATCAGAGAGAGAGAGAGAGAGAGAGAGAGAGAGAGGCTGACAGAGAGACAGACAGACGGAGAATACACATGCCTGAAGTGTTCAAAAAGAAGAGAGGGAGGGGGAGGGGGATACACCTATGGAATGCTGTGGAGCCGCACACTTGTTGAACAGGTAAAGGCACATGTGTTGGAGAGAGAGAGAGAGAGAGAGAGAGAGAGAGAGAGAGAGAGAGAGAGAGCATACACATACTTCCGGTGTTGAGAAAGGAAGGACGAGAACGGGGGGTAGGAAAGATTGCATTTACTGTACACTTGCGGAATACTGTTCACTCGCACACTTGTGGAGATAAAGAAAGTGCAAGTGAGAGAGAGAGAGAGAGAGAGAGAGAGAGGGGGGGGAGGAAGGAAGGGAGGGAGGGAGGGAGAATCTAAACGAAAGCAAAACCAAGCTACCACACACTTATCATCTCATTATTTTTTCCTGCCTCAGTTGTTATTTACCACTTTTCTCAACGACCACCAGGATTCATTTCGTCTTCTAATAGTCACCATCGTACCATAACCGTTCTGCAGTCGTCAAAGTCGTTCCTCTTCGCAGCGTCGTCACCCTCGTCGTAGGTGGTCGTCTGATGCAAGATGGGTAGTATTCTGGATAGCTCAAGGGGCTTCGTAGTTTGCATAGGGTATTCTTTGCAAAGGGTATTCTTTTGTATGTTATTTGTATCGACTTAGTTTACATCAGCACCATATAAGAGGATATCAAGGTATAATGAACAGAATAAATCGGTAAGGAAGTTATGCTGTGAAATATCCAAAGACGCATAGAACGAGTTGTGGCAAGACCTGAGACCGTGTTCATGAAGGATGTAAATAAACACATAGCCATAGATATTTACGTGTGTTTTTTTTTTTTTTCGTTTCGATATTAGCTGTAGCTTGGTTGTAAAATGTTTGGTTGTATCAGTATATATACGATCACTACTTAACATCTTTGATCCAGCGCCATATTTTCTATTTTATTATTGTTTTCTCCTGACTGTTATAATCAGCTTTGGAGAAAGGAGAATTTAGATATATCCTTCATTTACCCGTTCGCTGCGGGAAGTACCCAAAAAGCTGAATAGTTGGAGGAACGAAGCAATCAAACATGAGAGGTTAAGTACAAGAAAATTTATAAATGCAGACTAAACTTCCCGCTGTACAGTGACCTTCGCTATATTGAGAGGCGGAGGCGTGAATGAGAGGCTGGGAGAATGTTGAAGATGGTGGATAAGCACAAAGATTTGAGACTGGCCAGGGAAATATCTCAGTCTGATCGTTGGTTGCCTGGTGAATGAGTCAGAGAGGGGTATTAAAATAGCTTAGAAAAGTAGATGGAGAGACTGGTCTGAATACTATTTGAAACTACATTAGTAATAAAAGAGTTGGATTGAGAATAGCTTAGTTGGGTGATCATTTGCTCAGTTAATAGGTGAATCGTCATCTCCAGACGATTTTATTTACTTTAGAAATATATATATATATTTTTAATTAGAAGAACTGAATGTAGTTTCATTAACTATTTCACTAATAGAATGCTCTCACAAGTTCAGTAAGTTCATAGATAGCAGCTAAATTACAGTATACTAAAGAAAAGCCTCACCAGATTCAGGGGGCTAAAATTGTCCTTAGACAGGAACCAGGGAGGTTTGGTTAGAAGGGTACGTAGTTGGAAAGATTAATTAGAGCATTAGAGGTGGAATTATGATGCTGATATGGCGGAGACCCAACATTCAGAGGTCAAAAATGCCGAGTGTCAGAGACAGCGAAGCGAGGCGAGTAGGGGTAAAAAGCTAACACGATTGGAAGGCTGGAGGCAGAAATAGCTTAAGCAGGAACGTTGATGGAGTATATAGTCGACGGTGAGTGGCAGGGCAGTGGGCGGAGACAGACGGCAGGGAAGACCGGGTGGAAAAAAACTGGTGAACCTCATTTGGCGCCAAAATCTGCCGTGACGCTTCCCGTAAAAATGGCCAGTGTTCCATAAATACTCCCCATTCATTTATATATAGATTTTCCTAACATGCACCCCATCCCTATATAGTCGCTTATATGGCGATGCGGAGACCCGTACATGATGATCATAATCCTGAAATACGTACGTGAAAGCAAAAGTTTGAGTGAGTGATCGCTTCCTGCAGACGGGTTTATCGCGGCGCGTATATATAGTCGGCCCCTTTCCCTCCATTTTTGACGCTGGGTGAAGGAGAGGTAGAGGAATTAGGGTACGGTTGATGCAGTGGCGACAGGGACTGCTGGCGAGGAGGAAGGTCTAGGAAGGAGTATAAGAGAAGGCGGAAACAAGTTAATTAGTTGAAGACCGAGTAAGGAAAGCGAAGGTAAGCAGCTAGAGGAAGGTAAACAGCTGAGACACTGAATAAGAGAATGAGTGAAAGAAGAGAAGAAGAGAAGAAAAAAAAAAGGCCAAAGAGTTTAGAGAAGTGAAATGGCGAAAGAAAGAGTATAAGGGAGCGGCAGAAAAGTATGAAAAACAGCTTTAGGTGAAGGGAATAGGCCTAGAAAAAGGGTCGAAATGAAAGAGAGAATTAATGACAAAAGAAAGAGAAGGAAAAGGGGAAAAATCTGACAAGAAAAGCTGAAGAATGATATAAAAAGTTCTGAAAGGAATGTGAGTGGGAGAACGAAGGCTGAAATAGGTGTAGATATGATGATATATGCAATGAAAGAGGGTGGGCAGTGAATAAGGGAAACTTTCGATAAAAACGAAGAAGGGAAGGAGAAGTGATAAAGCTGTTGAGGAAGGCTGGGAGACAAAAAAAAAAAAAAAAAAAGATTGAGAGAAAAAAAAAAAAAGGCGGGTGGCAGAAAAAATGAGTTAGGCATAAGTGCTTAAGAGAGACAGCTTAGGGGAGATAGACATAAGAGGATGAGCGAGAGAGAGAGAAAGAGGCAGCAGAAAAAAAAAATAGTGAGATGGACCAAAAAAAGTTAGGGCCCAAAAAAGGGGGGGGGGTGAGGGGCATAAAAAGTAGAAAAACCGATGTGAAAGAAGTAGAGAGAAAGAAGGGAAAATTAGTGCAGAAGGTGCTTGGGAGTTCTAATGCTAAAGATGACTGGAATTTAAAGATGCAATCAAATATAAGAGGTAATTAGCGAGGCGTTCTAAGTAATGTTGCTTATACACCGGTATATACTGAGTTATAGATGTGGACTGATGCAGAAATGTGGAATAGAAAACGTTAACCTCAAAAGCAAGTCATTTTTATTTTATACTCTTACCAACTGTAGGCGGTTTGTTTTCATATTGCGGAACTGTCTCATGCCACAACGTTACTAATTACTCGTAGTAGTATTAAATTCAGTGAGCCTTAGCTACTGGAGAGCAATAAGTTATCATGGTTGCCAGTCAATTCAACCCTTCAGTATAACCCACCACCTGAGCTGAAAGGTGGTAGGGATCTTTTCCAGGGTAGAGTAAGTGTACTATTGACGAATATATTTAGCTTATGAGAGCAGCCTGGTGATGGAAAGGTTTGTCATGGCTATATTTAACTTCTCTAGTTTAAAGTGTTTCCTAAGCTGACAAAAAAATCATATGGGGTCGGCAAGAATGAAGTAAAGATTATATCCTCGCGGGTTGTAAAGTTGAAAAGGTTTGAGAGAGAGAGAGAGAGAGAGAGAGAGAGAGAGAGTAATGTTTGTTGTTACTGTTGCTTTTGCTATAGTTGTTGTTGTTGTTATTGTTATCGTTTTTGTTGTTATTGTTGCTTGTGTTATTTTCTGGTGTTGTTACTGATGCTGTAGTTGTTATTGTTGTTATTGTTGTTGTTGTTGCTGCTGCTGTTATTGCTGTTCTTGTTGTTGTTATGAATACGTAAAGACAAACACTAGCCCGTCAGTATAATACCGACCATCACGCCACCGGACCTGCCTTTACCTCTGTCCCTCACTCCTGTCTCTCTTCCCTACCTTCCAGCTCTGCCTCGCGCCCACACCTCTGCCAGTAGCCTGCACCTGTATTCATTAGTCTGGGCCTGTATACTGTAGCCTGCACCTGTATTCATTAGTCTGGGCCTGTATACTGTAGCCTGCACCTGTATTCATTAGTCTGGGCCTGTATACCGTAGCCTGCACCTGTATTCATTAGTCTGGGCCTGTATACTGTAGCCTGCACCTGTATTCTGTAGCCACCGCCTGTATTCTGTAGCCTCCACCTGTATTCTGTAGCGTGTATGTGAGCCTCTCTTTTATGCACGAGCCCGGGGTGTTGCAGGGAGGGGGGAGAGGAGGTACAAAACATTGGGTACAAGACGGGCCTGTAGTAGATGAGAGGCCAGAGTAGGATATCATCTCTCTCTCTCTCTCTCTCTCTCTCTCTCTCTCATGTAAACCCCGATGCCGAAAGGTTTAAACTGTCTCCATGTGTATGTTTTTCTTTCGCATTCTCGTTTTCTGTACTTCCAGTGCATTTCACCTCTCTTCCTGCTTGCTTTTCCTTTAATTCCTCTTGCTCCCCACTTTTTCTTATTTTCATACCCCTTCTTCCTTTGTTGGTTTTTATTATATCTTTCTTTCTTCCTGCTTCCTTTATACTTCTCTCTCTTTCTCTCCTTCTGCCCTCCCTGCTTCTTCCTTCCTTCTTCCCTACATATGTTCTCTTACTTTCTCCACCTTTCTCTCTCTCTCTCTCTCTCTCTCTCTCTCTCTCTCTCTCTCTCTCTCTCTCTCTCTCTCTCTCTCTCTCTCTCTCTCTCTCTCTCTCTCCACCTGTGAGTGTAATCCAGGGTCCACACTTGTTCCCTGAGGCTTCACTTGTCCCTCCCCACCGCTACCCTCCTGCACCCTGCCCTTCCATACCCTACCATACCCTTTTGCATACCGAACCATTCCCTGCCTTTCCTTGCTCTTCCTTGACCTTATGTATACCTCGCCCTTCCCTGTCTTCTTGCTTACCTTGCCTTTCACATGTCGTTTCCTTCCCTGCCCTTCCTTGCTGTACTCTGCCCCTTTGCATACCTTATCCTTCGCTGCCCTTCCTTGACCTTCCTTGACCTCTTGTGTACCTTGCTTTCGCTCCTCTTGTCCTTCACTGCCCTTCCTTGCCCTGCTCTGCCCTACTCCTTACTCTGCTCGTCGCCTACCTTTCATTGCCTCTCACTGTCCCTTGCCTGCCCTTTCTTACCATTCTCTGCCCTCTTGCATGCCCTGCCTGTCAAGTACTCTTCTTATGCCTTCCTGCATTCCTTGATCTGCCCTCCCTCGCCTTCCTTCACTTCTGCTTGCTTCTTCTTGCGTTTGGTATTCAGTTTTCTCACTAATTCTCTCTTTTTAATCCTTGTATACCTCTCCCTCCCTCACCTTTTTATGCCTCTCCTTTCCTCCCTTTCTTTCTTACATCTCTGTGTCTCCCTTCCCCTCTTTCTTATCTATATAGCGCTATATTTCCTATACTCACTTTCTCATCCTTGTAAACCTCGTCCTCCCTTTCTCATCCCTATATGCCACTTCCTCCCTTTCTCGTCCGTATATGTATCTTCCTCCTTTTCTCAACTGTGTATGCCTCTTCCTCCCTTTCTTATCGCTTTATGCCTCTCCTTTCTGTCCTTTCTCATCCCTGTATATCTCTTCTTACCAGTGTCATCTACAGTATTTATGAATCTCCCTTCCTCCCTTGTGTCCCGCCTTCCTCATGCCTGTGCCTCTTCCTTCTTCATCTCTGTGTCACTTTTCCCTTTTCTTCATTCCTGTCGTGCTTTGTCCCGCCCTGTCCCACCTTGTTCAACACCACCATGAATACCCTATCCCACCATACCATTCATTACCTAGTCTACCCTGTGCTGTTTTACCTTTCTTGCTTTTGCCTACCTTGTGTGCTGTCGTGTCCTGCTTACCTTGCCTGCCCTACACTACCTTTACATGCCCTATCCTATCCCATATTCCCCTGCTTTGTTCCGCATTGGCCTGCCCTGCTCCAAGTTGTTCCTGCCCCGTTGGTTGAGATGTCCCCGTGCTAGATCGTCTGACAACAACACCTGCTACCTATTACATTTTCACTGCGCTGGAATGCTTGACCTGCCTGTCTGCCCTGTCTTGGCTGGGTTTGCTTGCGTCGGTTCCCTCGACTGTCTGCTGTGCGCCGGTGGTGGGGCCTGGATGGGGGCTGTGCGCGGTTCGACAGTGGTCTGCGCTGCCTGGGACCACAGACCAGGAGACCAGACCTACCGCGGAGCCAGTTATGTAATAGAGGAGTGTGTTGAACTCACCACCGCGTCAGGTGCTGTGGAGAGCAGTGATCTCTATTGGCTTGATATCATCATTGTCATTATTAGTACATTAATGAGCCACCGTAGAATAAACACGAGAGGATCGAAGGTTCTTCTTGATCAGAAAGAGGGCGTTAAATTGAATAGGCAGTCGAATCTGCAGTCTTAGTGCGGATTTCTGTGATGTGACTACTGGTAGGTTAGCCATTCTTAACCATTAGGCACACCATCGTGACTAATGATACATTTAGGACTGACGATAATTTTATTAATCTTAGGAGATTTCCCTGGTGGTGACAGGATTATAAAGGCTATACCAAACCCCTCCTGGTCAAAAAGCCTATCTTATATCAGGTAATATAGGAGGTTGGATGATTAAAATGAAACTGAGGTCTCCGGGCTGGAAAGGTTTAAAGCAGTGTCCACTACAGTGGAAATGAATGTGACGTTCGGACAGCGCAGTCATATCCTGGTACTGGTGTAATTCCAAGTAGGCAGTAATTATGCAGTTATGACTCGCAGCCCAGCCTTTGTTGTGATGTGTTGATGTGATGTGAGACAGGAGGACACATTATGGCTCCACAGGAAGTGTGTGTGTGTGTGTGTGTGTGTGTGTGTGTGTGTGTGTGTGTGTGTGTGTGTGTGTGTGTGTGGTGCAAGCTTGCCCGAGTCAGCAGACTATACGGAAATGCTCCTGTGTCTCCCCCTTTCCTCCGTCCCCGTCCATCCCTCCCTGACCATCGCCATTCATTCCCTCTCCCCCTACCCCCTCCACGCACACTTCCCTCACTTCCGTGTTCCGTCTACACTCACTGCTGTCTTAGATCTACCCACCTCTAGTTACTCTGTGGGTCATACTCTTATTCGCTTAGCAGGCTCCCAAACGCTTTTTGTTTAACAATTTATTTTGCATAATTAACCTTAATAATCTCTTTAGTGTTAATTACGTAATTTTAATGTCGACATGGTTGCATAAATAACTTACAAGAGAATACTAACGCGCTATACAGAGAAGTAAAGTGGTAGTGATGAGGTGCTGTAGTCTCCTGAACTCACTATAATATGGGCCGTATTTAGGTAAGTTAGCGGTCTGGCGAAACACCTCTCTCACCCGTATTGTTTTTAAGATATGGCACTTTCATGTTCTCTGTATGTCATTAACCTTCCAGCAGAACGACATTTTTTTTTCATCCTATTCTTGCTAACCTCCACACTATTTTATCCAGCTTAAGAAAGACTTCCTGTTCTGTGGGAGATGAAAGCTAAATCTAAATCCCGTAGCTGGAAAAAAAAAAAAAAATAAGTTGATTGAAGTCGTCTGGGCATAGGATTGAAATTATTGTTGCTGTAACGAAAGGGTTAATGCAGATTGTGGAGGCTTTTAAAATGATGTGAACATTATGAAGGTTTTTTTTAAGCCTAAGGATGAAATGTTAGAAATCGTATTAAGTTCACTAGAATACGGTGATATATATTTGTGTGCTTCGGGGTTCTATTGGTAATAACTTTTTTGCCAATGATTACTGTTTTGAGTTAAATGTAATCTCTCTCTCTCTCTCTCTCTCTCTCTCTCTCTCTCTCTCTCTCTCTCTCTCTCTCTCTCTCTCATTCGTGGTCCCATCTTCTCTAGTACTGAACACCAGCTAACGCTAGACGATATTACTCAGCTGAGACTGTGAGTGTTTGTACCATCACCATTAACCCTGTCATCATCGGGACATTCCTAGTATTCTTTCCCAGCAATCGCCAGACAGAGTTATTCAGCTGAGAGTGAGTCATAGGAGCCTAAGAATGTTACTCTGCTTGTGACGGTAACCTGAAGCCAGCGATAACTGTTATTTCCTGTCTCTTCTAGTCTAAATTTCCTGTCCACTTCGTCCCTTCTGTGTCATCTCTCAGTATTCGGAGTTCTTTGTGCTGTCAAGTGGTCAGTTCTAGAGTAATCAGCATTAGCTCATCGCTCCATCCTCTTTAAGGCCTTCAGTAGTTTAACAGGAAACACACACACACACACACACACACACACACACACACACACACACACACACACACACACACACACACACACACACACACACACACACAGAATATGAGGCCACCATAATTTTGATCCATTCTTCCCCCCCTCCCCCTCCAAGAAAAAACTCTGGTGTTGTTATATCTTCACTTGTACAGTTGATGTGAAGAGCAGTGGTTGGAAAAGGATACAGGGATTGGTGGAGGGGAGGCTATGAAAACTGGGACGACGTGTTTATGAGAGAGAGAGAGAGAGAGAGAGAGAGAGAGAGAGAGAGAGAGAAAGAAAGAGAGGATGTTATACAATCCATCTTTTCTCCTACTGTTATGAGGTAAGCATTCGTCATAGCTAATTTAAATGACTAATCGACTGTTTCTCTCTCTCCCTCTCTCTCTCTCTGTCTCTCTCTCTCTCTTGCCCCTTCCTCGACGATTCGGCCCCTTCTCCTTTCCTTTCCCTCTCCCCTTTTCCCTTCCACTTCCCCTTTCCTGCATTCCTTCTCTCTTCCCTCATACCCTCGTCCTTCTCTCCACATCCTCTTCTCTTGTCCTCTCATCTCACCTACATTCCCTTCCCTCTTGCCACCCTCCCCACACACACAGTTTCTTTCCTCTCCCTTCTCCCTACCATATCCTCCTCTCCACGTACTCACTCCCACCTCAGATACTATGCTCCCTCTTTCCTTTCCCCACAAATAAACCCTGTCCCCCTAAACACACTCCGTTCCCCAAAACACCTCTCCCCCAACACATCCTCCGTCGCCCTCCATACACTCCCCAACCCTCCTATCGCACTCCCTCTTCACCTTCTCCATATATACCCCCTTCCTCTCCCCACACACTCAGCCCTTCCCTTCCCCATACATTTCCACCCCTTCTCTTTCTCCCTAAACTCCCCTATCCCCACCCCCTACATTCGTTACCCTCCCTCTTCATTCCCCTACCCTCCTCCTCCTATTCTCCACCCCTATATTCCCCACATCACCCTCCATCCCCACTACTCCCTGCGTACCCCATTATCGGCCCACACATCCCCCTCCTGTTTACATCTTCGCCATGTCTAACTCACACCCACCACCTGGCCGCGGATATCCTCTGCTTCAGTTTTGATAGGCAGAATTAGGTGGGAGTAGGGATTTGAGGGCAGAGAGAGAGAGAGAGAGAGAGAGAGAGAGAGAGAGAGAGAGAGAGAGAGAGAGAGAGAGAGAGAGAGAGAGAGAATTTTATTTCCTTTAGCAGAGATTTTTCGAAGTGGATGGGTTAGTGCTAATTTACGCATCCACTGTAAGAGATCAAGTTCGGTTGAAACGTGAACCCAGTGGACCTCAGGCTTAAGTTACCCTTCTGCAGTCCACCATCCTCTTTTGGGGGAATAGGAAAGTAGCTGAGGGACGTTTGTACAACCTGGCAGTTGATCCGCCGAGTTATATCAGCGCTACCACATGAAGACGTCCCTCATCAATACCAAGAGGTCTCCTTTAAAAATCTTTCTATATCCGAGTTTCCATAGCGAGAAGAAGAAAAAAATGTAATCATATTCAAGGGGTTAGTGGAGGGCAATTACTAAAGCTGTATTTGGCAGTAATTTAATCTGTTTGGACAGTGGAATAAAGTTGATTTTTATTTCATTTCAGGTGTCGGCCAAAGTGGTGGTGGTGGTGTGGGGGAGAAGACGGAGCCACATCAGTAAGAATAATCACCAGGACATTCTCACGGATCTCTTCACTCAGTCACAAAACACGGATATGACGCTTTATTAGGATTCCTGGATCTGTTTGACTACCAGCCCAATATTTGAATGACACTGGAAATAAAGAAACGTGTTGTTTTATTGACAAGAAATAGTCTTAACGGTAAAAAGTGGATCCATTTGTTACTGAAAAAGCTGACAACGTTGATTAATGATAGAAAAACAAAGCTTTAGTGATAGATATTGAATCTGTTTAACTATCAGAAGCTTTGACAGACACTGAGAATAGGGAAAACACTGAATATTTTATTGGATGAGAAAAAGTAGTAACTGGGAGAAAATAAAGTTTCATGGCACCTGTAGTTAAGATGTACTGGACTGCCATCACATAATGTACACCCTTTAAGGACGCCACCCCGCACCACTACACTATGGAGAGCTGCTTCATCTACTGATCTACCCATGTCAATGCATATTTTAAAATCGGCTCGTATCTCCTTTATTCCAGTCATGTGGCTCGTGGTCCTTCGATAATTCACGGTTTTTCCTTGTATAACTGTAGTGCACCGCTGAAACATGTAACTATAAGCGTTTTGAAGTTCTGTGGGTTAAAAAGAGGGACTTGTACAGGAAGGATCGAGCTCCCTGCAGAGGCATATATTGGCTGCATGATCCCTGCAAGCCTGACAGCCGGGCGACGAGAGGGCGATCCAGTTACATTTACGCCCACCAGATCGCGCCTCACCTCTCACCCCCTCACTCCTCTCCTCTCCTCACGCCCCGCCACACCTCTCCCCTCGTCCCTCCTCACCTCGCACCCTAACCAGTACCCATAGTAACCTAGTAGATATAAAAGAGTATATTCTCCCTGCTATAACGCACGCCAGCACTTTACACCCGCCACTCTTAAGTGCTTTTAGTTCCGTAGCTCCTCGTGGTTTGTGTACATCCCATCATCTCATCACCTCTGCTTCTAATTTTTCTGCACCGCAAGTGGAAATAAGAAAAGGAGGTTAAATGAGTGGAATAAATCGACACTCTACTGCTAATTCTTCTGTACCGAAAGTGGAAATAGGAAACTAAAAAGTCCAAATGAGTGGAATTAAGCGACAGGAGGAAACTGACAACAGGAAAATGTGGAAATAAAAAGAAAGGCATCATCTGAGCAAACTGAAAATAGGAAACAGGTGAAGATAAGCGGAGAGAGGAAACCTGCAAGGGGGACGTAATTAAGAAGAAAGTGGAGATAGGAAAAAAAAAAAAAAGTGAAGAGAGGGAGGGGAAAATTCTAGATAAAAATATACATATTCAGACTGATCGACGGTACTCTAAAAATATATATATATGTATATCCATTATATTCATATATCAAGTTTTCTTTTACGTGAACTTGGAAAATCTGTCGTAAGTGATAACTGGAAGCATTTATTTAATTTTAAGGACACTGTGAAACATATATTGCATTCATTATATCCATAATATATTCGGATAACGTGTAGTAAAGATGGCGACGCCTAAAAACACTTTCCATATACCTGGTCTGTGTATGATGTGAAAAAGCTTTAATTTAACCAGTTATAGAAGAAAAAGTCGTCTCATCGCTGCATTTATACTAGTCTGCTTATTTAGATATTACTGAATTAATATATACAACAGAAGTTCTATATTAAGTTCTCTATAATGTGAGGTGCTTCTAGTGAGTGGCTTCTCGCTTGCTATATTCTACACACAGGGGGCAGCAGTGTCTCCCCCCTCTCATATATATATCAGAAAGGGAGAAGATATACGAAATTAGCTCATCAGAACCACCCAGCACAAGACTAAATTAAAAAGTATATCAAAACGCGACCTCTGACTTCATCTTTCAAGTTAGACAAGTCAGCAGAAGTAACTGAAAGAAGTCTGGACCTCCACTTCGTTTGGCGGGAAAGGAAGGCGAAGTTGGAGATCTGGGCGTCTGCTTGGTTCGGCATTGTCCTCGTCCTCGTCCTCGCACCCCAAGATGAAGACGTGGGTCCTGGTGTGCCTCAGCCTTGTCCTCGCCTTCCTCGTCACTCAGGTGCAGGTACGTCATTTCATAGGCATTTTGTTTGTCAGTTACTGAATTATCTTTTTTTGTTTTTCTGAGTACAATATAGTTTTACTCTTTAATTATTTTGTTTGCTGGGCAACTTACTCTCCTAGTTGTTATTTTCAGACGGATATATTTTTCATAATCATCGATCCAGACATATTTCCCATCTACATAGAGGGTGACGAGATCTAGAACAAAACGCTTCTTTTTTTCGGAACATGAACCACAAAAAGAAGAGAAGCCAAGGGTAGATAGACGTCAGCAAACGGTCCATTATCAGTGTTGCTGTGAGAATGGTGTGTTGTGTCCCATGACTGTTGTGTATTTAAACAAGATAAGGAAAGTGATCAAAACTAAAGGAAAGAGGAGTGTAGTCTCTGAGGGATACATTATTCACATATTGATAATATGGAGATGGGACTGCGCCGCCTGCTAATTATGATTTTTTTTCTTGTTTTGGGCGTTAGTGATTGACAGTACAGTATATGGAAATGTAAGTAAAGTGATGGATCTTGAGAGAAAGGGTGACTTGCGGTGTGATGTACTGTTGAATGAGACGAACTGGTAGAAGAAGTTAAGTAGCCTACCTCGGTTCTGTGATAGAAAAGTAAGTGAAGACTAGAGAGGTTCACGGAAGAAGCGCGGATGGCTCTATGAAGGCCTTGGGACGAAACGACCGAATCTGAAGGCTAAAAGAGATTAAATTTGTTTGTGCGGTATACCCATATCGTCTTTGGAATAGTCGAGAGTGAGAGCAGTAGTATTTGGAATGTTGTTGTTGTTTTTGTAGCCCCATTTCGTCTGAACGTGAACTCGGCAGACTGTAAGCTGATATTAATTATAACCCTCCTGCACTTCATCATCCCCTTTTCAGTGGATGGGGAGTGGGTGAAGGGTCGTTTGAATAACAGGACAACGGAGCTGGCAGGTTATATCAGTTGCATAGACTGAACAGAATAAGAATCACAGTTCCTTTAAAGATGTGGCATAGGGATATCCATTGATCAGGGGGTGAGGGGGATGATGGCTTTGACGATGTGGTTTTGTCTGGAGAATGTACTGTATGCGAATTGGGCACTGAAAAGGGTATATGTGAATAAGTCTGAAAATGGGA
The DNA here is from genome assembly GCF_032717465.1 of Coenobita brevimanus. NCBI lineage: Eukaryota > Metazoa > Arthropoda > Malacostraca > Decapoda > Coenobitidae > Coenobita > Coenobita brevimanus. Next base: position 3,885,514 of record NC_137019.1, on the reverse strand, counting down.
TGATGCATAGAAAAGCAAGAAAAAGGTAGATGAATATAGTATGTCTGTGTGTGACTTACAGGAGGTAAAAATAATATATATATAAATGAGATACAAATGGACGACTCATGTTTGAAATACTCTTGACCTTGGTAGTGGACAAATGGCTATATCTCACTGATGTTTGTGAAGAGAATCTCGAAAGAAGAAATACTAAAAAATATGTGTCATGATTATTGCTTGTTAGGTGAAAGGATGCTACAGAGGTATTGTTTGTGAATGATATTTGGATAATTGTGTAGCCCATTTCACAAGACACTCTGTTGATGGTTCTCCCGTTTTTGTGTTTATTCTTGTTATTTGTTTCTTACCCACTCCATCTTTTGGTGAGTAATAAGGCTGTGATGATGATGATGGTGATGATGATGCTAAGGGTGATGATGTGTCCCATGCACGGAAATGCCAGAAGGTATTATTCAGCATGCAGTATGACTAATCAAGGTTACCATTAAATACAAGACGCGAGAAGATAAGA
>NC_137019.1:3635000-3882500 GCF_032717465.1 Coenobita brevimanus | reverse complement strand
TATATAATATACAGCAAGTGATATACTACAGATGTCACTCGCAGGAAGTTCATTATGTAAATTTGTAATAATTCACTCAGTACCTCTTGCGTGTGAGTCACCTTGTCCGACAGGTAACTCGTCTAACCATGCCCATAGAGCGTGATAAACATTTTTTTTTTTTTTAACCTTCACTTATTCCGCCTTACCACACCATTCCCCTTACCTTCCTCTCTCCCCACCTTCCTCCCCATCACTTCTCCCTAATTACCTTCTTCTTCCCATCAGTTTCCTTCCTATCACTTCTCTCTCAGCCACTTCCCTTCTTAGTTTCTCCCTTTTGAGTCACAGTACACACCCTTTCTCACCTGCCAAGAGGGAAGGGGAGGAATGTTGGGGGGAGGGAGGGAGGGAATGTTATGAGGAGGGAACAGGGGACAAAGATGAGTGAGGAGGGAGGAAGGAGGGGTAGAGGGTCATAAGGATAGAAGATGGGAATGATGCGAGTAAGGAAGGATGGATGGAGAAAAGGGTTTGAGAAGAGCAGAGTTAGGAAAATTAATGATGACGAGAGAGAGAGAGAGAGAGAGAGAGAGAGGAGGGGAGAAGATTGTAGAGAGGGAAGAGGGAGGAAAGGGAGATGATGAGATAAGGAAGGAAGGGGCAGCAAAAGAGGGAGCTGGGAAGGAAGAAAGGAACAGAAAGGGAGGGGGGGGGGAGGCGGTAGGCAGAAGGAAGCAAGGAGGGAGAGAGGGAGGATAATGAAAGAGGTAGATGAAAAGGGAGGAGATAGGAAAGAAGGAAGCAGAGGAGAAGACGAGAGAGAGAGAGAGAGAGAGCAATAGGTAAATGAGTGCCAGAGGGAAGGGTTGTCCGGTTTAACCCTACTGCCTCTGCTACCTACTTCACTGCCTGTCATACTATCCCTCTACTGCCTACTTCATTGCCAGGCTTTTGGCGTATCATATTATCCCTCTGCTGCCAACTCCATTACCAACCCCACTGCATGTGTTGCTATCCTTCTACTACCTACTTCATTGCCAGCCTTTCTGCCAGTCTTACTATCCCCCTACTGCCTACACCATTGCCAACCTATAGTATCTGTCTACTTCCTCCCTCATTGCTTGTTGTGTTGACAGCGCCATTTGTGTCCCAATTTCCTACCCCACTTCTTTCTCAACTGCTGACCTCATTATCTTTGTACTACCTACCCCACTGCATACTCCACTGCCAACCCTATTACTAACCCCACTGCCTACTCCACTGCCAACCCCATTACTAACCCCGCTGCCTACTCCAATGCCAACCCTATTACTAACCCCACTGCCTATTCCACTGCTAACCTCATGACTAACCCCACTGCCAACTCCATTACTAACCCCACTGCCTACTTCACTGCTAACCTCATTACTAACCCCACTGCCTACTCCACTGCCAACCCTACTAGCTCTCTACTACCTCCCCCTCTAGCTACTCTTTGGCCAACCCCTTAACCCTTCTGCCTCTACAGCCTACTCCAATCCCACCCGCACAGCCTACCATCTGTATACAAACATTTACGGTACCCAGTTATCTCTTTGCCTTTATTTTTTACCTTATGACTCCACAGGTTCTCCTCTCTTCACCACACCCTTCCCCTTTCCTCTCTCTCTCTCTCTCTCTCATCTGCCCCACCCTTCTTAATCCTCACCAGATTCACACTTCCTCTTCGTTCACGTCCCCTTCCTTTTCCACCCTCTCTCCTTAACCCCCCAATCCTCTTTCCCTAAGCCATCTTTCTTTCTCTTTGCTTTCCTAAACTTCTTTCTCCCTCTGCCATTGATCCTCTGCCTTACCCTCTCCCACCTCCCTTCTTCTTCCATACCCGACCATCCCTCTACCTCCAGCTCCTTCCCTTCCCCTACCCCAATTCTTCTCCCCATCCCCTGCCTCCTCGTCTCTCTCCACCCCAGCCTGCCCTTGGTCTGGTAATTTGTCCAATATACGTCCCCTCCTTCGGTCTGTAAGTAGGAAAGAAAGAGAACAACGACAGACGTATTGTTGAGGCTGGCATAAAAATAAGTTAGAGATTTTCTTACGTACCACTGGGGGCACGCTTTTCAAGCACGGAGGGTGGGAGGGCACGGGGATAGTGCGCCCCATTGTTTTCGCCCAGAAGACATCCCATCCCAGGAGGACACTCCTCATTACTCCTCTGTGTGATAAATAGCTTTGGATAGTGAGTTTGTGCGTAAGAGATCAAGAATATACTCTGTATGAGTATATGACGCTTGCCTATAGTACTGTCATAACCCCCCCCCCTTTTTTTTTTCTTTTGCAGAAGAACAGAGGAAGGATAAACAAATAAATAAAGAAAAAATTCATAGTGTAATGGTTAGACTTGAACTGCTGTGGGTTGGAGTTCCGGGGGACACTAATTTGGATAAGCGAATTCGAAGCATTTCGGAGAATGAAAGGTTTCTGATAGGCAGAGGTTCTGCAATATGGCAGTGTGAAGGTGAAACATGAGATCCTCTACAGTATTAACTTTTGTCGCAAGACGTCAGGGATCTGAAGAATCGCATGCTTACTTTCTTGTTCGATTTACCCTTTTTGATGCATTTTGAGCCATATTAATAGAGCTAAAATATTTCAACTAAGGAAGCACCTTTAAGAAGCTTTCTCTGTGCTTTTTTTTTAATGTGTTCAGATCGTAAACATCTGATGTGATATATTCATCGATGCCACTGTTGTCATGTTTACATGCTCCAAATGGGCTGCATCCTTCATTTACCGACATTAAACATACCAGCTACAGTACATTCAGAGGCGAAAAAAAAAAATGTATGTTCACGATTTATCAGTAGAGCTATTTACTTTGGTGAAAAAATGAATCTTACTCTGGCAGCTCCTAGTCTACTTGGATCCAAAGGGCGATAAACCATTAACTAGAAAAAGCTATTCCGCTGAAAGAGTTACGTGCTGTATTCGACTGACCTTAGCTTGCAGTACCTTATGATAAAATAGCCAATTAGTTAACACTCTGTGTGTGTGTGTGTGTGTGTGTGTGTGTGTGTGTGTGTGTGTGTGTGTGTGTGTGTGTGTGTGTTGTAATTTAGTAGTAGTGGTGGTGGTGGTAGTAACTGTACTGGTAGGTCGTTAATAATAATGGTATTGGTAGTAGTGGTGATAATGGCAGTAGTCGTAGCTAACCGCAGTGACATTAACAGATAACAATAGTGGTGGTAGTGGTAGTCTGGAGAGAGTGGAGGCCATCACATAGGACTGGCCACGTACGTCAGCCGGCCACGTCTCCTTAGTATTCAACTTAGCACAATTGGTCTTTATCTCGTCAGCGTCAGGGCGGGTGGACGGCACGTTGGCGCCATCTTGCCCCTCCCTTGACTCACCATACCCGCCCTTCCTAAAAATTTATCGTCATATTCCTGATTTTTGAGCGTTTGGGTGATGGAGATTTTAGGTTATGGGGATTTTGTGTTTGGATGAATGTTTATTTATTTGTGTATTAGTAATGTGCTTGGTTGTAGACTTCGTTTTTGTCGATATCTTTGGTTGTCTCATCCATCATGTACCCACCCCTCTCTCTCTCTCTCTCTCTCTCTCTCTCTCTCTCTCTCTCCGTCGTCCTTCACTCCATTCTTCCTCCATTCCTTTATCTCAACCCTCTGTTACCCTCATATTTCTGCCTGCCCTCTCTGTCCATTCCCCTCGTAATTCTCCCTCCCGCTCTCCCTCTCCTCTCCTTTCTCTAACTCTTCCCTTTTTCCCCCTGCCTCCTTACATACCCCCTCCCTTTGCTGTCTCACTCTTTCCTCTTCATTCTTCTTGCCCTCCTCTTCCGACGCCAGTCCTCCACATTCCCTCCCTTTTCGTTCCTTTTCCTTCTTCTATCCACATTCTCTTTCTCTTCCTCTCCCCTCGTCTTCCCTTCCCCATCTTGTCTCCCAGTAATCCTCCCTTCCTTCGCTGTTCCAACCTTTTCTGTAAACCCTCACTTCCTTCCTCCTTCTGCTCTCTTCCTCCACTTTCCCCCCTCTCTCTCTCTTTCCCTTCTCTCCACCCCTGCACCTCTCCCCTTCCACTCATTCCCTCTCTCTTCCCCTCTTCTCTGTTCCCCACTCCCACCCTTGCCTCTGTCCTCTTCCCTACATTGCCTTCATCTTTTTACGTCCTCCATGACCTCCCTCTCCCCTTCATCAGCACTTCCCTGTCATCCCCTGTGCGTAGTGATGTCAATACACACACACACACACACACACACACACACACACACACACACACACACACACACACACACACACACACACACACACACACACACACACACACACACACACACACACACACACACCAATAAAGCTTTCTGTAACTCAGGTGTGAATGAAAAACCTTAAATATATTAGATTCTTTTGCTCTGTTTAATGAAACACCAATTACGTGGAAAAAAAAAAATGAAATACGAAGAGTGAGTGAAGTAAACCCATCTTTGGATCAACGCATATCAGAAGCCAGGGCAGTCAGGTCCACGGTTGCAACAGTACATTACTTTATTTTACACATGAACTTGCAGAGAATGTGAGTAGGAAATAGCCTTCTGGATATCAGATTGCGTGTAAAATTTATACCAAAAAAGTGTGCCAGTGAATATAATACAGATGACTATATGGAAATGGTCCCGGTACAAGATTCATTAATCAAGCCTGGAAGCTATTGTTCTCAGTTGATAAATTAGTATAGTTTGAGTTAGTGTAAGATATGCGAATTATGTGTATTGTGATTCGTATCCACATACCTACCGGACAGAGAAGAATAATTTACGCTGTTTCAGACGCACTGTAGCTGTGGAAATGTGACAAGGATGTATTAAGCTCTAGGGATAAAGTGTCAGAAATTAAACTAACAAGATCAAGCGCTCAGTTTCATTTAACTATGTAACACGGAAAAGTGTGTCCTTACATCATTGCTCCTGTTGCGTCAACCAGGAAAACTGCCTCCCCCCCTTGCGCTGCAAATTAAAGCGGCGGAACTGAAGTAAGTGGCAGGGATGGGTATTATTTGCCATCTTAGTTCTCTTTTCTTTCTTTCCTTTCTTTTTTTCTTTTTTCAGCCCTGCAGGTTCATTCAGTTTCGATGATTCGCTTCTTTCATCAGTTTACGAGTATTCGCACTCTTGTACTCCTTCCTTCTCTCCTGTCTCCTTTTCGTATATTTTTCCTCCCTCCTCCTAACTACCGTCCTCCCTCCCTTTCTTCCCACCTCCCTCCCATCCCCCTACTTCACCCCGTCCCTCCTTACCATCCAGTTCTCCACACATTTCTTCCTCACCCGTTCTCTCCCTCCCTGTCTCCTGATTCCTTTCTCAGTCACTCTTTCGCTCCCCAAGTCGCTTCTTCCCTTCCAACTCCCGTACTCCCTTCTCACGTCCGTCACCACTTCTGGTCCATATCTAGAGGGGTAGGGTGACGGCAAGGCCACCCTTGGCACGCAGGAGGGGGTCCACGATCTAAAATATTTATTCCGTATAAAAGAGAATGAAAGCATATTACTATGAAGAGCACACATGTATTGTAATACAATTTGTGAAGTTTGAAACGCGTGACATATGCGAACCTGTGATTTTGAAAGCTCAGACCTATTGTATATTTTGTTTCTGCCTAAAATTTGATAAATTTATTTTTATTATTATATTTTTACTGGTGAGTTGTGACGGACATTTTGAAGCTACAATCCCCAGAGACACGATGGAGTATATTGCATAGATTTCCACAATTCCACTCGGCCTAAGATCCGCACGCCGTCAATACACCCCTGCCTCACACCCTTCCTACCTCTTCCCGTACTCCCTCCATGCCTCTTATCCCTCTCCCTGTCAACCTTTTACCACATTCTCTCTCTGGTTCCTTCCCTTACCAATGGAGATGGGGGATATATAGCCTTCTCTCCTCAGATTCTTACACTCATAGTTGTTATCATCCTTAATGTCTCTTGTGCAATCAATAGGCATAAATCTATATTAGCTAACTAACTAAACTGCAAGAGAGGGAGTGGGGAAGGGTGAGGGGGTGTGATGCAACCAATCCCACTCCTCACCACCACTTGATCACTAACAGGGCCTGACGTGGCTCTCTTCCACTGTCTTCTCAACTCCTCCACTCTCGGCTTCGTCTCAGTTGCTTTTTTAGCGTCTCGTTCGGGTTACCCTTCTTTTATCCCCCCCTCCCCTTCCTCTTTCCTCTCTCACTCTCAGCAGCTGCCACGTTTTTATGTGCACTCGGTTTTCATTCGTGTGTGTGAGTTTTTTTGTACAACCATGTCTTAAGGCATTTTTAGAGCAGAGAAGCTGGATACCAAATGCTTTACAACAATAATTTCCTTATAATTTACTCTTGCTTTCACTTCCTTCCTCTGTGTACCCTCCAGTGATGTCTCTACGAAGCTATCAACCCATAGCTACCGATTTTGATGGAGGTGTTTCTCTTATTATTGTAAGGGTCAGAGATCTGTGTTCCCTTATTCCTACCGTAATTCAAAATAACTGTTTGTTAGTGCTGAACCTACCTCATCTTGTTTTGCATTGTTTTAGAATAAGATATGAGAAAAGTGTAGTAATACTGTATAGTTGTTGTTGTTATTATTATTATTATTATTAGTAGTAGTAGTAGTAGTAGTAGTAGTAGTAGTAGTAGTAGTAGTAATAGTATTTGCTCCATTTTTTTTTTTACCGATACCGCAACTACTTAGCCTCAGAAAGTCTCTCATAAGGCGAATAAAAAATAGTCTTGTGGTAACCAGAGCACTGTCTGAATAGGAGCCTTCAAAGGGGATAAGTCTGTTTGACAGTTGCGAGTATAAAATGTAAAAAGTCATTGTGGACTGAAGGGGTAACCTGATATGAGCTGATTTTTTTTTTTTTCTTAACATGACTGCTTTACTCATTCCCCCTTTGTTTTGATATAGACTTACATTTCGGTGTTTAACAGCTGGTACGAGATGTTCACGTTTATCTGTCTCATCAAGTACATTTCAAGCCTCACATAGTTCCTATTATTTCTTTGCCTTTTTGCAGGCTTCCGCGTTTGTTCCGTACCTCTCTCATCTTGTATTTTGCCTTTCTTTACCTGTCACGTACACTTTCTCTTCCCTGTATTCCCGTTTGCAGCTAAATTACCCTGGAGGATTTTTTTTTTTTTAAGGCGGGGGGGGGGGGAGTTTTCACTATGCCAGGCCAGGACTGGAACACTGAACCTTCCTCCAATTGTTTATTATGTTTTCATGTGGACGAGTCAAACCTTCCACGTGGGAGTCAGCCTCTTAATCAGTCGGATCACCCAAACCACAATATCTGCTCAACTTGGCTTCGCTTGAAGACATGCATCTCCTACTCGGTATTTTACGAGCAGATCCCGTGACCATTTGGCAGTCATTTCTGAACAGTTAGCATCACAAGAGGTATTTTAATGGAATGACACATGGTCTTTCCCATACCTCCCTATTCCTGCATTTCCATATTGTGTGACAGTACTATATGTTACCTCGCCTCTGATACTGCTCTTTCTACACCTTTACGAGTATTCCCATATTTAATTTTCTTTGCCTTCTTTCCGTGCTCTAATATTCTCTGTTTTTGTGCCTGTTCTTGTACTCTTGCCGCAATTATTGCCTTTGTGAGTGCCTCCATGCTTCATTACTCCTCCATTTTTGTGTCTGTGCCTCTTCCAATAATCCATAAGTTCCATGTCTCGAATAGACTGTTTTCATGCATATACAGTATATCCAATGCTTGTCGTTCATTCCTTCTCTCCTTCTCCGTTTTCATGTCTGTTTCATCGAAGTTGCCTGTACAGTACATTCCTCTGATTCCGTTCCTTTGCCAGGCCCTTTGACTCACTTTTTTTTCCGGAACCTGTTCCTGTCTCAGTATTCTCCCGTGCTTCTGCCTGCCCCCTTCCCCTGCCTATGTGTGTCCTTACTCTGCCCTCCTCCTCGTGCTACCCCTTGAATTTGGTGATATTTTGTTGGTTTATTTTTGCTACCTCGAGATAATTTTTTTCATCTTACAAAAGATCATTTTAATAAAAGGGGCAGTGAAAAGTATGTCTAACCCTGTAGTTCGGAAAGTCTCTCCTAAGGTGAGCAAAAACATCTGTAGGAAGCATCAACGAGACAAAAAGTACGTCATCGGGTTGAAGAAATTAAAGGTGCGTCAGACAGTGTAGAGCTGTGGTGAAACAAGGGAGTCTCTGTGGCGGAGGGTTTGATGCTCTCCCTACCCCCTCACACCAGCCACTCATCAAACATAAACACTTCTACTCCGACTACCATTTCCTGTTTCCATACTTGTTTCACACACACACACACACACACACACACACTCTCTCTCTCTCTCTCTCTCTCTCTCTCTCTCTCTCTCTCAGATATAATACTCGTACACGCACTCCCCTCATCAAACATACACTCTTCTTAATCACACACTCTTGTTATTAAACATCATTTCCTTTCGCCCTTGCCTGTGTTTTAATTCATTACTAAAATCTGTTGCTTAATTTTCATCTCAGCGCCTCAGCATTCCTCGCTGACAGTTCATATATTTGTGTGTGTGTGTGTGTGTGTGTGTGTGTGTGTGTGTGTGTGTGTGTGTGTGTGTGTGTGTGTGTGTGTGTGTGTGTGTGTGTGTGTGTGTGTGTGTGTGTGTGTGTGTGCCCCTGTTCTGACTTTTTACTCCTGTTTAAGGAATGATAACTTAGAAATTTGCACGTGTCATTATACTCGTACTGACTACTTGGACAGAAATGGTGCATAAATCTGCTCTCCTAAGAGATTTTCTACTTTAATCTCTTAACTCTTTCCCCATTCCTTGCCTCCCATCCTTCCCTCCATTCTTCCTTCTCATCTTCCCTCCATATCTACTCATCCAATCTCTCCCTCTCCATCTCTTTCCTCACGTTCTCCCTCCCTCACTTCACTCCTTCCACCTCTACGTTCTTCCCCATTCCCTCGCTCCTTCCTTCTCAGCTTCATGCGTCCCTCCCTTCCACTCTTCTACATCCCTTCTCTTCCCCCGCTTCCTCCCTTCCTCTCTCTTTCTCCGCCTCTTCCCTCTCTCAGACAGTCAGATGCAGTTTAATAAAGGCTTAGAATGGAAATAGAAGTCAGTAATATAATTCACGATTCTGTAATTCGATCCTGTATTTGCAGTTGTAGTCGTATATAGGATTTAACAACAGTACCATAATGAACGAACGGTAATATCTCGATGGGATTTGTTTCAGCATCGTCCCATCGTGTTTCATATTGTTTGGGATTTGGTGCATGTTCCGTTGCTTGTGAAATGTGATCTGTTTATGGACTGAGAGAGAGAGAGAGAGAGAGAGCAACGAAACAACACGTGCGAGCAGAGGCCAAACACACACCACCCTGTTTGCTCATTGAGGGTTGTGCTGCTGCTGCTGTGTGTGTGTGTGTGTGTGTGTGTGTGTGTGTGTGTGTGTGTTTCTAGAGGGAGGCAACAGCGATGCCACAGTGTAGAGTCTCTACACTGTAAGTGAAACAACACGTGCGAACAGAGGTTAAACACACGCCGCCCTGTTTACTCAGTGGTGGTGATGGCAGTGTGTGTGTGTGTGTGTGTGTGTGTTTTAACGAGTGATGGTGCTTTTTTGACGTAGTGCTGCGAGTGAATGATGTTTTATTTTCTTGATGGTGTAATGGTGTGATATTGTTGGATGAATTTTTAACATGTTTTGGATCCTTCCCGTAACCGGTGTTGTAATTCAATACCGTGGTGTTGTCAGTGAGTGCTGGATTTCGTTGTTATTATATAGTAACGTTCATGCCTTGAATCTGATGACATGGCTTTTGTCCTAGTCCGAATATTTTCAGACGATTTCATTCCACCCAGGGGGAAACTTTTCGTACCAAAGGAATTTTTTATAGTCTTCATTAATCTCTTCTCTGCCACAGATCCTTCCTAAGCTGAGAAAAATTGTTAAGCAGGTAACAAAAAGAAGTATGTCATCGGAGTGAAGAAGTTCATGGAATGATATTGATGCCCTGGTGGTCTAGGGATGCATGTCGGGATAACGGCCATGTCCTACTTTCTTATTCGATTCCTCAAAAGGTGACTGGATTTTTTTGTTGTTCTTGTGTCACCGACGCGTTGGCCAGCACCTACATCAGTTCTGAGTTACGGTCATCAGACATCGTGAAGGTAGTTTGGAACTGGCTATTTTTATTTCCGTATTGATTTACGTGTTGTTGGTATATTACTGTGAGTCGATGAGATTTTTGTGGGTGTTGTACTGAGTGTTTAGAATCGTGTTGTGAGTGATGTAGTGATGTATTATAAGTGAGACTTGTGTTTTGAGTTTGCAGGGGCAGATGTGGTGATATATTGTATGGATAATGTATTGATGTTGTGTTATATTATAGGGTCTGATGTTCCGTCCTGCCCCTGGTGAGAATTGCAGCGACAACACGGACTGCATGAGTGGTTGTTGCCTTATGACGGGCCGCAGACACCGCAGGCCTACTGGAGTGTGTCAGAACCTGCGACAGATGGGTTAGTTCTCCATTTTACCCTACATCCCACACCACTCCTACCCCTCATACCTTACAGCCCACTCACCCCACCCCTGCCCCTCATACCTTACAACCCCACTCACCAACCCTACCCCACCCCACCCTTTATACACCTTTCCCCGTCCCTTATATCTCAGTCCACCCCTTCTCTATTTTCATACCCAACCCCTTATACCTCTTTTGTTTGTTTGTTTGTTTTTCGAACAATCCTTGCTTCTCCCCTCTCCACTTCAAACACGTCGCTTCCCTCTTATCGCACCCCTCCCTACTTTGTCATTCACACGCCGCATCCCACCTTATTTGCTCACCCCCACACTTTAACCCACCCTCTATAACACACCTTCTCTCCAGATGTCTCGTCCCATCCTTGCCCTTTCCCTGCTTTTCCTCGCCCCACCGTTCCCTGTCATTCCCTGCTGTAACCTGCTCTGGCCCTCACTCTCCCCCAGGCCCAGCCCATACACTTTGCTCTCTTCATGACTCATTACACTTCACGCCTCGCTTACCTCCCAACCCACAGCATCGTCCCGCCTGCCCCGCCTTCTCCATTCCCCCTGCCACCTCCCCTCCCCTCCCCTCTAATACTTTCCGTACAGCCTATACAGAATATTATGTAATGCTTTTTAATTATATCTGTAGTTGTTATTTGTTAAGTTTTGTTTATGAGAGATGATGGTACCATAGACAATACATTAATAAGTCTACTCATTTTATGAAAACACGGCAAGTAACGAAATGAAAGTAAACTCAGAGATACTCAGAAACACTAGTTTTGAAAGACTGGAGGTTGCAGGCAGGAGGAAAACTGTTACCTCTCACATTTAAGATTTAGATAAGTGAGAGAGAGAATGTGTTGAAAGGCAGGTACTGCACAGAGAACTAAGAGCAACGGTTATTGTGATGGATGTAGAAAATACCCTGTGATACATAATTTTGCATGCAGATTTACGAGCACACAGATGGTTAGAAAATTACCATTATTCCTGATTCTTGTAAGTAGTGACTAGCTTTGGAGTTGACGTGATCAGAGGAGAGAGGAAAACCGAGCTACAGTACAATTTACCCTCGTCCTCTCCTCCCCTGCCAGTAGAGGTGACATGGCAGCTTATTACACACGTGCTGAGTGATGGGGCAGTCACAATATAACATAGGACAATAGGGTAGTATTCATATCCTCATTTAGATATAAAAGCTACTGTGGGTAGACATTTATTGAAAGACATCTTTTATATTCTCAGCCTTTGACCTCTGTCCCAAAATAAAGATATGAGACGATCGGACAGATAGATATTTTGAGTACTAAATATAAATAAATAAATAAATGAGTAACAGATATAAATAAACTGTTTAACCCGTTCTTCCCCAGGCGAGTATTGTGCCCCTGGTGACCGCCTGAGGAATTACTACGGGTCCCGGGTGTACACATACTCCTGCCCCTGTGGATCCAGTCTCATATGCAAGCCAAAGTGGTCATCATCACTCTATGGGGTAAGGCGGAGGAGACAGGGGAAGAGGAGGAGGGGGAAGGCTGGACATGACTGGAAGAGTGAAAATTAGGCAGGGGGAAGGAAAGGGAGGGGGAAGGCAGGACATGGTGGCGGGAAGGTAAGACGCGGTGGGGAGGGATATAGATAGGGGAGGTGTAAGGCAGGACATGAAGGGAGTTCCAGGCCAGATAATACAGGGAACAATAAGATGGGGTACTGGGCAGGAACAGGGAAATGTGAGGCAAATATGGAACAGAGGTGAGGCAGATGTTGGGAGAGGTGAAGCCGGTGTGGAGTAGAGGTGACGCAGGTGAAGAGTAGAGATGAGGAAGATATGGGGTAGGAGTGAAAAAGGTGTTAGGTAGGAGTGTGGCAGGTGTAGGGGAGGGGTGAAGCTGGTATGGAGTAGGAGTGAGGTAGGTGTAAGGAGAAGTGAGGCGGCTGTAGGGTAGTGATGAGACAGTTGTAGAGTACTGGTGAGCCAAATGTAGGGCAGGGGTGAGGCAGGAGTAAGGTAGGGTTGAGATAAATGTAGACAGGTAAAAGGAGGAGGTGAGACGAAAGCAGGGTCAGGGTATGGGTGAGGAAGGTGTAGGGTAGGGGTGAGGCAGATGACGGTAAGTCAGGGATTAAACAATAGGGGAAGGCAGATATAGGGTTAAACAGCTGAGTTGCAGGGTGGGAGTAAGGCAGGGGGAGGCAGATGTACGGATTCTCTCTCTCTCTCTCTCTCTCACACTCTTATCTGTCTCTGTCTCTCTTACTCTTATCTGTCTCTGTCTATCTGTCTATCTATCTATCTATCTATAAAACCAGAGTGAGTGAACTGTAGCCGTTATACTCCATTCAGACCCGTTGTAACTATTGTCAGATTTAGTTACCACCAGGCATTCTTACTTAGGTGCAGGAAGAACCCAAGGTTTGAATGAGGTCTCTCTCTCTCTCTCTCTCTCTCTCTCTCTCTCTCTCTCTCAGTACATACGTACTTACATACATACATACAGTACATACATGCATACATACATACATACTTACATACATGCCTTTGTGTGTTGTGTGTGTGGTGAGGGCTTATGTATGTACCATCGTGAGAGAAATATTTTAACTCATTGTGTGCATTTTTCCAGCGGAGTGTGATGGAGGAGCCCAAGTGTATGCCAGAGTCAATGCACCCATACCTCCTGGCCATGAAGGGATATGGATACAACACATATCACAACCCCAACACCTTCGTCAACATCGTACCTGCTGAATAATATCGTGGAAAAATGAAGTAGTCTTTTTTAACAAAACAATAAATAAACTGATGGGTTACTGAGAGGAAACCGTAATGAGTTTTTTACTGCTTTTGGTAGTTATATATGTGATTTATATTTTTACAGTATTTTTTATGTGTTGAGCATCTGTTTTACCTCTTAGTACGAACTTACCAAAATTTATGTTCTCGTATAAAGCTAAATATATGTAGGTCGAGAATAGGACAGTGTGAATATACATTTTGATCTGAAAATAATAATAATAATAATAATGTCACAGTTTTTGCTTCTCGATGTTGGCTGAAGTTGATAATCGTTAGTACTGAAATGGATTTAGTAAAGCTGTAGTGATGAAACCTAATACTATTTTTTCACCTGTACCGAGGGAACCAACCGTAGGCTACGTGTTAATATTCCTTCATGAGAGTTGAGAGATATTTTTGAAATCCCACCGTGGTCTCAGATGAGCTATATTTTCGTATAGACTGCAGTGTTGCCTTCTTGGACCTGTAATGCATTTAAATAAATAATGAAAATATATGTTTTTATTATTTTTACCACATTTTCTTGTGAGGCTTAAAATTGCTTTGACAGTAGTACAGGTTAGGGTAGGACAGAATTATTAATACATAGAAATAATAGTTAAAGTAAATTTGTTAAATTTCACAGTGATAACTATAGGATTCTTCAGTATGATGGTATTCTTTATAATGTTATTCTTGCCACCGCCAATATTTTATTCAGCTACGAAGAGCTCCTTCGTAGCGAAGAGAGATGATGAAGACAGTAACTGCCCCAACTAGTTCGAAAAGATTCTCCAGAGGTAAATAGAACCGTATGGAGATGGCAAGACTAAAATGGAATTTACGTAGTCAATGTGACAAATAGATAACAACTGGATAATGAAAGGGTAGACACGGCACAGGTGAGACAGTGACGTGATAGGGGAGTGGGTTGGAGATCTTTTGGTTCCGTTGAATGCTTTAAGGTTCAGTCACCACGCCTGAGCAGAGGTGGTTCGAAGGAGAAGGGGTGGGAAGTCTGGATATTAGTTACCCAGTCTTAACGAGTATTTCTGCCGCCGTAGAATTATCGAGCGACTAGTATGTACTGTTGTAGGAAATGCATATGGAAGAATAATTATAGAGAAGGTAAGGAAAATATCGGAACTTCTGGCGAGTGATGCTCAAGCTGGGTTTTGGAGTGGTAGGGGATGTATGAATTAGATACCAGCAATAAGACATATAGTGGAGGATGTATGCGAGATAAATCATAAGATGTTTATGGCAGTTATGGATCTCGTAAAAGCATATGACAACTTTGATAGGGAAAAATTGTGGAAATTACTCTGCATTTAAAGAGTGGCTGGGAAAACAAGGTGTACCGCATAAAAACAGGCTACAAAGCAAAGTTGGTGTAAAGCTAAATTTACAACAGCGGGACGTTATTATCTGTTGGAGAGAATGCGAAAGGAAACAACCCAGGATGTTCCTTGATCTTTGACAGAAATGAAGAGAAACCAGCCAAGATGCTCGTCAATCTCTGACAAATGAAAACAAGCAACTCGGTGCTCGTTAATCTTTGATATAAATGAAAGGAAACAAACTCAAGATACTCCTTAATTGTTGACGTAAATGGAGGGACATTAACTAAGGATGCTCCATACAGTATTATTTCCCTTTCTGGTGTTATTCGGGGCAGTATTTTGTTTTCCTTGAATGTAGATAACAAGGAACCAAAGACTGAAAAACTGCAATGTTGCCCTCTCAGGAAAAAAAAAAAAAAAAAAAAATCAAGCTACGTTAATTCTGAGATTCCTGCACACATTGCGTTTAAAAGACTTGAGGTCATAGGCAGAGTGAAATACAGTAGAGAATGAGGAAAGACCATAGATGTATACTTTTTTTTCCTGTGGCAGACTGTGCAGTACATCATTATGACACGGCAATAATAAATATGTACAAATAATATAACATTATAAGAAATTTGTCATAAAAATGAAACAAAGCAATTACCAATATTTCATGCAGTATTTAATATGCAAAACACCTATAGTTATTCAATCAATCAATCATTTCCTGTGGCACCCTCGGGGATGCATAGGGCCTCGATGAACTCACACCACCACATCCTCTCCACCACATCCTTGCTTGCTAAAAAAAGAAAAAAAAAAGTACCAAGGCTTTCATCAGTAAGTCCATTTATATGACACACATATCTATGATCTTTTAGGCTGCTATTTCCTTAAAGTTTTACTAATACCTGATGTTGCTGTGATCCCAGGCTCATCTTAACTATTCCCAAGACTCACAGCGAATGGTATAAACACTAAATACCGGAATTTAATGAAGGGCAATGTGAGCTTCAAATGGATGAGAATTAAGCTTCAAAATTAACCTAACACCATCGACTGTCCTCTAATTGGCAAAATCTCATACAATGAGCTATTCATGGATAAAGTCAATTATGATAAGCACACACTGTTAAGCTACAAAACAACTGACGCTGTTTTGCCTAGTCTAGGAGCAAATGCTGTATCGACAAAAATGCTGAAATTGACGATATGTCAGTTCAGAGAAGTGGTTTGGTTACAGCACTACTTGTGTTGACCGGGACAACGGCAACAGCAACCCACAATATACTGAACCGTAATACAAGGCTGCCCATATACATCGGGCGTGTTAAGGTAACGTCTCAGTCTGCTGGAGTGGGGAAAGCAGGCATTTTGACTGCTTTAACAAACAGCTATCCAACTGTGCTCTGTTCAGTTTAACTAGGCATTAAAATTATCATTTTTCCTTCGTAAATGCTGAGCTGAAACAATGCTGGAGTATGGCGCTAGTCATGAAGAAATTTTACGGAAAAGATGTTATCTAATTCTGCCAATGAGGTATGGGAATGAATCTGCACAAGGACAAAAATTTGTCTCTGTTTCTCATGTCTCTGTGGCTGTTCAGTTTACATAAGGATGAGGTTATAAGAGATAATAGGTTATACGTAGTGGATGTTGCCGTGTCTTATATGAGAGGGTAGGGTGTGGAAACTTCCTATACTATTGTTTGTTAATGATACTTTATTATTAAGTGAGGATGAATGTGAACTGCAGGACTTGTCGAATGAGTTTGGGAGTGTATGTAAGAAACGGAATCTAAAAGTGAACGCAGATAAGAGTAAAGTTATGGTCTTTGAGCGAGAGAAATTAAGTTGCAGCATACTCAGTGAGACTAGATGGTGAGGAAATGGAGAATGAGAGTTAATCAAATTACTTGGGTAGTGTGATAAGTAAGGATGGAAGCTTAGAGGGGGAAGTGCTTGAAAGGTCCCTATTTCATTATTGCAAACTCACTATGATGACGTGCTTTTTTTTCCAATTTATTCTTGCTACAACCTTACGTTTTGACAGCGCATTTTTTGTTTTTTTTTCGAACTAGTGAGGTCAGATGCAGCCTTCATCAACCTCTTCGCTAAAATTTCTGGCATAGGATGGATAACATCGTCTGGAGATAGAAAAACCTGAGCACGCCACCGCATTAAAGAGATTATTGGAAGAAGGTGATCAAGATAAGTAGGATATGAGTCAATTTCTTCTCGTTTATTTATCATATTTTGTTGTATGGTAATTAATGTTGTGCACTCTTGTATCGAAAACACTTAAGACTGTTATGATACAGACTCCAGCTTCATAGATTAGGCTACATAAATTCCGCCTCTCATAACTCACATTTTCAATTACAGAAGGAACAAGACACATGGGAAGCTTCGAACACTGGTCTGATACAGTCTCCATGAGTGTGTGTGTGTGTGTGTGTGTGTGTGTGTGTGTGTATTTCCCGTCTGTTACTCATATTTTCGTACATGGGAAGTTTCTGCAATTTCCTTTCCTCGTTCAGCCTACAGGTACTAAAATTAAAGAAATAAAGGTCATGACAATTTTCACTCAACTAAGATGTGTTTATGGTGAGCGAGAAACACGGGAAGATTCTACTCTCTCTCTCTCTCTCTCTCTCTCTCTCTCTCTCTCTCTCTCTCTCTCTCTCTCTCTCTCTCTCCACCATTCGAAAAGCCTCACAACTGAATTCGTCCCCTATATTCGAACCTTGAACTCCGAAATACCTCGACCATGCTTGGGAGAAGCCTCGAACTCAAAAATGTGCTACAGGCTATCATGATTAAATTTCTGGCCTAGAATACAGAATTTCTTGTTAATGTATATCGCAGCATAAACTACAACAGATTGTTATTTATCATTATCATATTTTCGTTAGCTTACAAAACCCAACTTCAGCCAAAGAATCAGTAATACTACGGGCCTACGTATGGAGCCATTCGAAACCTTCACTGCCAAATTCACCCTCTTCGAATCATCTGAATCCCTGAATCGCGCAAAGGTCCTCTCAGCTACCAGCTTGACTTGAGAGGGGGAGGACGTGTTTGCAGACGACGGAGGCGAGGTAAGTATTTTCCCTTCATGTTAACACCAACGCATTATATTGCTGTAATATATGTGACTGACGTCTATTACTATTAATACGGTTCCCTTGAAATTCGTTATTGTTAGTAAAGTATGACAGGCCCGTAACCAGACCGTTATTGCTTAGTAAAGTCTGACAGGCCCGTAACCAGACTTGTCGAAGGGGGGGGGGGGTGCAGGCATTTTCCGCTGAATCTGGACTTACACAGCATCCGGCTGGTCCAAGGTCTGCTGCATGCATGCTATGGATAATGGGGGTCTGGGTGCATGCATAAGAGACGTTAAGAAGCAGCACAAAACCTCTGAATAACGGAAAGTGACTTTTTGCACTGATAAGAACAGACCGTGAGAGTGAACCTTTACGCGGGTGGGAGGGTCGTCGGACATTCTCGACCCTCCACCCCTCCTCCCGTGGGTACTGGCTTGAATTACATTTTAACTGTGCCTCCATCTTTAGAAAACCAGTGCTCGGAAGTAGCCCAACCCTTTCAGTAGGGCATCCTGACCACTATCTTGGATTACTTGTTTCGCGCTCGTATGTGTGTGTGTGTGTGTCACTACCCTCATAGAGTTGGTGTACCTTCCTTTAAAAAAAATTAGTCGGGATTATTACCATGCATAAATCATAATACTAGTATTATATTAATCGTAGATGTTTTACTGATGCTATAAATGAGATTTACGCTGAAAAGTTCTCCACAGAGTTTACCAAAAGTCATGAAAGCTTATTTTGTGTGCATTCAGCACATTTTTACCAAGTGTTATGAATCTCAGTTGTTGGAAAAATTTATCATAGTTTTCAAAGATCGTAATCTTTAATTTGGTAAATCCTGACATGATTACATCCATTATACACTTAATAATAGTACGAATTGTACGGCCGAAATCTTACGAGGCTGAGATCAGCATCCTGAATTTTTAAAGGCATGGTATTCCTCTGGTTTTGAGAAGACAGTTCCACTACAATATATTTTTCCATGTATATTTTAGCTTCTCATTGGACTATGGCACTATATTTTCCGGATTCATCGGCTGATTTCAAAAGGCGCGGGCGTTAGGCGTGGTGTATCCCGTACATTTTATCAGCGCCGCCCTGGGCCCCTGGCGGCGGGCACACAAACTACGCGACGCTACCCATGAAATGTGCTCAGTGGGCTTATACGATCTTGAAGTTTTTAAGTACCATATTTCCTTCAGTTGTTATGCAAGATACAGTTTCGTTATACCCATTTACCATTTTTCCTTACAGATGTACACCCAACACCTAAAAACATGACAGTGATCAATACTCAGGCAACATAATACTAATCGCATGTAGTGTGTCCCTAAACTGAGACAGACGCAAATGACAACCAGAATTACCAGATTGTGTTCACTCAGTATTGCTTTTGAATCAGCACAGGGTTGTTTGTTGTCTATTTTTTTTTTTTTTTAATACGTTTTCTAGTGTTCCATACTTCACAGAGGTATTTCTTGTAGTGGTAGAATTTTTTATCTGCATCTTTTGCATATGTTAATAACAGTATGTTCTCTAAATTGCCTTCTTCTGCCTCATATTTACTTCTTATATCTTTTAATGCATTGCAGTTTTTAAAGTAATGTTCAAGAGTTTCTTCTTCTTCTGCTACACAATTCACAATACGTATTTCCACCAATATACCTCGCTCTCCAGTTTAATTTTAAAGTGTTCAAGCAACATCTGTGCAGCAGCATAGAACCCTGTGTGTTTTCATAAAGTTTTTCTTCCTTAATGTCAATTTTTTTCTCTTTATAAAATATAATTGAGGATTTGTTTGTCAGTTCTACTCTCCAACATTTTCTTTTTTTTCGTATTCATTTACCTTCTTCTTTATTTCATCCTTTTTTAAATTGTCCAGTTGGTTAGTATTTCTTATGCTGATTTCCTTCATATATTCCTGAATATTTTTAATCCATGCACCTTTTTTTTTTTTTTTTTTTAATACAGTTCTAAGAACACTTTTAATGCTAATGAATTATTTTCTTGCAGAAGAATGCATATAATGAGTGGATGAGGAACAGGGGCGTCAAAGAAGCTGAGAGGAGGACGAGAGAGTTACATGTAGAGAGGAGAGAGGTGAAAAGGTTAGTAAAAGAGAGTAAGAAGAGAGTGGATGAGGAATTTGGAAGGAATTTGAGTGCAAAGTGGAGGGAATGAAAGAAAATGTTCTGGAAAGAGGTAAAGAGAGCTACACAGGGTGCCAACAAAGTTAGTTGGGGTGTGAAAGATAAAAATGGTAGATTACCAGTGGAGAAGGGAGAAAAAGTGAATAGATGGAGAGAACACTTTAATGAAAAGTTGGAGTCCCTCCACGGAACACTGGTCTGTACTGCTCCTGTACAAAATAAAGGAGAAGAGTAAAGGTTTCCTTGGTGACTCGCATATTTCTGAAGAAATCAAGATCTTCTTTCTGATCCAGGTGATCACTGAAGCCTTTCTGCTTTCCATGTGATTCTCTGCACCAACCCAGAGGAACATAATGTAATTATAAAGTATGGTTTTGCTAATATTCTTAATATACATACATAAATATATATATATACATAAATATATATATATATATATTTGAGGGGGTGGGGGGACACATTGACCTAACAGCAAAGTAGCTCACTGAAGGGAACACCTGAATGGAAATGAGGGTCAATTTTTAGTTTCACACAACCACTGATCTTTGCATCAAATCTGTTTCCAATGGTTTTTGGTGTGATTCATTTGATTTTGCCCTTCAAATCTATTGCCAATCAATGGTTTCAAAGGAATGAATATTTTTGCAATCACCTTAGAATCCACTATTTCTTTTTAGAAATAAAGGTCAAAATGAACAGAATCACACCCAAAACCATAGAAAACAGTTAGGTTTGATGAAATAATATGTACTGTGGGCCTACTACTTACCCTAACCCAACCCAACCTAATGTAACCTAACCACCTAACCTAACCTAACCCAACCCAACCCAACTCAACCTAATGCAAGTCTTATTCATTTGCGAGCAAAGTGCATATAATGAAAAATGGTCTATATTGGCCCAGAACTTATTTGGTAAACTTATGTTTCTAAGAATCTCTGGTTGTGCGAATTTAAAAATTGACCGAATTGAGCACTACAAGATACCGATACCCAATAATCACAAGGCAATGTGACCCTATGGCAGAAATTCCCCACACATTCAATACGTTGTTATCACAAATGAGTATCATCTTGATAATTCCTTTCCCCTGAAAGTATGTTCTGATAAAGAGTTCATAATGCAGGTACATTCATGCAACATACAGAGAGTGCTGCCTGTTGCATGCACACCTGAATGAACCAGACATGCACTCATACAGCTTGTTGGCCAACTTAATACTTAAATGGCCAATCATCTGCACCCAAAAGAAAAAAATAGATATAAAAATATATAAATCTGGCAGGCACAACATCCGCATGATGAAGTTAGTTCATCTTCTACCAAACTGAATAAGGCATGCCAAACGCTTGTCTGGATGATCCTACATTCAAATTTTATCCAACCAACATATAGTCAGCTGCCTAGGCTCATCATTGTCGTTACCAAAATATTTGACAAACTCATTACCTGCTGCCAAGAAAACTATAGGCCTATGAAGCCTCTTCTCAGCTACCTAGTCACAAACAGACACTTATCAAAAACAGCCTTAAACTCATACTCCTGACATGATCTAACCAGTAATACAACCATATATATATATTTTTTTCAATGTGTAGATGCGAAGTGGGAGGTACAAATGTGGAGATACTTGTGTTGGGGTATGTTCACCTTATACAATCAGCTTCAGACAATTATGGAAGTTTGATTTTCCTTAATAGTAAAACAATGGCTGTAAATTTACTGGTGCTGCCAAGCCTAATAAGTACGTAAAATGTAGCAATAACCTATTATCAGACTTTTACTCACCAAACTTTTGATATGTTAGATCTTACAAATATCAAAACCTAACCAGTCCATGATTCCAGTTGTTTCCTACCATCAACAACATAACTTTTTGACCACATTACAAACATGATGGTCACAAATGTGTTGTCTCCAGCATTATTATTAAGCTTGCTACCACTACACCATACATAATATCAATAAGAGTTCTGTCTACTTTCCCATACACTGTCACTGAGAGTACCTTGTTCCTAGGGTTCTCAACAAGCACCCCAAGTTTGTAAATTTAAAGCTTTCCTTATATAATGCCATTCATATTTCCAGTGATTAACACAGCTGTTTTATGTAGCTAGTGCCTGTTGCCATTAAAGACGACAACGCAGTGACCTGGCTCATGTATTCCTCTACAAGAGTGGACAGAACAGTCGCAGACTCTTGTTTCTCTGCAAACAACGGAAAAGTTCCCATCTGGAGGGAAGAACTACTGCTTAGATCGAAAATATATGATTCTCCAATATCTGCCATGCTGCTTTGCGTCATCAGCTGACCGGGGTGTTTGTTTACATTCGTCAGTACGGCTCGAGTACTGTTTTTGCGGGACCACTTTGGCTTAACCCTTTAACCGCGGGTGTCATTCCAGAATGACATTGCAAAAACTGGACCAAACCGCAGGTGTCATTCTCGAATGTTTGTGAATATTTTGAATACCCCGCGTTTTTTCCGTGCACCAATTGTTTAAAGGGAGAGTAGCTATTAAGTTCTTTCACTCCAGCCGACCCCCACCTCCCTCCTCCCCCCCCCTGGGGCCCCACCTCCCACCCCATGGGCCCCCCACCCCACCCCGGACCAAACACGCATCAGTATCTGTCCAGCTGTGTGAGTGCCAACACTGCTGATGTGGAAGTGAAGTGCAGGCAATTACAGTGCCTTTTACCTGCCTCAGTGAACACAGAGTGGGTGTTTATCATATGTGCAGTGTTCATATATGTTTATAGTATTATTATCAGAATGAGGTTGGCATTTGGTAATGGTGTGTTAGCGAAAAATAGTGATTACAACACCGCTGATATGGCAGTGAAGTGCGGGCAATTACAGTGCCTTTTACCTGCCTGTGTGAACACAGAGTGGGTGTTTATCGTATGTGCAGTGTTCATATATGTTTATAGTATTATTACCAGAATGAGGTTGGCATTTGGTAATGGTGTGTGAGCGAAAAATAGTGATTACAACACCACTGATGTGGCAGTGAAGTGCGGGTAATTACAGTGCCTTTTACCTGCCCCAGTGAACACAGTGGGTGTTTATCGTATGTGCAGTGTTCATATATGTTTATAGTATTATTATCAGAATGAGGTTGGCATTTGGTAATGGTGTATGAGCGAAGGTAAAGCTGTGTGAGCGAAAAATAGTGATTTTAGATCGCTCACTTCTAATGGCACTGCCCATTCAGTGATAGTCAACGAAATCATGAAACCTACATCATTGCAAAGCCGAAGGTTAGTACTTTCTAATGGTACCTTATTTTTCGCTCTAGATTTATTCAGTGCAGAGTTATAAAGGTTTAAAGTTTGTTTACATTTTGGTCGAAACCCCCGCGGGAGAGGACAGTCGGGGCGAAACAGTGCCCGCGGTTAAAGGGTTAAGCTAAAGAGCGAAGCCAGGCTTGAGCCTCAGGCCTCACAAAAACGTGCCTTAGTTTTTTGGTGATATTTGAGAATTTTAATGGTGTATATATATATATATATATATATATATATATATATATATATATATAATAAGGCGGTTTTCATTTTAAGGTATGGTCCTATGGTATATGGTATGGGATGTGCCTCTGAACCGACACTGCAGCTCACCATCCACTTCCTGGGACAGAGGGGATGGGGAGAGTCTAGAGCTGTTGGCAGGCCCAGGTGGATTCTTCATTCCGGCTCCAATGATTGTTTGGGCTCCAATGATTCTTCGTTTGGGCTCTGATGACTCTTCGTCCAGGCCCTGATGATTCCTTGTCCGGGCAGGTCCTACAGCCAGGCTCGTCGATTCCTCCAAAGGGAAGATGCGTACTCCAGTGTTGACTGCTATGGCAGGTAAATATAAAGATGATAATTTGAATTGTGAGCAGGTGGAGATTGTCAGACGTGAAAGGATTGAACTTGCTGGTGAATCTCTTGTGTGTGTGGAAAAGTTTTGTTATTTGGGAGACATGTTGTGTGCTGGAGGTGGAGCTGGAGCTAGCTCTGTGGCTAGGGTGAGAAGTGGTTGGAAGAAGTTCAGGGAGCTCTTGCCTCTCCTGACATTGAGAGGGCTCTCCCTACGTGCTAAGGGGTCTTTGTATGCAGCATGTGTTAGGAGTGTAATGCTGTATGGTAGTGAGACCTGGGCAGTGAAGGAGGAAGATATTCGCTGGCTCAGACATACAGAAATGACAATGATTAGGTGGATGTGCAGTGCGTCCCTGGATCCAAGGCCTGGAGGGGATGGGTTTACGATGGAAGAGTTGAGAGGTAGGATGGGACTGGAGTGTATTGGTGTTGTGATGAGGAGAGGTAGATTGAGGTGGTTTGGACATGTGGAGAGGATGGGGGATGATAATTGGGTGAGGAAGGTGAGAAGTGTTAATATTGGGGGTGGGGATATGAGGGGTAGACCAAGAAAGACATGGGATGAGGTCATTAAGTGTGACCTTAGGGTTAAGGGACTGAACAGGGAGGCTGCAATGGATCGTGCAGCGTGGAGAGCCGCCGTTAGGTGACCAAGGCCGACACATGCAAGCATGTTGGAGCCTTTAAAAACGAAACGAAACGAACGAAAACCTCCGTTACCGGTAGGGGTTAGGTTGTCCACTCAGGATTTTTTTTTAATCGAGGGCATCATATCTGCATAAAAACTCCCAGTATATGAGTATTTTTTTTTTTAAATCAGGCGCATCATATCTGCATAAAAACTCATGAGTATTTTTTTTAAATCGAGCGCATCATATCAGCTTATTAACTTCATGTGAGTATTTTGTTTAATCGATCGCTTCATATCGGCATAAAAACTCCTTCATATGAGTATTTGTTTTTTAATCGAGCACTTCATGGCAGCATAAAAGCTCTAGTGTATGAGTATTTTTAATAGAGGGCATCATATCAACATAAAAGCTCTCTGTGAGTATTTTTTTTTAATCGAGCACTTCATATCAGCATAAAAACTCCTGTATATGAGTACAGGTATTTCTTTCAATCGAGCGCTTTATATCAGCATAAGAACTGCGTATGAGTTCTGTATTTTTTTTTTTTTTTTTTTTTTCCTATTGAGTGCCTTGTATGAGCAGGAAGACTAGTACTAATTGGTACTTTTTCATATCAAGCACCACATTTGCACAGGAAAACTCTGAACATATGTATACTGTATTTCATTGTACTAGGGACTTTGTGTAAGTGGAATAGCTTATGTATAGGTATTTTTTTCATACTGGGTATGTCATGTGAACAGGGAAATAATTAGAAATCGGTATTTTTTCGCCAACGGCCATACCACGTTGAGTACACCGCTTCCTGTCCGATCAGCGAAGTTAAGCAACGTTGGGTCTGGTTAGTACTTGGATGGGTGACTGCCTGGGAACACCAGATGCTGTTGGCATCCCTACGTATCAAGTGGGGTTGGTGGAGGATTAGTGCCCCTCCCTGTAAAACAATTAACTCTAAGCCGTTGGCCACCCCATTTGGGATACATGGCGTCTGACAATGGATGGATATGGATGGATGGATGGTATTTTTTCACAGTGAACATCTTGCATGCACAGGAAAGCTTTTGCATGTGGATATTTGTTTGTACTGAGCACTTTGTATAAGTGGGAAAGCACCTATGTATGGGCATTTTTTCATATTGAGCACCTCATATTAGCAGAAAGACTTTTACATATGGGTATTTTTTCATATTAAGACCTTGTATAAATAGAAAGACTTTTACGAATGGGTAGTTTTTCATATCAAGCACCTCGTATAAGCAGAACAACTCTTACGTATGGGTATTATTTCACATCGAGGTCTTGTATTGCCGGAAGACTCTTATGTATGAGTATTTTTTCATATCCAGTGCCTCATATCAACAGGAAAACCATTACATACAGGTATTTCTTTGTATTGAGCACTGCCGATAAGAGGGAAAGCTTACATACAGACATATTTCATATCGACCACATTGTATAAGCAGGAAGACTCGTACACATGGGTATTTTTTTTTTCATTGAGTGCTGATACAAGGCACTCAGTGGAAAAAAAATGTGTAAGAGTCATCCTGCTTAAATGAAGTGGCCACTCCTTATGGGATTAGGGCGTCTGACGATAGATAGATAGATAGATAGCCTCGTGTCAACAGGAAGGCTACAGGCAGACCCCGAGATACGATATGCCTAGATGTGATTCACCCGCATAACGATGGGGGTAGAAATACCATCCTACCCCACTGAACGATGGCCAAACCCCGGTATGACTTTTTTTTTTATTTTTTTTTTTATTTTTTTTTTTATAGATTGATTTATAAACTGCTTTTAGACATAGAATAATGTGTTTTAGTCACAGGTGGAGTGAACAGTGTCATTTTGGGATACAGTTTATTAAGTTTGATTTTTTCCAGACATATTTAATGAATTTCAGATTTTATTTTTGGGTTTAGGTGAGGGCTATCTACCTATCTATCTATTACCAGATGCCTCAATCCCATTCGGGGTGGCCACAAACAAATCACCTCCACGTCGCCCTGTCCCCTGCCATTTCACTGCCCTGCTCGCAACTCACATCCCATGTTTTTAGGCTTAGTTAGCTTGTTTTAAAAGCTATTTAGGGTTAAGGTTAGCTAGAAACTTGTTTTTGGACTCATTTGAGTGGGTTTAGAACTTGGTTGGGTGGAAACCCAAGGCACCAAAATGCATCCCTATACTGTACTTTACATGTTAAATCTACCCTGAGTTACAATACGCCACCTAGTGATGGGTTTTTACTTAAACAATTGCATCATTAAACCGGGGTTTGCCTGTACTACGTATGGATAATTTTTAAACAGGGCACATCTTATAAGTGGGCAGCTCTTATGTATAGGTGAAGCCAACAGGTCTGTACGTTGGCAGCTCCTATGTGTGGGTGAAGCCAACAGGTCTGTAAGTGGGCAGCTCTTATGTATGGGTATTTTTACCTGTGGTGAAGCTGACAGGTCTGTATATCTGGGGATCTTTTTCATATTTCTCCATCTGGAATATCTGCTTTTGGAGAGCTCAGAGCAAAATTCTTATGGAATACAAAGTTGTTCAGGTTGAAATTTTGAATCGATTTTATCATGTCAGCTGTTCCGTTGGCTGACACATCAACTGACTGTTATGTGACTTTCTGTTTGGATTATAAAGAGTCATTTTAGTGACTTATGAAATGCAGAGTTCCTTGGCTTGAAATTTTGAGTTGAATTGACATGTTAGCTGTTGCATCAGCTGATTATTTAGCAGTTTTCAGTTTTGTCCATAAGAAGGCCTTTTAATAAAACAGTTTCACATTCTACGAGTTTCAAAGAATCTTTTTAAATTGGCTGCAGTAGTTTTGCTTCAGGTCTATGAAGATGGTTTCTTCTTATTTCATATTGAGCACCTCGCATAGAGAGGAGGAGTTGCATATGGGTAGTTTTTCATATCCACTACCTCATCAGCAGGACAACCTCTCTCTCTCTCTCTAAATCTATCTATAGCATATCTAACAACAGTATAACCAGACGCCATAATCCCATAAGGGGTGGCCATTTGTCTTTTGAGTTAGTTGTTTTTCCATATGTATATTTTTGTGATTGGAGGGCCTTGTGTAAGCAGGCAAACCAGCCTATAGATATTTTTCCACAAAGCAGATTATATAACCTGGATAATATACCTATCTATCTATTGCCATACTCCATAATTCCATACAGGATGGCCACAAACAAATCGTCTCCACGTCACCCTGTCCCCCGCCATTTCCCTGCCCTGCTCCAAATTCACACACCCCTCTCTCATATACCTCTCCACTCCATCCCTTCATTTCATCTTTGGCCTCCCCCTCCCTGATGTATGAAAATATCTTAGCAGGGGGAAGTCCACATGTCGCTTTTTTCGGAGTTTCGCTTTTTTCGGAATGGCTTGGGCTCCAGATACTCTGTTCTAGTGAGGTTTTATTGTATGTAGAAAAAAAGGAAATATTGGGTAGGGAAATGTGGTGGTGGTGGTGGTGGTGTCGATGGTAGGGGGTGGTGGTGGTGGTGACGGTAGGGGGTGGTGATGATGGTAGGGGGTGGTGGTGATGATAGATGGTGGTGGTGAGTTGGTGATGATAGATGGTGGTTGTGATGATGGTAGTGGTGGTTTGTGGTAGTAATTATGGTGGTGGTTATCCTGTGTGAAATCAGTCATTATCATTGGTGTAACTCTCATCATCATCATCATCCAATAGATAATGTGTATATGTGTGTGTGTGTGTGTGTGTGTTCTTACGTAATTGTTCCTACCTAATTGTATCTTTACAGGAATGAGTCAAGCTCGTACTGTCCCGTGTTTTAAACCATATTTATCGTACATATCCTTAAATTTGTGAATTGTTTTGGCACAGTATTTCATTTGGTAGTGTATTCTGCTGATCAGTTGCAATATTTGGGAAACTAAATTTCCTTACGTCTTTATCACCTCACTATGCAGTTTTTTTGCAGTGTCCTCTTGCTGATGCATCCCCATAGGTTAAGTAATCATTTATGTCTATTTTCTCCTTCCCTGATACGCATTTATATAGCATAATCATGTCACCTCTTTTCCTTCTCTCATGTAGTGTTGGTAGATTCAGTTTTTTTAGTCTTTCTTTGTAGCTTGGATCCCTTCAGCTTGGTACCCATCTTGTAGCAGCCCTTTGAACTTTTTCGATCTTGTCTATGTGTTTTTTGAGATGAGGACTCCAGACTACTGATGCATATTCCAGGGTTGGTCTGATGAATGATGTCATTATCTTTCTTAGCATGTCTTGATTTTTGTATGTGAATGCTATTCTCATATTTGCAAGCAGTGTATACATGTTCCTTACCTTCTCACTGATGTGGTCGGCCAGAGATAGTCTGTTATTGATAATCACACCTAGGTCCTTCTCTCTTTCTGATGTGTGTAGGGTTTTCTATCCTAACTTATAATCCCAATCAGGTCTTTTTCCACTTTTACCAAACTTGATTACATGACACTTGTCCATATTGAATTCCATTTGCCATGTATTACTCCATTTATGAAGTTTATTTAATTCTTATAGCTCTTTACAAGAGTCTGTGTTAGTAATTCTCCTTTGTATTTTTGCATCATCTGCAAACATATTTAGATAGCTTTCACTTCCAGTGTTACTCTCTCTATCATTTATATACACTAAAAACATGATTGGTGCCAGCACTGAGCCCTGTGGAACTCCACTAGTCACTTCTCTTCCATGATGAGTAATTTCCCCTTAGTACTGTTCTCATTTCTCTTTTTATGAGAAAATCTTGCATCCCAAAATATATTTTGCCTCGAATTCCTCCTTGATGGTACAGTGTCCATAAAAGTCTTCGGTGTGGTACTGTGTCAAATGCTTTTATGAAATCTAAATAGATACTGTCCATTCATCTTTCTCTTTCCTGTAATGTGTATGTTACTCTGTCATAGTAGCACAACAGATTAGTAACACATGATTTTCCTTTTCTGAAACCAAACTGTTTTTCTGTTATGATATTGTGTTCTTCTAGATGATTTACCCAAACTTTTCTTATAAGCTTTTCTAATACCTTGCTTACAACACTGGTTAGTGATACTGGTCAGCGGTTGAGTGGATTTTGTCTATTCCCTTTCTTGAATAAGGGAACAATGTTTGCTTTTTTCCAAATGTCAGGTAGTTTACCGTGTCTCAAGGTTTTCTTGAAAATTAAAGATAATGATTTACTTAACTCCTTTGCACATTCATGTATCACCCAACATGAAATTTCATCAGGACCATATGCTTTTGCTTTGTCTAATTTACTTAACTGCTCCTGTATTACTTTTTCTGATATTTGTATATCTGGTAGTGTGTGTGGGCATGCATGTTCCACATAGTCCCTCTAAAAAATTTTTTCTTTAAAAACTGATTGGAAATTCTTTAGTGCTTCACAAATATCCTTCTCTTGTGTATAGGTGATTCCCTTGTCCGTAATGGATTGTATTTTATTTTTTACGTTGTGTGTGTGTGTGTGTGTGTGTGTCTAATGAGAGAGGAGGGTGAGGAAAGGGGGGGGGATGGAGGGGAGAGAGGAGGTAAGGAGGGATGGAGGGGAGAGAGGAGGTAAGGGGGGATGGAGGAAAAGTGTTTTTGAAGGAGGAGGAAGAGGGAAGGAAGATTGATGACAAGAGATGGAGAGAGGAGGAGGAGAGAGGAAGGAAAGCAAAAGGAAGGAGAGAGAGAGGTAGAGGAAAGATGGGGGGGGAACTAGTGGGGGTGGAGGGAAGGGAGGATGTAAGGAGGGAGAGGGACAGGAGAAAGAGTGCTTTTCAGGGAGGAGGAAGAGGTGGAAAGAAGAAGGAAGACAAGGAGGAGAAGGAAGGAAGGAGAGAGAGAGAGGGAGAGGTGGAGGAAAGAGGGGCTGTGAAGGGAGGGAGGAGGTGGTGGAGGGGGGGGAGGAAACTAGTGGGGGGGAGGGAGGGAATGCGGGGGTAGGTGGAATGTGCCGGCTTTTGGTCAGTCAGGCTCTAGCAATTGCAGGGGAAGGGTCTGCAATTTTGGTAAGATATTTTTCCTTTCTCTTTCCAATAAGTATTTTTTCTCTCCAGTAATTACCTTTCTCCATTAATTGCTTCTGTGGTGATATTAATTTTAATTTGTATTGTAAACCGGCCTGAGTGTTTCTAAAGCCTACTCATATGATTGAAAGGGTTAGAAAGTAACATAACAGAGCTGGGTGTGAACTCTGGGGTGGGGTGTATGTATGTGGAGCTTGGGTTGTGTGTGTGTGTATTTTTTGTGTGTGTGTAGATTGTGGGTGTGTATGTATGTGTGTAGATTGTGGGTGTGTATGTGTGTGTGTAGATTGGGGTGTTTGTGTGGAGTTTGAATTTTGTATGTGTGTGGATTTGGGTGTGTAGGGTTTGTGTGTGTGTGTAGATTGGGGGTGTATGTGGAGATTTTGTGTGTGTGTGTGTGTGTGGATTTGGGGGTGACTGTGTGGAGTTTGGGGTGTCTGTGTGTGTGGAATTGTGGTTTTGTTTGTGTATGGATATTTTGATTTTTTGAGATTTTCTTGTGATGGCTTATAAGGAATATTCTTTTTCAGGGGTGTGAGTTGGGGAGAAGGCAACCTGCTAGTGAAGAAGAAGAAAAAAGACCTGGATGTTCATTAATTGGCCATGTAGCTGTAGAGAGACTGCTACCACAACCACAACTACCCCTACCACAACCACAACCTTCTTTGGGGGACATTTAATTGGATACTTACTAGGTGAATATGCCAGAACCTTCTGTTTTATCTATCTATCGCATCAGTACTCTTTCACATTAAACAAAAATGAACAAAAGAATGAGCGCTAAATGTACGTTTAACTTTCATCAGAGAGACCTTAGCAATTCATATTCCTCCAGCTTATTTTTAAGTATTTTTCTGACTTTAGGTTAGGTTAGGTATGGTTAAATTATTAGGTACAGTTAAACTCGGTTAGATTAGGTTTAGTTAAACAGGACAGTCCCTTCCTCCATTATGCTGAGGAATAAAAATACTAGAGCTGTCACAGCTGTACAGCTAAAAACAATGGGGAAACTAATTTAACAAGCACCATTATTTATGGGTAATGCATTACAGTATCAGTGGTTCATGGGCAACGCAATTACCAGTAAATGACACTTTCAGGAATGCGTCAAGAATGAACGAATTTCAAGAATTAACGAGGGGGCTTGGAACGTAACCCTCGCTAATTTGGAGGGGGTGGTTACTGTACTGTATGATACTATCCAATATTGTAATCAATATAATACTATACCTGAGTCTGAAAAAATATAGAAATTAGTGAACATACAGAAGTGTAATGAAACATTAGGCCTACAAGTCACAGATAACACTTCCTGGACTGCCGAGATGATTCCGGACATCTGCCGAACAATCAAAGATTTTCGTAAATGGGACTATTTCTCAAAACTGCCGAAATGTCGGATCTACCGAATAATCAGCTGCCGAATAATGGGACTTTTACTGTAGTAGCAAGAATAAAACCAAAAATATATCACTGAGGAAGAGATGTTGGGGGAGTCAGGGAATTGGAAGTACTGTGTAAGTTTGAATTAATCTGACATTTTTTTTTACAAAATGCCTGCGTCTTTCTCCTTCTGCCTGTGTCTTTCTCCTTCTGCCTGTGTCTTTCTCCTTCTGCCTGTGTCTTTCTCCTTCTGCCTGTGTCTTTCTCCTTCTGCCTGTGTCTTTCTCCTTCTGCCTGCGTCTTTCTCCTTCTGCCTGCGTCTTTCTCCTTCTGCCTGCGTCTTTCTCCTTCTGCCTGCGTCTTTCTCCTTCTGCCTCTGACTTCTTTTCCTTTTACCAGTGACTGTATCTCCTTTCTCTCCCCTTCCTGTCCTCTCTCTACTGGTCCACCTTTTCTTGATAGTTCCATAATTCTTTTGGCCCTACATTTCCCCCCTACTATCAGGCTAGACATTTGGTATTATGCCATGGATAGTTTAAGGCCCTGCCATTAACACTGCCCCATCCTTCCTTCCTCCCTATCCTCCCCTTCCTCCCTATCCTCCCCTTCCTCCCTATCCTCCCCTTCCTCCCCTTCCTCCCTATCCTCCCCTTCCTCCCTATCCTCCCCTTCCTCCCTATCCTCCCCTTCCTCCCTATCCTCCCCTTCCTCCCTATCCTGCCTTCCTCCCTATCCTGCCTTCCTCCCTATCCTGCCTTCCTCCTTGTGCATTAACACCAAACTGTTTCATCACCAATAGTCTTCATGGCCAAAGCTGCTCCCATGCCAGTCTTGGTGCCATGTAGCCAGTGTGACTTGGTGCTGGTTCATTGGTGCTGGTTCCCTGGTGCTGGTTCATTGGTGCTTCCTACTGTGACATGCTCTTAAATGCAGTGGCCAGGCATCTTGCACTGAATGGTTCCCTTATTTTGTTCATTTCTTGTTTGGGAAGATTTTTTTGAACTGTAGTAGCTTCCTCATGTAATGCAGACTTTGAAATAGTCTCCAGAATTACTTCAGTAGATATAGATAAATAGATATAGATGGATAAAGCACTCAGGGAGTATGCTGAATTATCTTTAGGTGTATTAGCAGTGGTTACAGTTTCTGCCATTTTTCTAAATCTGGCCATCGTCTAAGTCGTTCAGTGGGTTAAGGTGGTGGTGTCTGATGCTTTGAATGTGTCAGGTGGTTGTGCTGCTGTGTTTACTGTAGGTGCCTGGTGGTGTAGTGGGTTAAGGTGGTGTTGGCTGATGCTTTGAATGTGTCAGGTGGTTGTGCTGCTGTGTTTACTGTAGGTGCCTGGTGGTGTAGTGGGTTAAGGTGGTGTTGGCTGATGCTTTGAATGTGTCAGGTGGTTGTGCTGCTGTGTTTACTGTAGGTGCCTGGTGGTGTAGTGGGTTAAGGTGGTGTTGGCTGATGCTTTGAATGTCAGGTGGTTGTGCTGCTGTGTTTACTGTAGGTGCCTGGTGGTGTAGTGGGTTAAGGTGGTGTTGGCTGATGCTTTGAATGTGTCAGGTGGTTGTGCTGCTGTGTTTACTGTAGGTGCCTGGTGGTGTAGTGGGTTAAGGTGGTCCAGCCAGATGTGCTTTGGAATATTAATAGGTCTGTTCACCTGTGGCAAAGCTAACAGGTCTAGAAGTGGTACTTATTTTTTTCCCTCCAAGGAAAGTGTAAATATCTGCTCTTGGAGAGCTTTGAGTGATTTTATGAAATACAAAGCTGCTCAGCCTGAACTTTTGTTGATTTATCATGTAGCCATTGCCTAAGCTGACTATTGGGTGCATTTCAGTTTGACTTTAAGGAAGCATTGAGTGGCTTATGAAATACAAAGTTGCTCAGCTTGAAATTTTGATTTGATTTGATAGGTCAGCTCTTGCATCAGCTGATTATTAAACAGTTCAGTTTTGGCCATAAGGAGGCATTTTAATACAAGTTTCACATTCTGAGTTTGAAAGAGAAACTTAAATATTGACTGCAGTCTGTGCAGATAGGCTCTTGTTGTTTAGGTACAGAATTTAAACTTGTGATCTTGAGTTTAGGTAATCCAGTTGGCTGGTGTTTGAAGGTTAGGTTGTGTGTGTGTGTGTGTGTGTGTGTGTGTGTGTGTGTGTGAGATTAGGTCAGTGGGTGTAGGTGTAGAGTAGGTTAGTGGGTGTTGTAGGTTAGGTCAGTGGGTGTGGGTGTAGTTAAAAACACAGCTAATGTGTTGTTGTATTTGCAGGAAACAGATGGCGTCCAACAAGATCTATGAAGATATCAAGATGGCAAGATGAAGCCAGCTGGGTAAATAAGCCAGTTGGGTAGAGGAATATGCTGTATGTTTGAAGATTGGTAATGTGTTAAAACTGCATATCAATCATTTTGCTTTAACTTGGCCTTTAAAAACCTTGCTAGTCACGAAGAAGTGCTGTGGAAAGGTTTCAATGACCTAAAATTACCATCTTTGAATCATGTTTAACTATACTGTATTAGATCAAAATCAGTGATCTTAGTCTTACAGTGTGGTGGAAAGGTTGTAGAGCCAGTGATTGTGTCTTTGCTACTGAACTAAGTCAAGTCAGCTGTCAAAGGATATGTCTTGGCCAAGTTTAAGTGAAAGAACTGTAGTTGTGTGTACAGAAAGTCCTCGTTTATGCTAGTCATGAAGTGCTGTTTTCATGTACGTTAAATCCAAGTAATTGCCATTGTGTTCCCTGGCTGGTTTATATGGTAGTGCTGAAGTGATGTATTTTGTGGCCAGGCTTATCTGAACAGGAACATGTTGGTCTGCTGGCTGCATTGGCCCGTATCCTGTAGTCCACCATTTTCCTTTATGGGATGATAGGGAGGTATTAGACTAGTAACCAAGGAGACTCTTGTACTCCACCATCCTTGGAGGATAAGGGAGGGAATTGGGGCATGTTTTGCTTGATGGCATTGGGAATTGAAGTACGTTGTTGATCAACCCCAGTCTGCCTGGCCAAGTAGACCCATCAACCACAGGCAAGCAACAGCCTTGCCACCTCATTTAGTGAACCAGTGTTCCCCTAGGGCAGACAGAGCCCTGCAACAGCAAGGTGCGTTGATTAGTGCGGAGGTTTGGTTCCTGGATGGATGCTGCATTTGCATAATCCAGTTAACGTGAGCATCATAGCAGGCCCCACATCACCCCATTATTTGGTGATATGGTTACCACCCAACATTGTAAATGGTTTCCTGGGCTGCAGGAAACCATTAGGCCTGTCACCTGGTGTAAAACCACATGAAGTGGAAAGAAGAGAAAAAGTGACAGGAAGGAAAGGGAGAAGTAGGGAGTGAGGACAAACAGAATGATAAAGTTGAAGGAAGAATAGGTAGTACTACAGTGCAACCTCAAAAGTTTGCAAACCTCTAAAGTTCAATTGCCATAATTTATGAAAAATGTCATTTTTATTTCCCAAACTTAGCTCAGAAATAACCAGAGACTAGTAAAAAAAAAAAATTCCTAGCTACACCCATCTGGTACTGATGACCTCACCATAAAGTGTGGGGTCACCCATAATAATAATAATTTCCTTTCCTCCTCTTGGGTAAGCTCTTTCTTATTTGAGTCAGTTTTATCATATCCAAATTTGACCATAATTGTGGCTTCAAACAGGTGTCCTGGCTTTACCAATTAGTGCAGTGCTGGGAACAAAAATGATGCAGTATAAGAATGCAGCCACAAGTACTTAGTGTGTGTGTTGTGAAATGATTGGTGATGGAAACTACCATGTATGACAAATTTGACAGTTCTCAGTGCTGTACCAACTGAAACTAGAGTAAATAACTCATTGCAGGTGTTGTCAAAGATAGTGGTGGTGTTAAACCTGACAGTGTATGACATTACAAAGCAGTGTGATAAGGTTTTTAAGTTTTTGAGTGGAATTATAGTAAATACTCCTTTATCACACAACACCATGCAACACCACTTGTCAGACGTCAACTGATTTTATTCACTTTTGACTGAAGCATGATTGTTGGTAGGCAGCAGTCTTAGTGTAATTCTAATAGATCATTTGCATCACTGTTAAACCACTGTGCAATATATTTTTGAGTAGATATAAACCACCACCATCTTCCATTTTTTTTTTCACACACACACACAATGTACTTACGTATTTCATCACTGAGATTGCAGTATTTTTGCAAGATTATAGTAATGCAGACTGGCAGTAATTGTACGTATCATAAACTGTCATAAAATAAACTGTGTAATCAGTGCAATCAGTGCACAATATGTGAAGTGTAGCATCACGTATGGGTTGGTTATATGGTTACCACCCAGCATTGTAAATGGTTTTCTGGCTTACAGAAAGCCATTAGGCATGTTACTCAATGTAAAGCCACCTGAAAAGGAAGGAGTAATAAAAATTGACAGGAAAGATGTGAGAAATAGGGAGAGAGGAGGACAGAAACAAAAATAATGGAGATAGTGGGCAGTGCTACATCAAGGAGTGGATGGTGGTTGCTGAAAGATGTAAATATTCATGTTCAGTACTGTAGTTTTTACGTAAATAAATGAATGCATAATTACTGTCCCTTACAACTTACTGATTGATGTTAAATATGAATACAACTGCAAAGTGTTTTAGAACAAGGGGACATACACAAGATGAGGAAAGGAAATGTGAAAGAAACACTTCATGGTTTGTAGCGATTATTGTACTGATCCTTGAGTTAAGAGATGAGATAAATGGTAGTGTTAACAATGGAAAATAGGATGCCTGAAGCCAGCTAGTTAGCCCAGACAACAAAGCTTGTGTCAAAAGCATGTCTAAACCATGAGAATTAAGACAGCCACAGAAATGCTTTATTAAAAGTTCAAATTTTTCAAAAGTATCAAAAGGACACAAGAACTTCGAATTTAAGAGGTTGCACTGTATATCAAGTGAGTGGATGATCACAGTCACCTACCACCTGCAGGACTAGTAACCAAGGAGACACATGAAAGCAAGCCTCCTGTACCTGTAAAGTGTATTGCTATAGCACATTGATATGACTAGTAGCCATAACCAAGGAGACTGCCACCTCATGAAGGCAACGTTCTCCATTGTCTGTTAAATTTGTTATAGCATGTTATCAAACCTGACAGATCCCTGTTCCCTTTTGTCTCAGTTGATGGCAGTGTGTAGTGTGATTGGAGGGTCGATACAACTAGTAACCAAGGGTGATGGTATCTAGGGCTGGTGGTGGTACTGTCAAAGCTGAGGGAGTGTGGCCATGTGTGGATTACCACTAGGGTGTGGGAAGGAATTACAACTTGTTCAGTGTTGGTGAGAGGCTGTGTATGTGGTGTTAGAGGTAGACTGTGAAAAATGCTGACATGGTGTGTGCAGTGTGTGGGGGGAGCATATGGAGATTTCAGGCATGAAAGGATTAGTCTTGCTGTTGAGTGTGTAGAGGATTTTTTTTTTTTTTTGAGGACATGCTATGTGCTGGAGGTGGAGCTGGTGTTAGCTGTGTGGCTAGGATAAGGAGTGGCTGGAGGAAGTTCAGGGAGCTGTTGCCTCCTGACATTGAGAGGGCTCTCCCTCAGTGCTAAGGGATCTTTGTATGTGGCACGTGTTAGGAGTGTAATGCTGTATGGTGGTGAGACCTGGGCAGTGAAGGATGAGGATGTTCATAGGCTTAAACATACAGTAATGACAATGATTAGATTTGTTTGTAGTGCATCCTTGAATGACAGGCCTTGGGAAGGGTGTTAGGACTGCAGTTGAAGAGTTGAGAAGAAGAATGGGACTTGAATGTATTGATGTAGTGATGAGGAGGGGTAGGTTGAGATGGTATGGACATGTGGAGAGGATGGAGGGTGAGAGCTGTGATTGTTTAGGGTCGAGTTGTGAGAGGCAGACTAAAAAAAGACCTGGGATGAAGTCAGAGTGAGACCTCAGGGATACGGGACTGGACAGGGAGACTGCCAGAGATCAAGTAGTATGGAGAGATGCCATTAGGTGACCAAGGCTAACTTATGCAGGCATGTTGAAGCCTTTGTAAGCGATAGGAAAATAAACGAAGTAACCAAGGAGACTGTCATACCTCATAGTTAAGGACCATCAAACAATGCAACCCCTCTCCCGCCCCTCTCCATTTTTTTTTTTAATCAGTGCAACCCCTCTATCTATTTATTTATTTTTTCAAACAATGCAACCCCTATCCCCCCTATCATTTTTTTTTTTTTTTTAATGCAACCCCTCTCCTTCCCCAGTGTCTTTTTTTTTTTTTTTTTTTTTTTCCAATTCTGTCAGTTGATAAGTGTTTCTGTAAAGCTTAGTCAGGGTGCAGAATTTGCCATTACCAGTTGTATGGTGGGAATACTGTTAGTTTAGGCCATACCTGTGGCTAAACGAGGACATCTGTATATGCACTGTACAGTATTTGTGGATGTGGGAGCATCTCTTGGCCAGTCAGTCAGACCATATGATTTTTCAGCAGAACTTCACTCGTGTAGATTTTAATATATTGTGGCCCTTCATGATCCCACATCCATTACTTATATATTTATATGTGCTGACCATATTTTCTTTATTCCAATAAATGCATCTTTAATGTAAATGCTTCTTTAATATAAATGTTTCAATATTTTGTGTAGTGGAGTAGAGTTTATCGCCTTTTAAGACTAATGAAAAACAGCTTGATTTTGACAAGGCAGTCTTATAATTTCCGATATTTGAGAGGTAGTAAAATTAATTGTGCTTTTTAAGTCAAACGTCAGTTGCTTTGCCATTGAGTGAAATATTGCTGCAACTTTTAATCAAAATACTGAACACACAACCAAAGAACTGCAGCTAAAAAAAAAATAAATGCATGCTACTGGTGCAGGCCAAAAATTAATTGAAACATCTCGACATATTGCATCAGTGGCACATAGTGATGCAGCGTGCCAATTTTTATTCCATCTGACTACAACTGTTGCATGTTTATCTCATTTGTACTGCTGTGTCAATGGTCACTGCCCCTCCGAAACGTCTGCTTGCATCCCTCCACCACCCTGGCGGGTGCGTAGCACCTGTCTAGCAGCAAACTCTCATCCCTTTTCTGTCCAGCTATCAAATGCAGGAGTTAACCTTCATGTACGCAATAGGTCAACTCTGGAACTGCTTTTCACTCTTCCTACTGCCTATGACCCTCCAGTCTTTTTAATGCTGTGTCCAGGCATCTCAAGATGAACGATCTTGAATTTGGCCCTTAACTTAGTTTTTTGTTGGAGGGAACAGTCGTTCAGGTTTTCTAGCATTTGGTTCCTTCTTCCTTGCATAAAATATTGATTTAAATTGTTGTGGGAACAACATTGCCTAAAAATTACCTGCTGTAGTGTTCATCTGTCATGTTGGACTAAAAGACCTGTTGCCTGGGTATGAATGGCTTGGTAGGCCAGGAACAGCATTACTGATTTTATACATACAGTACTTTATTAGTTGCCTACTTGCACCAGACCATGAGCAATAGATTTAAACTTCAGCCAGTCTTGGTTAAGATGTGTGTCTGTTTATGACCAAGAAATTAACAAGGGTTATATAAACTGTAGCAGCCAGTTCATAAGTAACCTTGTAATTTTTTAGAAGTGCTATTCCAAGGTTTTTTAAGGGAACGAAGTCTTAAAAGGCGAGAAATATTACTTCATTACTTTTAAAAATATAAGGTGGCCATATCACTTTTTTTTTTTTTTTTTTTTTTTCTCAAAGATCTGTTATTGGTAGGTAGGTTATGGCAACATTCCACGAGTTTAGTAAGAAATCATATGTCATTTGGTTGTCTATGCTCCATAAATTAGAATTGGGAGACTGAGGGATGGAGTGGAGTGGGAGAGAATTAACTAGGAGTGTATGTGAGTGAGGTAGGAGGGGAGACCAAGGATGAGATGGAGGGCTGGAGTGAGAGACTAAGGGCCAATTCACACTATACGGTTCGTCTTCGTAGGGTTACGGTTCATTTGCTATGTCACTGTTCACACTATATGTCCATGATCTCGTCAGTCTGCGTGCAGCTGTGGCTCTGACAAGAAGCCTCAGAAATTAGTGTAAAGCAGCTTGCTGCAACTTTCATTTTTGCACAACTACTTAGGTGACAATGCCACTGATGTTACAACCATGAATGTCACGAACAATGCAAGCTCTTTAGTAGACATAACTAGACAGGGAGGAAATGCTCCACAAGGTGCATTCCTTGTAAAAGAAATTTAAAAGATTCTTGAAGTCCCACTGGTTCTCTTCCATGGGCGTAAAGAGGGTTGAGAGAGAACCTACCAATGGTTATGAACAGGATGTTGGGAGAACCTGTGAATGGTAATGGATAGGGTGTTAAGAGATACCCTATGAATGGTAATGAATAGGATGAAGGATAAAATGCTATTTGTCACACTGTTATAATAAAATAGTGAAATATTTAAATATCTTACCCAATTTTTCCAATCCCTCTCCTATTAATTTCCATATTTTTCTTTCACATGGTTATCGTTGTATTTTCTGTTGCCCATGTCATATAGTTCCTCGTAGCCTCTGACCAGTTCTAATAACTTCTCGTCACTCATGACTGCTTATAGTACTGTTCACGGCCAAAAGCAGTGACAGGCTAAAGTTGTTCTCTGTCGTCTGTAAACACACTGTGACTGATACATATCGATGTTCACACTGATCGGTGGGGGTACGGAGCGTTTCCATACGTATACGTTTCGTTCGTTAGAGATTTCTTTCAAACGTAGGCGATCCGTACAAGTGAAATCCGCACAAAAGATGAACAATAAACGGAAAATATAGTGTGAACAGCCCCATTGATTTTAATAAAATAATTAACGTACGAAAGCCGTATGGAGACGAACAGTGTAGTGTGAATCGGCCATAATGTGAGAGGTGGAGGGGGGGAGGGGAACAGGGATTGAGTAGAGGATATTGTAAATTGAAATGGGATGGAGAGGGAAACTAACTAGGAGTGTATGTGAGTAAGGTGGATGTGGGGTAAGAGGGAGGGGGAGACTGAGGATGAGATGGAGGGATGAGTGGAGGTATATAGGAGAGGAGGGTGTAAGTTGGGGGTGGAGTATGAGAGTGAGGTGGAGGGATGGAATAGAGGTATGAGAGGGAGGTGTAAGGGGGGGGATGGAGAGTGAGACTAAGTAGGGGTTTGTGTGAGTGAGGTGGAGGTGGGGAAAGTGGCAGGGGGAGACTGAGGATGAGATGGAGGGATGGAGTGGAGAGGTTCATGAGAGAGAAGGATGTAAGTTGGGGGGTGTAGGAAGATTAATTCTGAGAGTGTATGTGAGTGAGGTGGAGATTGAGGATGAGATGGAGGGATGGAGTGGAGAGATATATGAGAGGAGAGTAAGTTGGGGGAATGGAGAGTAGGAAACATAATCAGGAGAGTGTATGCGAGTGAGGTGGGGGGAGCTGAGGATGAGATAGAGATGGAGAGGTGTGTGTAAGTTGGGGTGTGAAAGAGTAACTAGGCGAGTGTATGTGAACAAAATTGAGGGATAGGGGAGAGGGTGTAAGTTGGTGGAATGGAGAGTAGGAAACATAATCAGGAGGGTGTATGTGAGTGAGGTGGGGGGAGAGGCAGGGGGTGTAATCTGGGGGAAGGGCAGGTAGATGGCAGTGGACAGGGAGGAGATATGTACCCTCACAGGATCAAGGTGTCTGGCTATAGGTAGATATAGCATGTCCACACTTTCACATTGTTATAGTAATATGGCCATTATATATTTTTACAGTTTTATTTGTTTGCTTGAGATTATACTCTGAACTTTAGCTTGGCCTAAAATTTTAAATCTTTCCAGCCTGAATTATGAGTTGTAACTTTCTTAAAACAGGATAGTAGGCACAGTGTGAAAAGGATTATGAGTAATAGCATTGCCTTTCTGTGCCTCGAGTTACTCTTATGTGACACAGCTGGAAAAGACTGAAAAATTGGGCCAAGTTAGTGAAGAGTAAATATTGTTCAGTGGAATGTGATTTTGTTGATA
Source organism: Coenobita brevimanus (assembly GCF_032717465.1). NCBI lineage: Eukaryota > Metazoa > Arthropoda > Malacostraca > Decapoda > Coenobitidae > Coenobita > Coenobita brevimanus. Next base: position 3,840,670 of record NC_137019.1, on the reverse strand, counting down.
TTTAACATGCATCACAACCAGTCCATGTTGGTATTTTTGAACCTCTTCAGTACTGTTACATCTTTTCTCAGTGTATTGTTGCTGTGTCCCAGATGATTTTATTCTTGCTGCTGCCAGACGATTTTACTCAGCTTAGGAAGGGGTCTCATACTGAAGGGAGGCTATGTCCCCTCCAGTATGAGATCGCACTCCAAGCTGAATAAAATCGTGTGGCATCAGCAGGAATAAAATGTCCTCATACTGAAGGGGTTAATTGGCTCATGTCTTTGGTATACTGTATGCCATGTTGATTAATGGTGCATTGCTTCCGCTTTAACATGCCTTAGCAAACACACGTTGCGTGGTGCACACCGTGTTTAGCAATGCATGTTAAGTAGCCCTTTTGATCACTCTGTTGTATGCCATGTGTTCTTGTATAGCTCTGCCTGGCATTAGCTGGGCAGAGCAATACAAGACATGGCATCTACACAGTGATTTGAAGGGCACGGTCTTGGAAGCATCTTGGGGTAGGGCGCAGAACCTATCTCGATAAATCGGCCACGAAAATACGGACTGGCAACCCTCTCTTGGGGTTGCTAGTCCTTATTTCTCTGGCCGATTTATCGAGATAGTTTTTTTTTTGCACCTTCTTCACTTAAATGTACCTTAGTGGAAATAAAACCAATGCATTATTACCATGTCTTTATTATATACATATACCTTTTTTGTTTAGTACTTATATATGTTTAGTACTTATATATGTATAGTACTTTGAAAAATATCAGAAAGAGAATACCAATAGACATGAATAGTATGAAGGAGATATCACTTCGTACTATTCATGTCTATTGGTATTCATTTTTTGATAGTTTTCAAAGTACTATACATATATAAGTACTATACATATATAAGTAACTTATAACATATTCAAAATTTAGCACTTAGAAAAAATTATGAACTTAAAAGGACAATATACAAAAACATTAAAAAATAAAAGAAACATATATTAAAAACAAACAAAACAAGACACATGAGCAGGACAGAGGAAGGACAGCAGGACGTAGAACATGACAGGGAAGGACAGAGCAGAGATGACAGGGCAAGAACAGCAGGACATAGCAGAGATGACAGAGCAAGAACAGCAGGACATAGCAGAGATGACAGAGCAAGAACAGCAGGACGTAGAACATGACAGGGAAGGACAGAGCACAGATGACAGGGCAAGAACAGCAGGACATGACACAGATTATGGAAGGACAGCACAGATGATGGAAGGACACAACAAGGCAGGTCATAGCAAGGCAAGCAGGATACAGCAAGATATGGAAGGGCAGGACACAAGGTAAGAATAGCAAGGAGGGGAGGACAGGCCAAGGATGGCAGGGCACAGCAAGAGTGCAGATGACAGTGCATGGGTGTAGGGCGGGACAGGGGTGGCAGGGCACAAAGCAGGACATAGCACAGAAGATGGAAGGGCACAACAGGGCAGGTAATAGCAAGGCAAGACAAGCAGGATACAGCAAGAGATGGAAGGGCAGGACACACAAAGGAAAAAATAGCAGATATGGAAGGGCAGGGCACCATAGGCAAGAACAGCAGGACACAGGGTAAGAATAGCAAGGAGGGGAGGACAGGACAAGGATGGCAGGGCACAGCAAGAGTGCAGATGACAGTGCATGGGTGTAGGGCAGGACAGGGGTGTCAAGGCAGGGCAGGACAGGGGTGGCAGGGCTGGACAGGGGTGGGAAGGCAAGGCAGGGCATGGCTGCATATTGCAAGGGTGTAGGGGAGGGCATGGCTGCATACTGCAAGGGTGTAGGGGAGGGCATGGCTGTACAGTGTATTGCATGGGTGTAGGGGAGGGAAGGAAAGTGCAAGGGTGCAGGGCAGGTAAGTGATGGCAGGACAGGGGTGGAAGGACAGGACATGATTGACAGAACAGGGATGGAAGGAAAGGACATGGTTGACAGAACTGGGATGGAACGACAGGACAAGGATGACAGGAACAGCAAGGGACACCTGGTAAGGCAAAGCAAGGGTGGGGGTGGTAGGGTGGGTTGCAGGGTGGTAAGGTTAGGAAGAGGAAGAAAGAGGGGAGGAAGAGGAAAGAAGAAAAGGGAGAGAAGAACGAGGAGAAGAGGAGGCCTAATACAATAAGAGGAGGAGAGGAAGCCTAATACAAAAAGGGGAGGAGGAGGAAGGAAAGAAAAGAATGAGGAGGAGGAGGAGGAAGGAAGAAAAGAATGAGGAGGAGGAGGAGGAAGGAAGAAAAGAATGAGGAGGAGGAGGAGGAAGGAAGAAAAGAATGAGGAGGAGGAGGAGGAAGGAAGAAAAGAATGAGGAGGAGGAGGAGGAAGGAAGAAAAGAATGAGGAGGAGGAGGAGGAAGGAAGAAAAGAATGAGGAGGAGGAGGAGGAAGGAAGAAAAGAATGAGGAGGAGGAGGAGGAAGGAAGAAAAGAATGAGGAGGAGGAGGAGGAAGGAAGAAAAGAATGAGGAGGAGGAGGAGGAAGGAAGAAAAGAATGAGGAGGAGGAGGAGGAAGGAAGAAAAGAATGAGGAGGAGGAGGAAGGAAGAAAAGAATGAGGAGGAGGAGGAGGAAGAAAAGAATGAGGAGGAGGAAGGAAGAAAAGAATGAGGAGGAGGAGGAGGAAGAAAAGAATGAGGAGGAGGAGGAGGAGGAGGAAGGAAGAAAAGAATGAGGAGGAGGAGGAGGAGGAGGAAGGAAGAAAAGAATGAGGAGGAGGAGGAGGAGGAAGGAAGAAAAGAATGAGGAGGAGGAGGAGGAAGGAAGAAAAGAATGAGGAGGAGGAGGAAGAAAAGAATGAGGAGGAGGAGGAAGGAAGAAAAGAATGAGGAGGAGGAGGAGGAGGAAGGAAGAAAAGAATGAGGAGGAGGAGGAGGAAGGAAGCAAAGAATGAGGAGGAGGAGGAGGAGGAAGGAAGAAAAGAATGAGGAGGAGGAGGAAGGAAGAAAAGAATGAGGAGGAGGAGGAAGGAAGAAAAGAATGAGGAGGAGGAGGAAGAGGAAGAAAAGAATGAGGAGGAGGAGGAAGAGGAAGAAAAGAATGAGGAGGAGGAGGAGGAGGAAGGAAGAAAAGAATGAGGAGGAGGAGGAGGAGGAAGGAAGAAAAGAATGAGGAGGAGGAGGAGGAGGAAGGAAGAAAAGAATGAGGAGGAGGAGGAAGGAAGGAAGAAAAGAATGAGGAGGAGGAGGAGGAAGGAAGAAAAGAATGAGGAGGAGGAGGAAGGAAGAAAAGAATGAGGAGGAGGAGGAGGAAGGAAGAAAAGAATGAGGAGGAGGAGGAAGGAAGCAAAGAATGAGGAGGAGGAGGAGGAAGGAAGCAAAGAATGAGGAGGAGGAGGAGGAAGGAAGCAAAGAATGAGGAGGAGGAGGAGGAGGAAGGAAGAAAAGAATGAGGAGGAGGAGGAGGAAGGAAGAAAAGAATGAGGAGGAGGAGGAGGAGGAAGGAAGAAAAGAATGAGGAGGAGGAAGGAAGAAAAGAATGAGGAGGAGGAGGAGGAAGGAAGAAATGAATGAGGAGGAGGAGGAAGGAAGAAGAAGAAGGAGAAGAATGAGGAGGGGAAGAGGAAGAAAGAAAAGGAAAAGAACAACAAGGAGGAGAAGAGGAAGCCTAATACAATACGGGGAGGAAGAGGAAGGAAGAGAAGAACAACGAGGAGGAGAAGAGGAAGCCTAATACAATACTTAACTATATGAAGTACTAAAACACACAGAGAATAAACACTCAACTTTGTTTTCCTTTGTAATATTAATGCCAGCAAGGGGTATCATTAGTTTATGCTTCAAAAAATGCTTGTGGGTCAAATAATAATAATAATAATAATAATTTACTGGCAAACCCCTATCAGTAATTCCTCATTTAAGATACTTTCACTAAGCACAGTCTCTCTCTTAATGTCACTCAAAAATACACTTTTCACAAACTTCTTAATTAATCTCAAAGGTGTGCTGTGAAAGATCAATATTAATTCATCTAAAAATATAATTTTTTAAAATTTAACACAAATAAATCTTGCTAGTTAGTTCTGTCTTGCATATGATCCTTAAATGCTGGAGAAAAAGTCCCTCTTGCTGGGACCCGACCCTAACTTCATGCTATCAGCAATTTAAGGGAATATATATCAATTATTAAATGAGGAATTACTTACTGCTGGCATTATACACAAACAAAACTCACAATTTACACATATTCTGTTTTTAACTGTGTGGAAAATGTGCCACTAGATCTCAGATGATGTGTTTATATATACAGTATTTCAAAGCTATGCATATATATACTGAGGTGTACATGATGGGCCTGTAGAAACAGTTCAGTATTTTTATATCATTTGTATCGTACCATTCATGAAGGCTCCAACATGCATTCATTGGCCGTAGTCAGCTAATGGTGGCTGTCTATGCTGCTCAATCTCTGGCAGCCACCCTATGACCTTGTCTCGTATTTTTTTTCCAGTCTGCCTCACAACCCTACCCCCGAAATTCACACTTCTCACCTTACACACCCAATTGTTATAAAATTGCGGTGCAGGGCAGACACCTTCAGGTGGTGGCACTGATATAAGGAGGCCATGTCCTGTGAAAAGGGCCAGATGCTCACTCACTGACCATTTAAGCCCCTGGAATCCTGACTACCTCACATATTTCTCCCTACATAAGTGCTTCAAAATTATCAACTCCAGGACTTTCCTATTCCAGACCAACACCACTACAATACCAGCTGGTGTTCTCAGTGCCAAAAATCCCTCGTGGCTAAACACACAGACACAGGACAAGGGGACTCTCAATGCAGAAAAACACGAACACATAAACCACCACCACAACCCAACAAGACCTCCACACAAAGTTATAAGGCTGCCTCCTTCCCCCAACCTCACTATGTACCTCTTCATAATAACTAATCCCATGAAACAGTGAAATTTTTAGTACTGACACAGGAATGAGTCTCCTTGATTACTAGTTCAACTGACCCTCCAGTCTGGCCCCACTTTGTCAGAGGAACGTAAAAGCATTACAGCCATTCAAACCACCAGGAAAGTTGTACTAGACCTATTACTTGACCACTGCCCCAAATTAGAAAGTTACATAAATCCAAATAAAATGTGAAACCATTTTTATTTTTCCTCCTTTTTTTCTTATTTCCTTTTTTTTCTGTTAATAATTTATCCTGTACATACTGCCTACCTAGCCACTACAGCCATTCAAAGCCTATAACACTGCACGCCAGCACTACATTTCACAAGATATAGTCAATATTTTTTTTCTCGCCCCTAAAACGGCCCCCATTCAGAAGGAACTGTGCTGTGAAAATACATGGAATTTCACAGTACAGGTCATCGGCTCCGACCACCTGCACTTGTCACAGTCCGCCGATGGCTGTGGCCGTCAACCTCTTATTTTTTTTTTTTTTTTAATTCCAGTACTTTATTATTTCAGAGTGTACACAGCTTTTTTTATAAATAAATAAATATATATATATATATATATATATATATATATATATATATATATATATATATACAGTACTTTATTTATATTATTTCACACTGTACCTAGCTACCTATACACACAAGGCCACTACAGGCATCCACAAATCTGCAGCCAAACAGGACCCTTCCAAAACCATCACCAGACACCCACCCTTCACAAACAACCCTACCCAGAGAAACACGAATACACCTACTCTCTCTCACCCTCTCTTTACTCTAACTTTCTCTAAAAATGCCTTGTGCTCTCTCTCATGGATCTATCTATCTATCTATTGCCAGACGCCTTAATCCCGTACGGGATGGCCACAAACGTATCGCCTCTCTCATGAATGCTGGGTTGTAAGCATAGTATATAAACACTAAAATACGATGCTGGTTATGAAGAAGAGCTATGGAAGGCATGTAATAAAAACTTGCATTACAAAAAGTACTTTAAAAAAATCTGTAAGCCAAGAAACTGTTTACAATGCTGGTTGGTAACCATATAATCAAACCATATGTGCTCCCTATGTGTCAACAAGTGGGTTGGTGAAGGGCTAGTGCCCCTCCCCATAAATAAAAGTCAAATGGCCCCCCCTTACGGGATTATGGCAGCTGGCAGTAGGCAGACAGATAGATAGATATTCTCATCCTATACCCAACACTAAAATTCACAAGGATACATATTTTCTTTCCCACCCCCTTCAAACGGCCCCCATTCCAACAGAACCATACTGTGAAAAACATATGGAATTTCACAGTACAGGTCACCAGCTCCATCCACCTGCAATACCTGTAGCCGAAGTGCAGATCCACCTGTGGCTGTGGCCGTCATCCACTTTTTTTTTCTCTCTCTTTTCTAACTTTATTTCTACTACTTCAGACGGTACATAGCAACTACCTACATATACATGGCCACTACAGCCAAACAGAAGCCTTCAAAAACCATCATGAGACACCCACCCTTCAGACACAACCACATCCAGAAAAACACAACCTATACTCTCTCTCTCTTTTTACTCTAACTTGGTCTAAAAATGCCCTGTGGTCTCTCTCATGGATGCTGTATTGTAAGAATACAGTATATAAGCACTAAAATATGATGCTGGTTTTGAAGAACAGCTATGGAAAGCATGTAATAAGAACTTACATTACAAAGAGTACTTACAACCTATTTTCATCCTATACCCAACACTATTTTTCAGAAGGATACATATTTTTTCCTACCCCCTTAAAACGGTCCCCAATCCAAAGGAACTGTGCTGTGAAAAGCATATGGAATTTCACAGTACAGGTCACTGGCTCCGACCATCTGCAATACCGGTGGCCTAAGTGCAGTCCAGTAGCCCAAGTGTAGTCCGCCAAGTGGCTGTGGCCATCATCCACTTTTTTTTTTCTTTCTTTTTAAACTTTATTTCTACTATTTCAGACGGTACATAGCTACTATTTAAATATACAACAGAAACCTTCAAAAACCATCACCAGACACCCACCCTTCAGACTCAACCATACCCAGAGAAACAGCTCTAACTTGGTCTAAAAATGGCTTATGCTCTCTCATGAATGTTGAGTTGTAAGAATACAGTAAACGGGCATTAAAATATGATGCCTGTCACAATGAAAAGCTATGGAGTGAATGCAGGTCTAATGTTTTGTTTCTGCCAGTGGGACACGTTAAACAAAAAAAAAAAAACCAAAACATGAAAATTTGTGCCAAGTTAGAGTGAAATGAGAATACCCAGACTTCAACACAATCATCATCTTTCTCTACTTCAATGCCAACACAATACACAACTCACACACAATGCACTATGCCCACAGTGTAATGCTTCCTGCCACACCACACCACACTCACATTTACCACAATGTAAGGCCTCCCCCCCTCACCACAACACACTACTACAAACACTCACCACATGTACCACAGTGTAGGCCTCCTCCCACACACCACACTACCACAACAGACAATCCTTCAACATATACCTTTGGGGCTGCCAGGGTTTCTGTAGTCAGTCAAGTGGAATTACAAGCCAAGATTTACTAATACATAGCAAATATTCTTCAAAACAGCATAATTTTGATATAATAGGTTTATCATCCACTGACAAAGGAATTCAATTTATCATGAGAATTAATTTGCTGGAAGGGAAGGTTATGACGGCCAATACAGGTGATAGGAGGGTCAGAGGCATGTAATGATTTTAGCACTACAACAACAGGGTCTCTCTATCTCTCATGACAGAAATATTTGAGGTGGGAGCAAAGAACAAAGAATAAACAAGCATTAAGGGGGCCAACTATCAGTACCATGCCTAGTGAAGTGGACTAATCATCATCATCATCATCATCTTCTTAACCAATTATTTTTCAATCATTGTAACCATTTTTTTTTTCTTTTTCAAGCAGTCACTCCTAACCTGTTTATTTATTTTTTTTTACACATGGATAAAATGCATAGGGCCCATAAAGCAAAGAGGAAACCCAAGAGAGAGTGAAACTAACTGCAAGCCCAATGAAATGGCTCATGCACTCATTCACTTACCATTCAAATCCTAGTATCTTACACACACACACACACACACACACACACACACACACACAAAACCATGGGGACATCACACATCCTTGCTCTCTCTAATCATAAACCACGACAACCCAACCCAACAGACATCAACACCATCACAAACACCCAAACGATACACAGACCAAGAAAACGCAATAATTAAGGAGAAATATCAACAGCATAGCCTAACAATCTGCATAACAATAGTAATTCTAAAAACGTATCAACCATTGGCTGTCATGTTGGAGACCTTGCAACTTTATACAACATCGTCTGCCATCATCCAATCCTATGTCAACCCATAAGGAACATAGGAAGCCAGGGCTAGGCATACTGCACAAAATTATCTGCTCAACACATAATACTGCTGATTTCTGAGATGCCCTGGGTTGAAAAACGATAGAAACCTGACAGGCAAATTGGTTCTTGCTCATGCTTAGGAAAATAGGGCAAATGACTGAGTGACAGGAAGAGATATATCAAAATAGTTTAGTCTATGGGCACCCTAGGATCTCTCCCTACCTATCTATCAATCTATCTATAGCCTGACGCCCTAATCCATATAGTTATAAAATTTCAAACACGTGGCACATTTTCCACCAAACCAATAACAGTATAACATATTCCAATTCAACATATAACTATAGTCAGTTTATTTCCATCTGACAAAACAAGGCAACTTTTATAACTTCAGTACTAAATCACTGATGTATAAAATTCAGTATGCCTTAGTGATGGGATACGGATGAGTCTCCTTGGTTACTAGTCAAATTAACTCTCCAGTCTGACTACACTTGGCCATAAAGCTAACGGTTATGAATCTCTGTCAGGTGAAGCAAACTGACTATAGAATAAATCAACAGAAATAAAGACACCAAAAAAACACACCCACATCAATATATAAAACATAGTCAGCCACAGGAAAAAAAATATAAAAAACATAAACCGTAGTAACAATAAATGTTCGTATATATGCAGGGAAAAATCTTGTTAATCTCTCACCTAAATGAAGGAATCAATTGCTATGTTTAATGAGGGGAATAAACTCAGAATGATTGTTATTCTTGGATAAAAATGAAGGGAAACGACTCAAGTTGCTCATCAACCTTTGACATAAATGGTCGTTAACTAAGGATGCTTGTTAGTTTTAAAATCTCAGTGCTATTTAGGACAATACATTTTTCTTTTTAATGCAGAGAAGCAGAAACTGAAGAGTGCAAGAAATAATACACAAAAGAGAGCCAAATGCAAGATATCTTACATCTGAAATTCCTGCACACATTGCATTTACAAGACTGGAGGTCACAGGCAGAGGGAAATAGAGATTGAGAAAAATAAATTCAAGTTGAACTGTGGCCAATTACAATCAACCAAAGAAGGACAAGAGTACATATTTTTTTCAGCATATTTTTTCCTGTGGCTGACTGTGCAGTACATCACAATGACATGGTAATAATAATAATGCAAATATAACAAGAAAATGGGCATAACAATTGGCGTACAAATACAATAACCAACATCAACAGTTCAGGAGGGATAATATATACAAAACACCCATTTTTATTGTTGGGTAAACAAGCACTATGGCTTTTTTGCAGAGTCCTTTTATTTGCCACAGTTATTTACGATCTTTTGGGCTGATAATACCTGCTGTTGTGGTGGTCCCTGGCTCATTTTAATTACTAAGAATCAGAGTCAATGCTGGAGAAACTAAATACTCGAATTTAATCATAGAAAAGAGGCAATAGGAGCTTCAAAATTCTTACAACCAAGATTATCCTCTAATATTCTTCAGACGTGTGTGTGCATCTTTCAGGAGTTTACTCTCGAAAATGACACGCATATAACCTTAGCAAAGTTTCATAGCTCATTTAGCCACATCTCATTCAAGAAGGTAGATGATCAGTACACAATGATAAGCTACAACCAACTGACACTGTTTTACTTAGGCAGCAAATACTGTACTGGCAAAAATGCTGAAATTGATGCTATGTTGGTTCAGAGAAGTGGTTTGATTACAGAGCCAGGAATACAGGACCACAGCAACAGCAGCCCACAATTTACTAAACCAAAATACAGGGCTGCCCATATATATCTGGTGTTGTCGGCTCAGTCTGCGGGTATGGGGCAAGCACGTATTTTGACAACTTAATTATGCTCCGTTTAACTGGGTATTAAATTACCATCATTCCTTTGTAAATGCTAGTTGAAACATGACTAATATGGTGCTAGTCATGAAGAAGTGCTATGGAAAGGATGTTGGGCCACAGTGCTATCTTATTCTGCCAGTGACGTGAGGGAAATAAATCTGCATTAGGACAAAAATCTTGTCTCTTTGTGTCATGTTTGTGTCATACCTTGTGCCATGCTTTTGTGTGTCATGTCTGTGTGTGTCGTGTTTCTGCATGTCATGTCTCAGTGGCTGTTCAATTTGTATATGGATGAAATTATAAGAGAGGTAATAGGAAGGAATGTGAATATATTGGTATCTAATGAGGGAGGGTAAGATGTGGAAACTTCCTGAGCTGTTGCTTGCTGATGATACTGTATTGTGAGGAATGTGAACTGCAAGGCTTGGTGCATGAGTCTGAGGATGTAAGAAACAGAATCCTAAAGAGAATATATGTATGGGTAAAGTTATGGTCCTGAGGGAAATCACAGCATACAGAGTGAGACTGGATGGTGAGGAAATAGATAATGAAGGTGCATCCAAGTACTTTAGAGTGATGAGTGAGGATGGAAGGATGTGCTTGAATGGGTACAGCAGGGTAGAAAGGTTGCTGGATCACTGAAAGCTGTGATAAGACATTGAGAAATGAGGCTTAGATCCTGTTGGAAGGGCACAAGAGTGAGAGCAGTGGAAATGACCTGAGGAATGTGTGGAGTTTTATGGACAGACAGATATACAAATGAGGAAGTGGAAAAGTGCTGTGGTGCTATTAGGAGAAATACTTTGAGATAGTTTGGCCATGTAGAGGATGGGGAATGAGAGAATGACTAGAAGGTATGTGTATGATGTGAAGAGGAGGGGAGACCATGGCAGAGACGGAAGACTGGAGTGGAGAGATACAAGGGAGGGAGGTGTGAGTTGGAGAGAGGGCAGTCAAATAGCAGATAACAGAATGACATGGAGTTAACTTGTTTGTGGCCTCCCCTTATGCAATTGAGATGTCTGGCAATAGATAAAAGTCAGTGGAGGGTAAAAATCTATTCTTACCAAAATGAGTGAACTTGAAGCAATTACTGAAGAAAATGCAAGAGGAGATATTAAATTACTTGATAAAAAAATGCAACCAATGGATGCAAACAAGCAATCACTATCAAGTAAGAAAGGGTTATGGGAAACAGAAAATGATGCAGGGTAGTGATGGTAAAGCTGACTGAGCCTCCACCATATCAATCATCAAATAATCAAAATCAATATAATAATCATCATTCATTATTATTAAAATCATCACTGCAATCGTCATCATCATCATCCCAGCCTTTCCTTCCCACCTAAGGATGGGGTAAGGTATGGTTCAAAATGCAACAACAAAACACATGGGATCAGACATGTTATATATGAACCACCCTGTATTTTTTAGCATCTGTGGCACATAACCAGGACTTAACTGCATCTGTTTGTGATGTACAGGTATGTGCAAAAGTATGCCAACAATACTCTGCCAGCACTAACTTGTATTTCATATTTACCACTCTTCCCCAAATGACTAGAGGGTAACATTCCTTCTGTTGCCTGTTTTCCTGATGCCTGGAACAGACACCTTCATATGGCAATGATCAGATATTGAATGTCAGATTAAAATAACAGCCTTCAGTTCCTTTACTATCCCCATACAGGAGAATGGTGGACTAGGAAAGAATAGTAACGTTGATGTGCAGTCCTTACCACATAAAATATTTCAAACAACACCTTCCATTCCTACAGCTGGCAGAGAAGTGTCTACATACTTTGCTCATGCTCAGGACAGGATTTATGCAAAACATTTCATAGTCAATGGTTGTGTACGGCTGGTCAGTTGTCTATAACCTTAGTCGCTTTACTCGAATCTGGCGAAGATGTCTTCGTTCAGAGCTGATGGCAGCAGGTAAAGAAACTGGTTGTTTGATACGATTACTAATCAAAGTGGACATCTCGTGACTAACATGAGTGACAAGCCAAGTGGCTTCTGGCTACCCAGGATATAAGTTACTACACTTGGTGGTAATATAAAACTAGACAGTCACGTGGTGGTGTAAAGAGTTACAGCGCTCCAGCTGGATGTGGCAATATCCGGTATTAAATTAGTCAGTAGCTAGTCCCAGGTCTCTTCACAAAATGGGGAAACAAAAAATTGGTGAATGACTGGGTGGCTGTGAATGTGAGGTCCAGCATCTGATAGATGTGAACAAAGTGTGCAACGTCTGGCTTGCAATATCCACTTAAGAACGTATGCCCAATCCTTGAGGCATTGCCTAGGCCGTAAAAAATAAACAAAAAAACTGGCCATCAAACACAACCCCCTCATAGAGCATTCCGCTCCCTTACTGTACGGCCACAACGTGGTTATTGCAAGCAAGGCCTGAGTGCATGTTTACCTATATAACCATCCACCTGTGTGCCACTTATCCTTCCAACATATGCAATGATGGACTCCTTCTCACTGTCCGACAGCCCCCATTACCCACGTCAAAACGAATATGTATCATGGCACACAATGGTGGGTTGTGTGTGCTGTAAAAGTATTGACCCAACCCCCCAGGCATCCCCAATCCCCCAAAACCCCACTAGTAGCAAAGGGACTTGGGGCCACGCTACACGACAGTATTATGGCAACTAATTCGGCACAAAATTTTTAAAGCTTATTTTTACGAAGCAGACTTTTCGTTCATTTACTCCCGGCGTAAAACTTTAATCTCCTTGGTCTGACATGGCGCATATTTTTACATCCGTACTTAGCGTTCTAACTTCCAGCATAAAACTTTAATAATTTATACATTACTCTGCTGCCTTATGTATTATGGTAGTTATTCCCACACCATACTTGTTACTAATCTTACTCAACCTTGTAGCATGCTTTTATAAGTATGTCCAATTTCCATCTGACGTTAAGAATACAGTGATCACTTTTCCTGCCACACACGCTTTCATGGAACAATAAGGTTAACTGTATACAAAGGGGAATCGACAGGGTCGCGGTTTGTAAACAATGAGCATACAACTAGACAGTCACGTGGTGGTGTAAGGAGTTACGGCGCTCCAGCTGGACGTGGCACTATACGGTATTACATCAGTCAATAGCTAGTCCCAGGTCTCTTGCAAAACAGGGGAAACAAAACATTGGTGAATGACTGGGTGGCTGTGAATGTGAGGTCCAGCATCTGATAGATGTGAACAAAGTGTGCAACGTCTGGCTTGCAATATCCACTTAAGAACGTATGCCCAATCCTTGAGGCATTGCCTAGGCCGTAAAAAATAAACAAAAAAACTGGCCATCAAACACAACCCCCTCATAGAGCATTCCGCCCCCTTAATGTACGGCCACAACGTGGTTATTGCAAGCAAGGCCTGAGTGCATGTTTACCTATATAATCATCCACCTGTGTGCCACTTATCCTTCCAACATATGCAATGATGGACTCCTTCTCACTGTCCGACAGCCCCCAATACCCACGTCAAAACGAATATATATCATGGCACACAATGGCGGGTTGTGTGTGCTGTAAAAGAATTGACCCAACCCCCCAGCCATCCCCCAATCCCCCAAAACCCCACTAGTAGCAAAGGGACTTGGGGCCACGCTACATGACAGTATTATGGCAACTAATTCGGCGCACAATTTTTAAAGTTTATCTTTGCGATGCAGACTTTTTGTTCATTTACTGCCGGCACAAAACTTTAATCTCCTCAGTCTGACTTGGCGCTAATTTTTTTAAAAAGCATACCGGTACTTAGCGTTCCAACTTCCACACAGGGGAATCGACAGACTGAGGTTCGTAAACAATGAGTAACGCCAGAACTGCAGGGTCGATTGGTGTGGGTGATTTAAACGGACAACATAGCGACAATATACACAAGTATCAAACAACTGGCCATAAAAAATCTGTCCACTGTGCATCAATTACAATACAAACATCAACATAATAATCAAGCAATAATCATATGCATATTTCACTTGGGTGTCTTCTAGGTGGCTCAGGAGGCTTGCTAAGAAATCATGTTAGGAAATCACCCCAGCCACAAAGAAGACAAGCCACTTTGACTGAACTAACACCAGACACTGTTCAATTGAGAGAAACACTACTAGTAGTCAAAGGCATCAAAAATAACATGAGGAACCTTTCCATCACAAAATTCTTGCAGTATACCAGGTATCTACCTAGCTAACACTTACTGCAATATATCTACTATCTATGTGTATCTGTGTAGTGTTTACCTATCTGTGTACTTTATCTATCAGCTTGAAATACTGCTGAGCTGAGACAACACCTTAGCAAGGAAACATGCTAATCATGAAGTGCAGGGGAAAGGTTTCAAAACTATCTGCTACTGGTAAACCTGGGGAATTTACTTACTGTACTCTTGTTACTCTACCCAGACATAAAATAAGCATCTAAGCAATAGTTTATCAACCAGAATGCTAGTCATGAAGAAGTGCAGTGGGATGGATGTAGACATGTAGTACTGTGTTATTCTACCACAGAGATATATGAAAAAAGCAGGTGAATGGACAAATCCCAGGCCACGTTACGGTGCAAGAAGTATGATAATTGAGCATAGACAAATATAAATAAGTTAAAAATCCATCCAATCAGCCATCATCCAATCCCACGTCGCCCCACAGAGGAGCGTAGGAACCCGGGGCTAGGCAAGTTCGTCCTGACATTTAAGATGAAAATAAGTTAAAAATAAAGCTCATTATTATCCTTAGACCCCTAATGCATCACTCTCAGTTGAATAAAACCATCTGGTGTTAGTTGGAATAAAGACAGTTGCTCTCCCACTTACGAACAAGAGCTAAGAAGAATTGCTGTTGAGATTAAACACTTATTGGCTTGAGATTTCATTCGGCTGTGTGGTTGCCAGCCTGATAGTGCCAGGGATTGACTCCTGGCACAGCATCATCCTAGCTTATCATCAATCATCGTCGTCGTTGATTGGCCAGTAAAATCAGCACCTAGACTAAGTTAACTGGTCTTCTATATCCTAGTGATGGAATGATCTAGTTATGGAGCCTAGTACTAACTATTCTATCATCAATCATCGTCGTCGTCATCAATAGGCAAGTAAAATCAGTACCTAGACTAAGTTAACTGGTCTTGTATACCCTAGTGGTGGAATGATCTAGTTATGCAGCCCAGCACTGCCACTGATCATAATTAAAATCATCATTAGGCATTATCATCATCATTCCTGACTCCTCTTCCCACCCAACGATGAGGTCAGGAGTTCTCTATTAAAATATCGTAAGTAGGGGAGCAACTGTTATACTCTGTCCATCTCAACTTGGCTTAAAAGTGATCTGGAAAGGATGCAGAGCCACAGTATTGCTAGCCTTGTCTTACTCTGCTTCTGGCCGATGAAATTAGGCTGCCAAGGACAAAACTCTCCGCCAAGTCAAGGTGGACAAACCAAAAATTTTCTAACTCACATTTCAGACGAGTGGTTGTAGCTGTAGTTGTAGTAGAAGGAACTGAGATGTAGAAAGGTTATCAGGATCAACGGCGCTGGGAACCTCTATATCTATCAGAGGTATTTCCCGAGTTTTGAGGCCACTGAGTATTTTTCAACATTCACCACACAATCTTGTATCACCCTATGAGCAGCGAAGGAGCCCAGGGCTGGGTAAGTTGGTCCCGACATTCAAGATGAGAGTGACCAGCCACACTCATCCCCAAGTGGCATTACGTTAACAATAAACCCCAACCACCCTTCGGTATAGACATTGCATGATGAGAAAAATTGAGCCAGCACCGCCGGCTCCAGCAGGCAGCACCACCAGGATCAACTCCAGCAGGCAGCACCACCAGGATCAATGCCAGCAGGCAGCACCACCAGGATCAACGCCAGCATGGCAGCACCACCAGAATCAACTCCAGCAGGCAGCACCACCAGGATCAACGCCAGCACGGCAGCACCAACAGGATCAACGCCAGCACGGCAGCACCACCAGGATCAACGCCAGCACGGCAGCACCACCAGGATCAATGCCAGCACGGCAGCACCAACTCAGCAATCGCAGGAACAGCAGCCTGAGTAACACAGATGGACCCTGAAAATAAGGCAAGGTTTTAGGAGATAATCTCAAGTGTGTTCAAACTTAATCCTTTTGTCTGTGGAGGAGTTCAATATGGATCTTAATTAACCCCTAGTGTATTGGTGCTGGATGGGGGGGGAGGGCTGCCTGACTACATTTACACTTCTCAATGCCACACCTATCCCACAAGAGGAGAATGATGGACTACAGAAGGGTAACTCAGCCTGCAGTCCACTGGGATAATGTTCTGCTGTGCCTGGGGTTGAACTACTACTAGTACACAAGACTTAAGATAAACAAATCCATTTTACATCATCTGTCTGGCTCAATTCCTTGGTTATAGTCCCTCAAGTACTTCCTTATTCCCAGCAGAACAAGAAATTCCGACGGCTCTGCATTATTTACCGAACTCTTCATGACTGGCTTTATTCCTGTGTTAATCTTTTGTTACAACTCAGCACTGAATAAGGACAGATGGCAGTTTAAACAGATAGATAGTGGGAAACTGGGTAGTAGATAGATTCCTTCACAATGATGGCCGTCTCCTAATATAAATGAAAGAGTCTGGTGGTAGTAAGTATATTATGACAAGAGCAGAAGGCCCCATACAACAGGTCCCTTTGGCAAAATTTAAAAAAGTCACAATTGGACGCTTACCTGAGAGTGGAAGCAGATGGTTGGTATTACCATGATTGGGCAGCTGGTTGGTATTAATTTGGCAACTGGTTGTGGCTTTCTTCTCCCCTTTCTCTGTCTCTGTTGGCAGTTTCCACAGCTGGGTCAATTAACACACCTGAAAAAATAGTACACATTAGTCCTTTCCTTCCAAACCTTGATTAACCCCTTAACCGCGAAGCGTCACTTTCGTGACGCTTGGGAGCAAGGGATCATACCGCTGGGCGTCGCTTTTGTGATTCTGTGTTATTTTGAATTCACCCAGGCTTCCAAGTGGGGGCTTGTATCATCTATCAGTACTGCCAATGTCCAACACTAGTCAGCACTCCTAATCTCATCTGTACTCCCATCCATTGTTGACAATTTAGCCATTTCTCCCTGTTCTTGACTCCCCTCCCTACCCCCCTTCCATTACCCTATCCTCTCGCCTGCCCGGCCGTGCTACGCTAATTAAATCTTTCCTGGAATTTTTCACTGATTTCATCCATTGAAATAAGCCCTATGCCCTATTCTTATACCAAATAATATATACAAGAAAGAAATAAGGTAAGTGAGAGTGCCATACACCTGGAATTTGCTAATTATCACCTGACAACACCTCACGTGCACTCGTTCGCTAATTTTCGCTGTTTATTTCCCCTTGAAATATGCCGTATAATCTATTTTCATAATAAATATACATATAAGGAGGGAAGGGAGAAGCCTAAGTGATATTTACATTCACCTGGAACTACCTAATTTATAATGTACTGTCTAGATTTCCTGCCAATCATTTCAGTGCTATACATAGCTGTTTCAAGAGCTAACGTTGGTAGTACTGAATATCCCCTAAGTAGGCCTCTACCCCGGCCCTCCCTTATCAGTTCACTCTCATCTTCCGAAGTGGAGGTACGTCTGTTTCCTCTTGCTGACTTCAGGGACTTTTTCACCCCCATGCAAAGGGCCCTGTGACCTTTACCCCCTACTAAACCTCGTGTGGAAAGAGGTAAATGGCTGACAATTGATAAAAGAGTGACTACGATCTTTCTATTGAGTAAAACAGTGCAAGTGGAATTGTAAATAATGTGTAAACAGCAAGTGAAAGTAATGAATGTAAATATACGTGAACAATGGAAAATAGTTTTATAAGTTACTTCAAGTGACAGTGCATAACACAGTGTAAATAAAATAGAAATGTAAATAACGTAAATAAAATAGAGAACGTAAATAGAAATGTAAATGAGTAGTATTATAAGAATATGAGTATATACCCTAGGAGTAATGAAAGTGAAAGTTTCACTCTAGCATGTCTGAATACTATGAGTTATGAGAGTGAAGATGAAAGTGACATTCACTCTCAATGCTAGTATACAGGACGAGAAAGTGAATGCTACGTATTTTACTGAAAGAAATTGAATCCCTACAGTGACAATAAACTAATACTACTGAAGGAAACTTATGGATAAAGACTGTAGATATATATAAGTGTTATATAGTAATAGAAATATAAAGTGTGAGGGGTTTTATGAATAATAAATGACAGAGTACCAAGAGCGAACTAGCGCAAGTGCGACGGTCAGACGTACTCGTAATTTTCATTGCTTTCACAGTGTTTTTTTTCTTGGAGTATGGATCCCAAACTACTTGAAAATCATAGAGTAGTGTTTATAGTGTTAATATCTGGCTGTGGTAATCATATTACGGGTTGTCGGGAAGTGTAAAGTGGAGACTTCATTACCCAACTTCAGAGGTCTCCACAAGTCCTACAGTAACTGACAAAGGCTCAACAAACATTCCAGGAGAAAGCTGAAGGTATGTGCCATAAGAATATGTAATTTTAATATTCTAGGACTAATAACTGATTTTTGGCAAATATTTTTTGAGAGTCTGTCGGAGCCCGAATAACCCCGCGGCACACGCAAAACATCGGTAAACATGCCCGCGGTGTAGGGGTTAAGGAAAAACTAACCAAACCAAAGAATAACCAACCACAATGCAGGCAGAATAATATATATATATATATATATGTGTGTGTGTGTGTGTGTGTGACAGACCTAAACAGGGAAAAGTATTTGAATCACTAATACTTGCAAAGGGTACCGACAACATAATGGAAAATGCGAAAACACAATCTAGAAATTAAATTTGTAGGTACTGATCTATGCTCCTACAAAACTGAGGTTATACCAGCAAATCTTTTCATGAACTTCCTTTATAACAACAAAACTACTATAAATGACCGTGGTAAGGATTACAGCAGCCTTAAATATACACTCATGGAAAAACTATTGCAGCAGCTGTAACCTACACATACAGACTACGTTTACGACAGCCATAACCTAACCAAACCACACCTATTTCAAACCTAAGTGAACCACCAAATATAACCACAAAATTCTAGTGGTTTAAGCTCAATTGCAGAAGAATTATCCAAACAAAACCTAACCTATTTCTAACCTAACTATATCACCAAACATGACCACAAAATTTTTAATGGTTTCAGCTGAACATTAGCAGTTTTAACCACACAACTCTAGCATTCATTAAACAGCAGCCTTTTATCAAAGCTTAGTAAGTGCCATCATTGTAGTCCTTGAGTGTGTGTATAATTTCAGTCACCATATCCCAAACCACTTCTAACCTAAACTGCAGGTCATTACTTAACAAAGCAACAATTAAAACCTAAGTACATATGTGCACTTTCCGTGCATTTCTCAGTCACCTGACACTTTCTCCTAGGACATTTCCGTGGCCACTGTAGGCTACGTCATTCACCCCGTGGGGATATTATTTCTACAACAGGGATTCCTTTTAACCCCAAAGAGTCAAGGACGAAAAGTGTAACCAAATGTAGACATAAACCAAAGACACTTGAAAATACTTTAAATTCCATACCTAATCTAACCTTGCTTACTCTTTTTTCCTCACCTAATGAGTAAACCAAAGGAAAACTTCCTTACCTGTTTTTCTGTACTCACTGACGATCGCAGACGCTTTCTTCTTAACTAACGACCGGAAATCATTATATTTTTTTCTCACTTCATCTCTGTCTCGTATAACACCACCCACTCCGTTCACTGCCGGTTACTGCTTCCCAAGCATTTCTTTTGGTCTCCACAGTAATACAGCCTCCCAACTTGCCAATGATAATGCCTTTTCTTTTCTCTACCTCCTGAATCATCCAAAAGATTTCAGAATCTGTGAAATTTGTTCGCCTTTTCTTTGGTGTTGGGTCTTCCATTCTTTTTTCGATGCCGCTTGCTTCTCTTCGGTTGGAGGAGTGCGGGGCTGCGGCCTGCGGGCATGAATTTGTTTACATCAAGCCAGCTGATATTTCTGAGCACAATGATTGGCTGAAGCTTCGACGGAGAACGTATCCTGCATTGTGATTGGCCAAACGGACCATCGGCTGAGCAGGGAAATTTTCCCCTAAAACACAGCGAGCTCTTCCCCGCTCGTAGCCTTACGGTCACTGTACGATGGTGAGAGAAATGTTTGTGCATGGCAAAACACTGCCCATCGTACAGGGACCGTAGCGGCGATGGCCTTATGGTAACCTTGCGGTGACGTGTTAGTGCATCCGCCTCTCTACGGCTACGCTGATGGAGCTGAAAATTTTTTATTATCTACAGGGGTCGGGGAAGAGGGGTAAATTATCCCAAATTGGGTAAATTTAAAACTTTTGGGGGCTAATGCGTGTGGTATATTTTTCACAAAAATGCTGTAAGTTTTAGTGAACAAGATGTAAAACCACTTATCATATATACTATACCATATGCAGCAGTTTTAGGAGCAAATAGGCTTGATTTAATTTGAAGTCTGGGGGTAACTTCATCTACTCGAATAAATTTGGGGGGATACCTTAACAAAGTTCCCCGAACTTTGGAGGGACGAACTTTTTACATATTACTACATACAAATTAAAGCATTTTATAAAACTATGTTACACTGTGTAGTATTTTGGAGAAGCTACATGTGAAAAAAAAAAATGGCTATAATCTCATTTTATCCCCTTTTAGATGTAAGGACCCGAGGCTAGGCTACCGTAGACCAGTGCCCAGTGGCAGATGACCAGTCTACTCTCCATGATAATATTACAGGACACTCACACACACACACACACACACACATTTAGAGCGGTCCTGGCTAGAGGACGATGGCCGATATAACCAAGGATGGTGTGTTTCTCATCGTCTTTGGTGCCAACGTATGTGACTGTGCAGACCAATCCTGGATCCGCAAATTTTGTCACACAGTCGGCATGTCACACCTGGGTTTACTGGGAGAACTCTGCTTTGGTTGTGCTTCCATTGTCTATGCTCTTCTCTGGCCAGTTTCCTTGCTTCTTCGACGTGAATGGTTCCTTCATTCCAGAGGGCTCATCGTTGTCCTCATTCCAAGGCACT
Organism: Coenobita brevimanus; assembly: GCF_032717465.1. NCBI lineage: Eukaryota > Metazoa > Arthropoda > Malacostraca > Decapoda > Coenobitidae > Coenobita > Coenobita brevimanus. The sequence goes on along the minus strand of NC_137019.1, from coordinate 3,819,340 downwards.
GGTTTCAAGATCTTTCGGTAACATTTCTTCAGAGTTGTCCTATATGGTCTTTATATCTCTTCTGTCCCCCTGGGTTGTGGCGTGCTGCAGGGGGTTGGCCATGAAGAACCTGTGGGGAAGGCGGTGCTTGGGCATGCAGAACACGTGTCCAACCCATCTTAGCTGCTTTTTAGCCAGTATGGTTTCTATGCTGGCTGGCTTTGCCTGCTGGAGAATTCGTGAGTGAGGGACTTATCTTCTGTTGTGAGTCCTAGGATGCACTGTAGGCATCAAGTGTGAAAAAACTCAAGCTGTTTGAATTGACGCCGGTAGGTAGTTCAGGTCTGGATCTGAGATGTTCAAAAGCGACTGAGGTGTGGTTGATTCGTGCAAGGACTTTTGCAACAATGTTTTTGTAATTCTAGGTGTTTAAGGGTCGGCCTCCCGTCCCTAGAACACCTAGTGAATAGCTGGGTTCTCTTTCTAGACCGGAGCTTAGACAAATAAGAGAGAGGCAGGACACAAAAACTCAAGGCAACACCTTACATGTGTATTACTAAATCTTACACAGGAACGAGCAGATGTCACGTATACAAACAAGCTGGACAGTTATAATTCTGGGGCTGCAGATATTGAATGATAGTATCACGCAGGATACTGTACAGGACCAGATTGGTTTAGGGGAACAACACTTGAGCTAGACACTTATGTTAGTGGGGGAATTTAGATTACCTTGGCCAGTGGTGGTGGTTGTCTGATTTCCCAGAGTAGCGTTAATATTTTACACTGGGCCTAAGCGTGACCTTACCGAGACGTGCCGTCACTGTTGTATAAAGTGTTCACTGTACCTTGCCCGTAGATCACTATAACACTACTTTACTATGTACCCGGGTGGAGCTGGCGGTACTGGAACTTCAGCTTAGGGGCCTAGGTATGGTCTTCACGTGATACGGCGGCACTGTACACTGTGGCAGGCCCGTCCTTCACTGTCTTACTATTGCACCATCTTTTCCACCACTTTCTTTTATGCTCTGATCACCGACCCACTTTACTCTGTCACTCCTACGCTGTCTATATGCTGTGTGTTCACTTTTACTCACTGTCAGGTCGGACGTGTTACGGTCAGGCGCAGGGGCGGCGGCGGAGTCTCAGCCTCCCTCCTGACGGGGCTGGGATCCGCCAGGGCCGGCTAGGTCCCAGGGCTGGGGGACAGTGCATAGGGGCGTCCTCTCTCGTCCAAGGCTGCTGGGGGCGTCGGGGCCGGAGGCTTCTGGGCTCGGGGTGGGAGTCTGGCCCTCTGGGCTAGGGCCAAACAGTTGCCTGAGCTTCTGAGTCAGGCGCCTGATGGAGGATAGGGACCTCCGGCGTCTGGGTGTGGGGAGGTCCCGCCTGGGAGTCTGAGGGGCAGTTGGGAGGCTGCGGTCCCTGCAGGTCAGGGACGCCGTCAGAAGTGAGCTGTGGTGTCGGCTGGCGTTGGGGTCCATCAGGGGCATCTCCACTGGCTGCAGGGAGAAGAGCCAGGTGGTGGTCACAAGGCTTCTCCAATACACCTCCAGGCTGGGGGCTCCCTCCAAGTCGTGGGTAGGTGGACCGGGCTCAGCACCTGATGAAGGAGCGACTTCAGGCCGCCTCTGGTGGTAGGGCCTGGCTACTGGCCGTGGCTGTCTCGGGACATATTTGGAGCGGCTACCGGCCGCCTCCTGCAGGAGGGTAGAGCAGCTGCAGGCCGACTTTCTGGGGGCACCTTCAGAGCGGCTTCCAGCTGTCTCCTGACGAAGACGGGAACGGCTACCGGCCGTCTCCTGATTGGCCTCCGGAGCAGCTTCAGGCCGTCTCCTGTAGGAGGGTGAGCGGCCACAGGTCATCTCTCCAAGGGCCACCTTCCAAGTGGTTTCAGGCCGTCTCCTGACAAAGGCAGGAGCGGCAACAGGCCGTCTCCTCTTCTCCTCCAGGGTGCCTTCATGCCGTCTCCTTGTTTCCTCCATAGCGGCTTCAGGCCGTCTCCTGTAGGAGGGTGAGTGGCTATCGGCCGTCTCAGGGGTGCTGTTAGGAACTGGAGAAAGTCCGCCCCCCCCCCCCGCCTGATCTGTGGGCAGCTCGTCCAGCAGGTAGTCTTGTATTCCTGCTATGGTGGCGGCGGGCGAGCTCCGTGTCATAGGGGCGCATGGCTCGGGTGGACTTTTTTGTTTATCTATGAGCACAAATCCAAGGTAGGTAAACTCTCCACCTGTTTTACATATTCGCCATTTATCTGAAATTCAAAACCTTTTGCTGGGTTGTTTCTCTGAGATATTATTTCTAACTTATTGACATTTATTCTGAGTCCCATTACAAGGTGTATGTTGGAGACAATGGTGAGGCTCTGTTGTAGGGATTCTGGGTTATGTGCAAGGACATCACAGACCGACGGGTAGGTATAGGCCTCGATACAAAGGGTTCAAGTAGTCAAAGAAGGACACTGTTCCCCTGTAGACGGCGTTTGTAGGGTTCTTGTGAGAGAGAAAAAAAATGTAGCTTCTGATTGGTGGAGATGGCAACTTATATCCTACGCCATCACATTCACGGGAGGATCTTCTTTGCTTGCCTGTCTGCTTCCTTTCCAGTCTGCTTACCTTCCAGCCGGCTGCCCTTCTGTCTGTCTGCCAATCTGTCTTCCTACTTGTCTTCCTTATGGCTGCCATCCATCTTACCTGCCTTATTGCCTGCCTGTCTACCTTTCTTCGTGTCTGCCAGCCTGCCTACTCGTCTTGTTTGCCTGCCAGCCGACATTCCTGCTTGCCATCCTGCTAGCTAACCCGCCAGCTGCTCAGTCTGCCTGCCACCTGCTTGTTTGCCTACCAGCAACCTTGCCTGCCTCGTATGCCAACCTGCCTGCCGGCCTGCAAGTCTCATATGCCAGCCTGCCTGTCCATCTGCCATCCTTACTACCTGTCATGCTGCCTGTTTTCCTGCCAATAGGGCTGGAAGGCTGTTTGCCGTGCATCCTGCTGTCTAGTCTGCTTTTCTATCTGTCAAACAGATTTCAAGGCGAACAGTAGGTAGGAAGGGTGTCAGATAGGAAAGCAGGTTATAAAGCAGGTAGGTGGTAAGGCAGGTGAACTGGCAAGCAAACAGGTGGGCGGGCAGGCTGGCTGGTAACAGGCATGCTTGCACGCAAGAAAAGAAGAAGAGTAGGTAGGCTGGCGGGTAGGGTTCTCAGCAGATAGCGTGTCATGAAGGCAGGCAAACAGACAGGGAGATAGAGAAATGCAGGCTGACTGGCATGCACGGTGACTGGCTGGCTGGCTGGCAGGCAGGATGACAGCCGGCGACTTTTAGGATGGCAGCCAGGTAAGGGGGCAGCAGGGTGCTAGGTAGGCAGGCCATATGGCAGGCACACAGCGTGGCAGGATGGCTGGTAGGCAGGGTTTCATGCACACAAGAAGGCAGGTCAACATGATGGCAGGCATTCAGACAAGCATACAAAAAGGCAGGCAAGCAGACAAAAAGGCAGGCAGGTTGGTGGATAGACAGGCATGGATGCAGGCTGAAAGGCAGCCAGAGATGCACAAACCATTCCAGCAGATGGCACTTTGAGGTTTTTATGAAGAAAAATGATATAAATTGGTCGTTTCTGAACAGTGAAGAAATAAAGGCTTATATGAAGTCATCACACACATAGTCACCCTGCTTGTTTGTGCCGGGATGCCAACCACCCTTAACGCTTGACACCACCCTACCTGCTTCCCTGTATGCCATTCTTTCTGTCTACCAGTCTGCCATCCTGCCCGGCAACATACTTGCCTGCTTACCACCCGGCTTTCTGCCTACTTGCATTGTTTGTCTACTTGTCTGTCTTTTTCTAGCTGTCTTCTTGCTTCCCCACCTCATATGCAACCTGCCTGCATGGCAACCAAACTTCTGTTATCATACCTGCCTACCAGCCTGCAAGTTAAACGAGGTGTAAAAACACCTGTCTTCGCCCTTCCTGCCTGCTTGCATTTTTCGTCTACTTGTCTGCCTGCTTCCTCACCTCATATACAACCTGCTTGCTTGGCTACCAAACTTATACTACCGTACCTGCCTACCAGCCTGAAATGTAAACAAAGTGGATAAACACTTGTCTTCACCCTTCTTGCTTGCCAGCCTTCACGCCTACCTGTCAGACACCCAGCAAAAGAGGGCAGATGCAGGCTCAAGCAGGCTGGCTGGCTCGTGGGCAGGAAATATGGCAGACAGGCAGGTAGATAGGTGGAAATAAAGCCGGGCCGGAAGACTTGAAGGCAGGTAGACTGGCAAGCAGGCAGGTAAACATGATACCTTGCGTGCAGGGAGGTAGGCTGAAAGAAAGCATGTATGCATGCATGTAGGATGGTACGCAGGTAGGTGGGCAGGGGGCTGGTAGGCAGGTTGCCTGACATGAAAGATGGCAGGCTGGCAGGCAGTCAGACATGCAGGTATGTTGGCAGGCAGTCAGACATGCAGGTATGTTGGCAGGCAGACTTATATGACGGCAAGCACACAGGATGGCAATCAGGTAGGTTGGCAAGCATGCAGAAAGGCAGAAAATGTTTCCAACAGTCTGGCAGGCAGGAAAGCAGGGCGGCAAGTTGGCAGGCAGGTAGACAAGGAAGGCAGACAGGCAGGCAAGCAGGTAGTTATGCCAGCAGTTACGAATGCAGACAAACATACTCTACCTCTGAATGTGGTGAAGTAACAATTTTCCGACCTCTCCATCAGTCATATGCAACTTATTTCACTCCTATCTTCATTTCGTTTCTCAGAAGCCATCTAAAATGCAGTATAGTGCCCCCGTGAACACCCAGACACCCTCACAAGGAGGCCACAGAGGAGAAGCAGCAGCGTGCGCCGGCCGCCGGGACTCGGTGTGACAATGGCCTAAGTCAGCCAGGGCCGCACGCCCCTATGACCGGGAGCCCACTCGCCGTCACCATAGCAGGAATACCACACTATCTCTCGGGCGAGCCTTCACCAACCAGCTAAGGGGTGGAGCTGCCTATCCAGATCCTGCCAGCACCCCAGAGACGGCCTGTAGCCACTCACCCCTCTTTAAGGAGATGGCCTGTAGCCGCTCTGAGGGTTCTAAGGAGACAGCCTGTAGCCACTCTCACCTTCGTCAGAAGGCCTGTAGCCGCTATGAAGGTGTCTTTCTTGAGACGCCCTGTAGCCGCTCCCGCCTTTGTCAGGAGACGGCCTGTAGCCACTCCAAAGGTGTTCTTCCTGAGATGGTCTGTAGCCGCTCAAACCCCCTCCTGCAAGAGACGGCCTGTAGCCATTCCGAAGGTGTTCCTCCTGAGACGGCCTGTAGCTGCTCACCCCTCCTGAAGGAGACGGCCTGTAGCCGCTCTGAGAGTAACGAGGAGACGGCCTGTAGCCGCTCTGAGGGTAATCAGGAGACGGCCTGTAGCCGCTCCCGCCTTCGTCAGACGGCCTGTAGCTGCTCAACACCCCTCCTGAAGGAGACGGCCTGTAGCTGCTCGCACCTTCGTCAGACGGCCTGTAGCCTCTACGAAGGTGTTCTCCCTGAGACGGCCTGTAGCTGCTCAACACCCCTCCTACAGGAGACGGCCTGTAGCCGCTCCGAAGGTGCCCCTGGGTTTGCTGGCAGTCACCCACTCTCTCAGGCCACGGCCAGTAGCCGGGCCTTGGCACCGGCCTGTAGCCATGCCCCTAGGAAGCCACGGCCAGTAGATGGGCTCTACGGCAGGAGACGGCCTGTAGCCGCTCTGCCGCCTGTAGTTGACGCCTGTTCCCCGACCCTTGACACAGAGGGAGTCTCAGGCGTAGAGGAGTATTGGAGAGGCCCTGTAGTCTCACCTGGCCTCTGCTCCCTACAACTGGCTCTGGAGGAGACCCACCTGACGGACCTTGACACAGACCTGTGCTGCAGCCCCTTTCTGCTGGCGCCGCCAAGCTCTGGGGACCGCAGCCCTCGGGAACCCCAGACCACCCCCCGAACTCCCGGGAGGGAACTCTCCACACCTCGACGGCGGAGGTCCTCATCCTCTGTCAGGAGCCTGAACGACAGTTTCAGGCAATTGTTCGGCCCCAGTCCTGAGGGTCACACTCCTGTCCCCAGCCCTGAGAGCGCTGGACCTTTCTCCACCCACAGCCCTGGACGAGAATGGACGCCCCTGCGTATGATCCCGTGCCCTCTGAGTACGGAGGTCCCTGGTTGTGCCCAGCCCCGTCAGCAGCGGAGCCGTGCCGCCCCTCCGCCCGCACCCCTGGCGCCAGACGCTGACCGGAGTGACCCTAACTGTGCAATATCAGTGATCAAACAGTAGGCCTACCTAGGCAGAACAGTGAATTGACCTTGTCGGAGAAATCAGCGACAATACCCAGTGTTGGAGAGAATAACAGATACAGTGAACAGTGTACAGAATAAAACAGTGACAAGCTCAAGGTGGTAGAGAAAGTGATAATAATTAGTCAAAAGCAGAATACGAGTGGAGGGTAATAAAGTAAATAAGCTGCCATCAGAAATCATCTCGTACTACCATAATCAAAATCAGACCCCAGTGCCTTACACCACCCTCCCCAGAATGAAATAACCTTAACAACTCCACACGTATAGAAACCCTGGACTTCCCTAATTGAGAACTCTCTGCCTTAAATGCTATTCACTGTCACTCCAAAACAATATCCTGCGAGATACTACTAACCATATCTAGATATAAGAGTTTATAATCGCCCAGTATACTTGTGTCTGTAACATCTATTTATTCCCCTGTCGAACTAAGCAATACACGTGTAAGGTTGTTGCCTGGAGTTTTTGTGTCCTGCCTCTCTCTTATTTGTCTAAGCCCCGGTCTCGAAAGAGAGCCCCGCTATACGCTAGGCGTTTACGGAACGGGAAGCCGAGCCTGTAACACCTATCATTACACCATCTATAGGAAGAGTTCGTGTTACCCTGCCTACTTGCAGCTTGCCTGTTTGCCAGACTGCCTACATGCCTGCCAGACTGTCTGTATGCCAACATGCCTGCCTGCTTTCCCGCTGGCCGGCATACCTGCCAACCACCTAGCTACTCTACCTGCCTGGCTACCTTTCTATTTGCCTGCCAGTGTGCTTGCTTCCCCGCCTCACCTGTAAACCAGCCTGCCTGTCTGCCATCCTTTTTTGCCTGTCACACAGGCCAGAAGTCTAGCAGTTAATCAGGCAGGTAGGCATGCAAACAAATTGGTAGACAAAAGGGTGGCAGACAAACAGGAGTGTAGGAAGGCAGATAGGCAGGCTGGGAAGAGAGCAAGAAAGGAAGCAGGAAGGTAAACGAGCAAGCTTACTGGGTGACAGTCATGAAGGAAGGCTGGAAAGGAGGCAGGCTGGCCGGTAGGCATGCAAGGTCGCAAACCAAAGAAACAACAACTCTTCCTAAAGATGGCGCTTTTGAGGCTTTGAAAAATATGAAAAAGTTGATCATTTGCGCTCGGTGACGAGATGACAAGTTGACGTCATTACATTAACAGGGAGAGTGAGTCTACCTGCCTGCCAGCCACCCTAACTACCTTTCTGCTAGTCATTCTTCATTCCTAACTTCTTGCCAAACTGCTAGACATCCTGCGTGCAGGTCTGTCAATCTGCCTGCCTGCCACCCTGCCAGTCTACCTGCTAGCCAACCAGTCCACTTGTCTGCCTACCCACCTGCCTTTCTACCTTTCTGTCTGCCAGCCTGCCTGCATATCTGCCTCTTATGCAGACCTGCTAACTTAACTTTCACCGTTCCTGCCTGATAGCCTGTCTGCATGTCCATCAAATAGGCCTGAAAGCTGTTTACCGACAACCCTTGCTCTCTGCCTTCTTATTAGATAGACCAAATGGAAGGCAGGAAAGGTAGGCAAGAAAGGTGGCAGAGAGGCAGGAAGGCAAAAAGACAGCAGGCAGGTCGGTAGGCAGGCAGGCAGACTAGGAAGCACACAGGAAAACAGATACTGTAATTTTGCACCCAGGTAGGTAAGTTGGAAGCATTAATGCATGCAGGAAGGAAGGCAGACAGGTTGACATGCAGCCAGGCTTGCAGGATGGCAGACAGACAGGATGACCATCAGGCACAATGGCAGTTAGGGTGGAAGACAGGCACACTGGTAGGCAGAAAGGGTGGCATAGTGGTAGACAGGCAGGTATTCATGTAAGCAGGGAGGGTGGAAGTCAGATTGGCAGGAAGAAAGGCAGCAATGGTGGTAAGTAGACTGGAAGGCTAGATGGCAGCCTGGTGGAGAGATGACATCACCACACACAAGGTGTGTGTTTACCAGTCTGACATCATCACACTCATGGGTAGAGTCAGTCTGCCTGCTTTCCAGCTTGCTTGCCAACATGCTTTTCTGCTGGTGTGCTTTCCTCCCAAGCAAATAGCCATCCTGCTTGCCTCACTGCTTTCCTGCTTACCAGCCACCCAGTATGCCTCCATGCATACCTGCCTGGGATATTTCACCTCCAACACATCTTCGGGGGGGGGGGGTTCCACTTCCACCAATTCCAAAGGAATTTCAGCATTCCCACAATTGGTTCCCCCTCTCTGAATGCGTTCCTCTGGGGGGGAGGGGTTTGTCCCATAAGCACCCCAGGGGGACTTTCTATCTTCCATACTCTCCTCAAGAAAGATTTCTCCAGCCTCACCCAAATCCCTCCCAGAATGGAGCTTCCCTCTGTAAAGGGGGGGGGGGGATTTCCACAAAAGAGGATGCACCCCAACCCCTAGGGGAGGCTTCCCCCATAGTGTTGTCCCAAAGGAGGATTTTGCCTCTAATCCTTCCCAAGGGGGGTTTTCCCCAACCCCCTTACCCCAAGTAAGTTTTTCACTCTCAAACCCCGGTGGAGTGCCTGACCAGCAGTGATGGAGTCAACATCTCTCTCCACCCATGGCCTCCTCTCTGCCCCAGCCTTCGACCCATTGAGGAGGGCTAACACTGGCAGTGAACGCCCACAAACCAAAACCATCACGGGGACGGTGAAGTAATACAATGTGAAGGCAGGGTACAGGTTCATCCGGCGCCAGGATACCGGTACTGATGTATTCGTGCACTGCCTCAGAATTGTTGCACCCACTTCATGACGCCTCCAGCGCTCGTTAGGCGAGGGAGAGACGGTTGTGTTCCGTCTCCACCAGTCACTGAGGGGTCCCATGGCTAAGGACGTCACCGGGACAGGGGGTGCAGCTGTGCAGGGCTCCACCCATGCACAGCGGCACCCTACAACCCGGGGTTGCCGGCTCAAGGACCGTCGATGTACCGGGGAGACCAACACTGTCATCACCACATGCATTGTGACGGAGAAGGAGTTCTGTGGCGATGACAGGGATGCATTGCTCGTTCTTCTCCCTCAGATATTTGAGGAGAATGGGCTTTCACACCTTGTCATCCCTCAGAGCTTCGCTAGTGATGCACAGCCAGCCCGTAGTCAGAAAGCGTCGTGCCCTGGAGCTGCAGCCTCCCAAACCCCGCACAACACCGCAGAAAAGGCTGCAGCTTGACACTCCCCTTGACAAAGCGACGGCTTCCTCCACTCCATCCCTGCCCTGCCTATGGACATCGATCATGACAACATTCCTGCCTCTCACTGCCCGATATCAGCAGTAGTGGAGAGGGCTGCTTCTCCCGTCCAATCCATCCACCAGGACGCAGACGTCTCTCCACTCATGGCACCACCACCCACCTCTGACGGCAATCTGCCTGCCACAGCAGACCTCCAGACCATCATGGAGGCAAGTGCTTCTCCTTTGCCCACACCTCTGACTGAAAAGAACAAGGGGGGGGGGGGAAGACAACTAAACAACATTCTGTTGTTTCGTGTCTCGACCTGCCTCCATCCTCCGCCACACCTGCCAGCGACCTTACATCCAGCCTGTCCCCGCCTACCAGCGCTGACATCGACATCAACTGGAGCAAGTTTGACATTGACAAACTCGTCAACAATTTTCTGAAGAAAATCAATGACGAACAACTTGGAGTTGTGTAACGGCCTCAAGTAGCTCCCCCTGATCATCAACTTCAACTTCTAGAAGCCTACTAGCTCACGCTAGTCTTCTTCTTCACCTCAAGCTTTCACCTCTGTTGGGCCCTCTGGCCCAGTCCTCCTACAGAAGGAAAATCTACAACAACAACAACTCAAACCCCTCAATGGAGAAATTCCTTCCCAAGGGTTTCACTCACAAGAGGGTTTCTCACTGTCAAAAGGAATTCCTGACCCCTGGGGGGTTTCCCCCTCACAAGGGGTGGTTTTCTCTCCTTCACAAACCTCTAAAGGGAGGTTTTCCACCACAGACTTCATGGAGAGCTTTCGCTCCCCACAAACTCACCCAAAGTGGGCTTGTCACTCAAAGAAAGGATTTTGTCCCTCCCACATACCTCCTTCCTACCAGTGGGGGGCTTTTCCCCTTGGGTTGGTTTCTCCACCAGACTCCCCAGTGAGGGGGAGGTGGAATCCCCAAATTCCCCAAAAGGGTTCAGCCACCCTAGTGAAACCCCCCCAAGAGGAGTTACTAAGCAATCAAACCCATTTTTGTTCTGACCATATATAACAGTTATCACAATACAGTATTATTAACTCTAAGATTGATGTCTGGATGTCATCATATGATATCACTCTAGGGCTGACCAGGTGCCTACCTCACATTAGTAACCACACCTATACTCCTCTCATGCATCTAACAACATATATTTTTTAAAACAATCCATGTTTTTTGTGCACTTTCCCCTCCCCTGCTTCCACATTCCTAGTCATATTCTAGGTGGCATAGGATTAAAACCTCCTTTATGAGGAGTTACCTACCCCAAACCTTCCTAAGGGGAGTTAACACCAAAACTCACTCTCCTAAGCTTCCAAAACTGGGGATACCCCCTCCTCTACCTCCTACTTTCCCTCTTCTTCCTACTCCCACTTTCTTCCTCTTGGTATAATGACAGTCATACCATCCCTCTCCCTATAGAATACCATAACTGAAAACCAGCATGTCAGTAAGACTTACAGTCGTGGGCAGTGCAAACGAAGAAGGACCTTGCGCAAGCGCAAAGCGCAATCCACAGTTCACTACCTTGCACAAGCACAAATGCGCAATCTGACAAATATTTAGCTTGCGCAATGTCGCAAAGCGCAAGCGCAAACCATTTGCACATATTTTTCAGAATTACCGAAAAATATTGAGATATTTAAATAAACCAGCATACCTACTTATTTACTTTTATTTTTTATTATTGTTTTCTATTATTTGTAATTTGCGCAAGTGCGCAATCTAATATTTAGCTTGTACAATGTTGCAAAGCGCCAGCACAAATCATTTGCATATATTTGTGGGAATTACTGTAAAATATATATTGGTATAACTAAATAACTTACTAAAGTAGCAACCTGCCCACCACCCGCGTGACTGAGGTAAAAACAGCCTATATTTACCAAGGCATTGGCAAAGATCACGTGATTACTGTATCATCAACTCTCTCTCTCTCTCTCTCTCTCTCTCTCTCCGACAGAGGAGGGAGGGAATGGAGAATAAGAGAGAGAGGAGGGATGGAATGGAGAATAAGAGAAAGAAGAGGGACGAAGTTTATGCCTTATCTCCTCATTCAAAGGGACGCTCCTTTGCCATTCCCACGTATTTATTCTTTCTTTCTCTCTCTCTCAGAATAATGCTCTTTATCTCTCTCTCTCTCTTGTCTTGTCAAGACAATTTATTTAATAATTCAATATAGATATACAACAGCATATGTAATTCGTTACAAAAAATAAAAAAAATCATGAAAACAGAGTATTTAAATCAAATATCCACAGCCTAATAAATTATTAGGCTGTGGATGTTTGATTTAAATAATATGTTTTAATGGTTTTTGTAAGGAATTGCATATGCTAATCTTAATAATTAATGTATACTTATTATCATTTACTAATAATAATAATTTAAAAATATTAAAAATACATTATCTGTTGAAGCATATTAATGCTACTACCCCCTTCCCTCCCGCTTCCCCCCACCAAGCACCAACCCACCCTCGCGACCTGCCCCAGCCTCCCCCATCCGTTGTCCAGCCATGCGGGAAGCTCCCACCACGTGTCCCCTGGAAGACCACGTGTCCCTTGGATTGCATAGTGCGTTCCTTTTCATGTGCGCAAGCGCAAAATTGCGCATGGTCTCATGCGGTGCACAATGCGCAAACGATATCACCGGAGCGCAAGGGTGCGCAATTGCGCATTGCGCAAGTGTTTGCGCACCTGCCCAGCACTGAAGAGTTACATACGAAAAAACAAAATGATACCAGTATTTTATATCACAACATTGTTACTACATTTCTTTTTATCAAACTGATTTTATAAAGGTATGGTTATTACTACATTTTGTTTCTATGTATAGTACATGAACTTCATCACAGTCAAGAAAAATTGTGTACAGTACTTTAATTTTTAAACAAAGTCAACAGAAAACTGAAACAAACTTGATACAGCATAAAAGCGTTTCTATAAAAGTTTGGTGATCCCTCAGTTTTCACAGTTACAACTTTGTCAGCTTCATTTATCCATGGGTGAGTATAAAATCATAGTCTAAAGTGTATTTTAGACTGATTTAACTATCTGTCACAAAATAACCAGAAAAAAGAGTTTAAACAAGTAGATTCTAATGTCTAATGATGCTCTGGGGCATTACAAAGAATTTTAAGGCAATCACAGTCAAATTAAGGCTGAGGGAGTTCTTTCAGCTGTGTTTTAATTTATTGCAGATTCTTGTTATTCATAGGTGTGTCCTTTCCCTAACACCCATAAAAACACAAGATGACTGTAAAACTGGATCAATGTAAGTACTACTGAACTATCCACTAAAACTTATTGTTATGTATGGCAACACAGTGATATATTAGACCATAATATCTGTTTTTGTATCAGTCCATATTAGGTCCACTGGAGAAGCAGAGCTTTCCCTCAGAGGGAGACTGATAGCCATAATTAACCTTCCCCACTGTCAATGTACACATGAGGAGATGTCTGTAGGAAGCACGATACACATGAAAGCAGAAGTAAGTGTGTGTGTCTGTGTGTGTGTGTGTGTGTGTGTGTGTGTGTGTGTGTGTGTGTGTGTGTGTGTGTGTGTGTGTGTGTGTGTGTGTGTGTGTGTGTGTGTGTGTGTGTGTGTGTGTGTGTGTGTGTGTGTGTGTGTGTGTGCGTGCGTGCGTGCGTGTGTGTGTGTGTGTGTGTGTGTGTGTGTGTGCATGTGTGTGCGTGCGTGTGTGTGTGTGTGTGTCATCAGCAGAACCAACAGGGTGCAAATACATATGCAAGTATAAGAAAGGACACAAAGTATTATCAACATATGCTTAACAGTATCTGCCTGCCAAGGCATGAGCTTCAACACTGCACTCACAGCACACACTTAATGAGTACACTACCATCAAGCCACTGCAGATCTAGACTATATTACAGTATATCATCATTCACCATCATCAACCACACCTCCTTTACCACCCTAGGGCAGAGTGAGGAGTAGCAACGTCCAGACAGCCAAAGTTTGCCCAATTCAATGGGTATGGCTTCCATTCACCCACCATTCAAGCCACTGAAATCCTGGCTCCATCAGATAGGCCAAAAAATTTCACCACATTCTGTAGCTTCACATATACCTATCTGCCAGAGCCAATCCGAATGCTGCCACATTAAAATTGGGTGCCGGTATATGAGTATGTTAACTGCTACCAAGAAAATAACGTACATGAGAATCTTACCTAAGATCAAATGTGGCCTATATGAATTAGTTCAGTGGCCCCTTGGGTAAAATATCATTCTGCTGTGCATATAAAACTACCATAGTTAGTAAAGTTGTGACCAACCTCACAAGCGATGCAGTCATATCAGGGGTAGTTCAGCCCCTTGTGATGTCATGTCTGGCTCAGTGCAAGCACAATCTCATCATATTCAGTTCTCACCACTTGCAGCCAAATGCTCGCTGCTGGTATGTGGGTAATGATGCACTGCTACAGCTGATTCGAACTGAGTGTGATGGCATCATGCTTGGCTAAAGCAATGATTCATGTTTCAGAATCCTCAGCCATTACAAGCGTAGTCAACACTTCACATCAACTGCTCACCAGGCAAAGTTATTAGATGCTCATCTGCTGTTTAACTATCCCAACACTGTGCAGCTGTTCAACTATCTGTGTGTTGGCAAGTGTGTAGGGTACTTTTAAGTAAAGGCATGAAAGAAAAAAGGGGATGATTTTGGTTGAGTGATCGGATGCAATAATGCCTTCAAAAAGTAATTGTTTTCTATTACCTTCATAGTGCAGTTTTTTGCAGGATGAACCAGGAAATTTTTGAGAAACTTCAGGAGGCTATTCTAGGATATTTTTTTACTATTATGCCATATAAACATGATTCAATTTTCAATTATTACTGAGATACACTTACTGATGACCTTATGGGTTAATCATGAGGGATACTATTTTTGTCCATAAGGTAATTAGTGACTGTACCTCTGTAATAGCTGAGATAATGTGGAACCATGGTGATAAGCATTTATTATTTACTAGAAACTGTCCCTAGACAAACCTGAATTAAAAAAAAAATTAATAACAGGACACCCTGCACAGAAAGGTAACCTGTCAGTAATAATGAGGCACCCTACCCAAGGACCCACTGTATCAGACAAATTACTGAACCATACATCTAGTACATTACAAGTAAAAAAAAAAAAATCTAAAGTAGCAACATGCTGCACTTTGTTACATTATAAGTCTTGTGTCAGGGTGAAACCTGATAATTACTATGCATCTCAAATGTTCTCATAATTGAATTTAAATGCTGGAACACTGAAATTATCAGCTATGTCAAACTGCTATATAACTCTAAAAAGGGACACTCTCCATCACCAATTCCTATCACTCACCTAAGTACGATAAGCTAGCACCATTTCCTGCTCCATTATTCACTTCAGTACAATACCACATTACATCTAGCAACTTGTTATAAGAATCAAATTACAGGGCAGGAATGTCAGGTAAACTGACAGTCTTGGTGGTATCTTCCTCTATATTCATATGTGCTGTTGTATTGTAGGTAATCACTTTAAACCCTAGAAAGCCCCCAGAGCCAATTTGCCCCTTATGGAAAAGCTCAATCCCAGAGAACCATGAACTGGGTGTTGGGGCAACAGTCTGGGCATCAAAGAATGGGACTGTGAGCTGCGCTACATCCTTCCAGGGATCAGTGGGGACAAACCGCATGAATGTGTCTGGTTCACTGTCAACTCTGGATAATGATGGGAATCGTGTTGGGTCATCAGCAAGGTAGAGCTGAAACTCTCTCCTGGGATTCTTTGCCATGGCTGGAGTGTTATCATTGCTAATCCAATAACTACGATGTGGAACTAATTCACCTGTGGTGAAGTTAGCTGGTGTTATCTGCACCTGTGGGAAAACAACTGTCATACGTCAGGGGGTAATTAAGAATAGTGTTGTAAAAAAAAAAAAAAAAAAAAAAAAAAATGTATATAGAATTTTCTGCTGGCATATCTGAGTAATATGTCATTACATGGCTATACTTTGAGCTGTTTAGAGAAAAGTTACTGGAACAAATATGTAATAAAGGAACATAATTTACACAGAGTACCTACATTGGTTTATAGATCTTTCAAGCCACCAAATGAGGGTTTTATCCTGAAAACTATCACATTTCAGCATTATGAATAATATTCAGCATTATGAATAATACTCAATTTAGAAGGCATGTAATTCCAGACAATACTAAAGGCAGAAGAGTAACACTTCCACCTAGACCTCAACATGCAAACCTGACAATGAGATAATACCAGCATATAACCCTCCCCTTGCTGTTGGAGACGTATGTCCTCATGTGGTGGCACTGACATACTGTACCTGGGCAGCTCAAGTGCCTGGTTCTACAAATGTCCTTAATCTACTTCCCTGTCTCCCAAAAGAAGGAGGACAGATGGCAAGAGGGGGACAGCTTCAGCCTACAGCCCACTGGGTTCCCATTTTGGATGAACCTGGGGCTACAACTACTACTACAACTAACCCTCCCCCTTGCTAAAAATGTTGGTCTGAGACACCCTAGTTAATTGCAAAGCAGTCAGTAGTAGCAGTTGTAGTTCAGCAGTAGTTGTGACCCCAGGTTCATCTAAATGTGAGCCCAGTAGACTATAGGCCGAATTTGCTTTCTTCCTGCAGTCCACAATCCCTCTTTCAAGGGATAGTGAAGGAGCTGAGGGGCATTTGCATAACAAGGCAATAGAGCTGCCTAGCTATGTCAGTGCCATTGTACGAAGGCACACCTCTTAAAAAAAATAAATAAATAAAACACCAGTGTTTTATCATACATGGCTGGGAATATAGCACCCTATCTTGCAGAGCATATGAAACTGGGAGAGAGTATAGAAGTGAGAGAGGGGGAAAAAAAAGCTAGTTACCTATAAGATACATCACTGGATACACCCAGCTGCATAGTACTTTAGCATAAAAGTATAATTGCAGGACATGAGAAGAAGATGCAAGACTGGAAGTCAACAAGAAGGAACACTATGATCTTTACATGGGAACAGTGAAAATCCCACAGTGAATATGTAACCTGCATATAAGGAAAGGTGGCCAAAGCTGCATAACACCTAAAGCTTGCTATAAAAACAATCATAATATAATTGAATGAAAATTGTTACCTAGTGAATTCATTCATTCATTCATCATCCAATCCTACATTGCCCCATGAGAAGCGTAGGAGCCTGGGGCTAGGTAAGTTGGTCCTGACATTTAAGATGAAAGTGACCAGCCTCACTCATCCCTGAGTGGCATTATATGAGCAATAAATCCCAACCATCCCTTGGATATAAACCTTCACCGGCTCAATCTGACTGGAGCGCCATAATTACCCACTAAATCACCAGGCGCCAAAATTTGGTTATATGGTTACCACCCAGCGCAGTAAATGGTTTCCTGGTATACAGGAAACCATCTGGCATGTCAGTGTAGAGCCACCCACAGGCAGAAGGAAGAGGAAAGAATGAAGGAAAGAAAGACAGAACAGAGAGTGTAAAGTCACCCATAGGCAGAAGGACAAGGAAGGAATGAAGGAAAGAAAGACAGAAGAGGATGGAAGGAAAGAAGGATGGAGAAGAGGAAAGGGCAGACCCCCGAGAGCAGCACTACATTGAGCGAGTGGATGGTGAGTGCCCCCGCCTACCACAGGTTACCTAGTGTAACTCATGGAGAAACAGAAGACTAGGCCACAATGTCATAGCAAATCTATGATATGAAAGGTGGCTAGCTAAACTTTCCCAAAGTTCCCCAAGGAACTAGAATGAATACAATTTAAAAAATTAATCAAGAGACTACAAACTTTAGGACCTGGGTAGGTGAACAATGGAGAGGAATGCCAATGAGCATGGAGAAACAAAGAGTACAATGGGAGCCAAGAAACAAGAAGTCTGGGTCTGGATAAAAAGAGTCAGGTCCTCCTCCAGAACTACACATTCATATAACTCACCTGAGGAACACAGGAGTGAGAGGGAATGAAGAGATGAGAGGAGAGACTGTGTTAGTACAAGTTCAAGGAGAGGGAGAACAAAGTTTGAAAGCCATATCTCAGAGCTAGTGGCTGGAAGTGCAATGTGGACTGAACAGTATAAATCAAAGACCAAGGGCAAAAAACTGTGAGCACGATGATCTTCATATCTAACAGACTTGGTAAAGCTATGTAACTCTGGCTTCATATGGTTGAGGCAAAGGTCAGGTAGTTCTGACATCTCTCAAAGCTGAAACAGCATTTATAACAGCACAATGTGATTCACTACTCCAAGGTCCCCAAACAATTTAATTATACTGTATTTGCTATTTAAGAACTAATTGAAATTACATCTGGTACTTACTTTCTTCATTTCATTACCCCTGAATTAAGTTTAAAAGCCATCTTTTTCAGCATTTAATCGTAATGAAGTCCAGTGCTTCAAACTAGCAAATTTTCAATGCACTTTATCCACCGCAATGATTGCACTCTCTCTCTCATAACATTTTTTTTTTAGGCAGGCAAATACTGTATAAGAGGCTCATTCTTAAATCCTTTTCCCTTAAGGTTTCACCACAGTCAGGATATAATCTGTTAAATCAGAAAAATTTAAATATGCAACCAGTTATCCAGTATGGCTTGATCACTAGATCAGTGCAGCTGAGCAACTGATGCTGACAAAGCATCACTCTGGTGAGAGAGCAGCATTTAATTTTCAGCATACGTTTCTTAAAGTTCAAATGCTGAGGAATTTCTGATATGTAGTATATAACTGACAAACTGAAGTTTGTATGAACGGAGTTCCATTAAAAATCCATCAATTTATGATAGATATTTTGGCACTAGTCTGGGGCCCTCAGAATAGTGACTCACTCTGAATAAAGGATGCAGAAACTGAACTGGTGATTATAGGCCTCAAATGTAGTCAATCTGTTCTATGCCATCTGATCTTGACATATGATAGTGTCACTGTCGTGTCAGTTGAAGTCTCTTGGAGTTCATTCAATGAACAACTGATAATCAGTAAGATTGGGATATGTATCCAAGTAAATCTTCAGTACAGGAATTAACACCTTCTTGGATGCCATCCTGGAAGTTCCAGCCAGAGAGGAATCCAAGCAACTACACATCAGTCATGGATCCAAGCATAGAGGCAAAATGATGTGAGTCTTGACATCACAAAAACTCCCCAGACATGGGTGTGCATCCGCTATGACACCATCTTAAAAGCCTTGACCAGACAGATCTAGCCACTATGGTAAAGCCAAACTGGCAATGCACCAGAACTGATGCCAAGATAAGACAAGACTGGCAACTTGCATAGAGAAATGCAAGAGACATCCCAGGACACAACAGGAAGCAAGTCTTTAACAATGACCAACCAACATAACAGCAGGAAGCAGCATCCCAGGATAAGATTGAAGAGGGCATATATATGCCCTTGATTGGCTACCCATTCTCTCTTGGTTCAAAAAATAAACACAATAAAAATAAGGAAGTGAAAATTAGGCATTAATACACATAAAATATATAAATACAAACAAAAATAACTATTAAAGATAAAAAAAAAAAAAAATCCAAATAAGAAACTCTGAGAATGCTAGATATGCAATGAATGCTTAAAAGCATCTGGGAGTGGAAACAGAACCATGTGATCCTACAGAAGGAAAAACAAATGAACTGAAAAAGATGACCAGAGCAAATGCAGGAATGCCTTACCCACGCCAAGTAAGAAAGCTAAAGAGGGGAGGGGATGAAGTGAGGAGACAAGGGGAGGAGAAACTAATAAGAAAGAGAAGCCTATGCCATATTTACTTCTTTCAAACACACCCAGAAATAATCTTACACAAGTCATTAACCTATACATACATTTAGAAAGCATTAAGTTACCTAAGTTGCTGAGAATATCCCTTCACTTACCTCAAGATTAAGATGTGTTCCTAGCATCCTGAAGCGCACACCAGTCACAACATGTCCCAATGGGCCCACCAGTCGATCAAGGTCAATGCTGCGATCTTCGAATGACAATTTCTTGTAGTGTACTCCCTCAGTATAGGCTGTGCTGTGTAACAGTGAGGATTATTGTAAAGGAAGAAGCAGCAGCCATCAGCTCTCACACTTTAATATACTGTATATCTCTATCAAAATAATGTAAAAGCATTTAATGGCCTCTTACGATTTAGTACTTGCACAGCTACAGGAACTGTAGTGAATTCTGCATTTAAGGAATACTGTATTAAGGAAAATCAAAAAAAGAATATTATTTTGATATAAAAATGTAAAATCAGCCTACCATTTTCATGCCATTTCCCAGCTTTAGCTATCTATCTGTCTATATACCTAAGCTGCTTCCCCCAAGAAAGGGAGGTAGCCGAGAAAGGACAACATACTCCCAATTTACTCATCCACAGAAACACATTCATTAGCTTTAGCTAACAAACTAAAATCTTACAACACTTCTCCTAAAACCTTTCAAAAGAATTCATCCTTGCTTTGATTAGGTGGTATGCTATACAGTCCTGAGAGGTTTATAGATTAGTTGTCCCTATACCTCTGAGACTGTAATCACAGACTGCCAAAAGGTGCCATGGTGTGGAAAATTTGTGAATTGTAAGATTCCTTAAGGAAGCAGTGCAGCTTGGATGCTTGCACCATCTGTTTACTTAATACATTTTGAATGGCAAAATTTCAATGTAAATACAATAATAATGCCATAAATGTGTAACCTGAATCAGTTTTTAACTTTTATATTGTAAATCTGAATTATCACAAAAAGAGCTGTCATACCTCAAGGATTTGCTGTATAGTCAGTTCAGCACAAATAATGGCCATGATCTTTTGATCAGATGATCTTTTACAAAGATCTGTGTTTACACTTCGACTGGCAGTTGTAATTTTTTGGCTCTGTGTAGCCAGACTGTGTTTGCAGACAGACACCAAACAGCCTTAGATGTGCTTCAAATCCCAAACTCAAGCCTAAACCCAACGAAAATTGAAAGTTTATAGACAAAATGTGTGGCTTGGTAGATATTTGATGTGCTGTCGAAAATCAAGCAGTCCAAATTTAATCACACAAAATTTGAGAATCTACTGTACATATGTGTCCTGTCAGAACGTAGTGCCTTGTAGCAATGGTTTATGCCAAGCCCATCTTGTCGCCCTGGGTTACCAGATTCGCTCAGCAGAACAAGAACTTCGATAAGAGAAACACTGGCTGGAAGGCACTTCATCTGTGTAATCTCCTCCTGATACCTTACAAATACTTATAGTGTATACTGTAGTACTATACTCCCCCGGGTGAACAAACCTCAATCCCATCCTTACGAGAAAGCACCATTTCCCATCTCCTCTGCCCAGTAGAAGCTCTCCATGCTTATATGTCAGCTATTCACCCTCTGAACTCTGCTGCATCATAGATATGGCCTGAATCTCAGAAGCTGTACCACATCTCATATTTCCTAATTAAAGCATTATGTAGGGTTACTGTATTTCCTTGGCTAATCCTGCTGCTACTCCAGAAGCCCATAAAGTTCATAAATTAAATTCCTCAGTTTCCCAATAAATTTATATAGTTTACCTAAGCCTGTCTGCTCAGCTCAAGACTACATGGTAGCGGTTTCAGTGTGCCATCAGAAAGATCCCCTTTATATTTTTTAACATTATCTGATGACATACTTCTGTTTGTGCCAGGAGCTGTATTAAACACCTCATCAGTAATTTTCTACACATGTTTATCTAAATTTTGCATTACCCCCTAAAGGGCAGTCAACGTTCCCAAATGTCCGCTAAGGAAAGGGTGGTTGATTTTCCGGAACCCATTCTTATTCTGCGGGACTGTTTTATGAAATAAATGGGAGATATGGCAACAGTGCCTGTTAGGATGTGAATATATCTCACGACACCACCTTGAGTCACTTCCAGTTGATGCAAGTGGCCGTAAACAACAGTGGAGGTGTGTTGTGTGCAAGAATTCAGTGAGACACGCAAGCAATTACAGAGATGTGACAACGTGGTGCCCTGGGTGTGGTGTGGGTCTCTGTATCAATTGCTTTACAAAATACCACACACTAAAAGACATATCAGTGTGAACAGTTGTAAAATACAGTTGTACATAATATTTACATACGTAAGATTAAAACTGTAGAGATGTAAGATAAGAAAAATTTTACATTATAATAAGGTGTGTGGTGTTCAACATGCAACACAAAGACACAGAACAGTGTACATAATGTAAAAATAATATGTTTTAGGATGCTGTAACAAGTAAGAGCAGAAAACAAGACTGTGCCCGCCTGCTCTCAGCCGCATGCCACCGAGAGTGACCGTGACACACCACCACCCAGCCCGTGCGCAATTTGGAGAAACATCAAATTCTTTGTTTTTTCAGCTATTCTGATCCATTTATGCACGTTTTGCCTGATTTCATAACACTTTATTTTTTCTACAATAATCCATCCCGCAAGGATGTTAAACTAGAAGGCAGCCAGCCATTTAAGGATTGAATTGGCAGTGCTTAGAACAGAGATTAATAAATAATCCAAAGTACAGGGTGAGCTTTATTGCTAATTTGCCATTAATTTTCGTAGTTAAGATTTCAAATCCACCAAGAACAGAATGGATATCATATTTTCAAAAACCATAATCCCTTAATCTACGTGCATCCATGGATATCAGATAAACCGGATGTAGACATCTTTCTTAATACCCTCCTGTATGCAAGGTTTTTGGCATTTGCTCAAGATCACAGGGTGGGGGGTATTATTATAATACAGTACTATACTATTAAAAAGCAAAAAAAATCTTCATATGGTCAATTATCTGAGTTCGCATGAACCTCCTCCTGCAGGTTGGTACTTGTAGCTGCAAGGCGTTGAATTCTAAAAGGACTTGTAAATTGGCAAGTTTTAGTACACCGTACTGTAAAACCTTCTATTTACAAACATAGGAATGTTGCTCCTCACACTGCCCTCAAAAACTGTCTGTCCCCCCACCCTACTTCACATTTCTTCATGCCTACTTGTGGACTGTCATGCATCCGAATGGATACTGGCTAACAAACACAACTGAGGGTGCTTCACACTGCCTGGTGGAGTACTGTACTGTACACAGTAGAAATGTTCTTAGGGTATCAGGACGAGGTTACACAGATGAAGTGCCTCTTGGCCAATGCTCCTCATGTTGAAGTTCTTGTTCTGCTGAGCAAATCTAGTCACCCAGGCCTTAGGGTGGGCTTGGCATGAATCATAGCTACAGGTGCTACATTCCTAAGGCTCACAAATACAGTCTTATTCTGAAACCCATCAATATATAGAAAACTAATTAAAAAGATTAACTATCTATCTATTGCCAGACTCCTCGTCCTGTAAGGGGTGGCCACAAACAAATCGCCTCCATATCGCCGTGTCCCCCGCCATTTCACTGCCCTCCCCCCAGCTCACACCCCCATCTCTCATATATGGTACCTCTCCACTCCATCCCTCTCTCATTCTCGGCCTCCCCCTCCCTCTCCCTCCCTCCACCTCACTCACATACACTCACCTCGTTAATCTCTCGCTCTCTATCCTCCCCACATGGCCAAACCACAGTGTATTTCTCCTAACACTTTCTATCACATCCACATCCACAGCATAATGCTCCATATCTTCCTCATTCGTCAGTCTGTCTCTCCAAGTAACTTCACATGCTCCTCTCAAATAAATTATTTCCATTGTTCTCACTCTTGATTTGTGTCTTTCCAACAATGCCTAAGCTTCACCTTCATAGGTTAGAGTTGGTATCAGTACTGTACTATCATACAGTGACTTTTTAACTTCCATGATCACTTCCTTAATCTTTTCATTGCTTTCAAAGAATCAGCAACCTTTCTTCCTTGTTGCACCCTTTCAAGCACTTCATCCTCCAAACTTCCATCCTTACTCATCACACTACCCAAGTACTTAAATGACCTTACATTTTCCATTTCCTCACCACACAACCTCACTGTGCATTCAGTGACTTCATTTCTCTCGAAGACCATAACTTTACTCTTCCCTACATTCATCCTTAGATTCCGTTTCTTACACACTCTCCCCAGCTCATTCGCTAGGCCTTGCAATTCCCCTTTGTCTTCACCCAACAATACAGCATCTTCCAAGCATGGCCCTCTTTCACTATGGCCCTGCCCTACCTTGTACCTCTTTCCTAACCCCATCTATATACAGACTGAACAACCATGGAGACATGACACATCCCTGTTTCAAATCCAACCTTCAGATAGAAAAATTCACTTGGTTCACTATCTACACGCACTACAGCCTTAGCACCCTCACACATACTCTACATGGGATTCAACAACTTCCCATTTACTCCATATATTCTTAATATTTTCCATATTCCTTGTCTATCACTCTGTCATATGCTTTCTCCAAATCCATGAAGGCCACAAACAACTTCTTTCCCTTCTCAAGAAACTTTTCCCATTGAATACTTCATCTACACAACCTCTTCCCTTCCTAAAACCTTGTTCTTCTCCAAGTAATTCATCTGTTATTTCCCTAACTCTGTCAATAATTATCCTACCATATACTTCTCCTGCTACACTAAGAAGACAACTGGCCCTATGATTACCACACACTTGTTTTTCCCCTTTTCCTTTGTACAAGGGAATAATTTTACCTGACTTCCAGTCCTCCAGGACTCTACCTTCCTCCCAGACCAATCTGGACATCTTCCATATCCATTCTACTACTATATCTCCCCCATGCTTCAGCATTTCACCACACACTTCATCAATTCCAGGGGCTTTCCCCATTTTGACTTTCTTCATTGCTTTCACTACTTCCATCCTTATGATCTCCTCCTCCTTTCTCATCTCCCTACTTCTCCCAGCCATTTCCCAGTCACCTATACTTGCATCATTTTCATTCTCTATGTGTAACAGTTCCTTAAATTGTTCTTTCCATCTGCTCATTTTTTCTCCCTTCTCCACCATCAATCTACCATTTTTACCCGTTCCAGCCCAAGAGAGGGCTTGGGGACAGATATTGTTTTCACCTTTCTCTTTTTTTTTTTTATGCAAGAAGGAAGGAACCAAAGGCCAGGAGCCCACAAATCGTTCCTTCCAAGAAAAAACAATACAAAAGAGAGCCAAATTCAAGATCCGATCATTTCAAGATGGCCGGACACACTGTCTAACTCTCTTTACCTCCTTCCAGAACATTTCTTACATTCCCTCCACTTTACACTCAAATTCCTTCCAAATTCCTCATCCACTCTCATCTTACTCTCTCATACCAATCGTTTCGCATCTCTCCTCCTCTCTACATACAACTCTCTCTTCCATCTCTTAACTTCCTCCACTTCTGCTTCCCATCCACTCACTATATGCTTTCTTCTTTTGTGCCACAGCTTGTCTCACTTCTTCATTCCACCATGCTGTTCCCTGCACCCCCTTACATCTTCTCTTCACCACACACCACCTCACATGCTACACAGATTTCTCCAGTGAAAATCTTGCACACACCTTCCACCTCCTCCATCTGCTCCAAATCATATTTACCCAATTGCTCCTTCACTCTCTCTTATATTCTGCCTTTTGTTCATCCTCTTGCAACCTTTCTATCCTTGTTGTATGAACAATTAGAAAAAAAACGGGTCTCACCTTCATCACTTATACAGGATATCAAGATGCAATGATACCTTGGGCACACAGAACTGAACATAAACAAGGATAAAGCCATAATCATGACTAGCTAGAAGACACGTATTAGTTTCTTGCACCAAGAACCCATGTCGAGTGTGGTGGTCAACACATTCAACCTTGACTATAGGACCTGTTTAAGGTTAGACTTGAGATGCTGAAGTACTATACGGTCTTAAAGCATTAAATGGATGGAGGATGAGGGGTGTCCTGAAAGCTTTCAAAGTGGAAACAATATTAAAGATCAAGGTGCCTGGTTTCAATATCAGAGCGAGGTTCAAATTTGCTGTGTCAGTGCTGATGCCTCCTACCCTTCCACCTAATACTGGGAATGAAAAATTCACAGAATTCATATGACTAGTAATACTGTATGTGAATGTCAACAAAAAAATAATTAAGCTACATGGATGAATTATTACCTTTAAGTTACCTCCAGAAGTCTCATCAAGGGAAGGCATCATAAATGAACTCAAGAGTAGTAATAAATGCAGTGTCTAGACAAATTTTCCAATGCAGTGAAAGGAAAGCAACCCTTTTCTGAATTATCACAGGTGAGCATCTCAACATCAGTAACTTATCAATGTGATAATTACTTAATCTGCGCAATTCTTTACACAAAGTATGTACATGATCCTTTCTCAAGGCGATGTACTAAGGTACATCCTTCAACAATGTAAAAATTGTAATATGTTACTATGATTCCCACAATGTTAAAAAAGAAAAAAAAATCTGCAAAAAGATCTTGAAGGCTTTATATTACCTCTACAGTGACAACAGTCCAACTCTGTGTCAAGCTGGGGTGGAATAAAAAATACAAATCAATCCATACATTTCATCCATTATCAGTCCCAATACCTTATTATGCTGATTGGTTCCACAGGCACCCAGTGTAAAGAGGATGTGTTCACTTGACCTTGAGGAAGTGCCTGGCCCTCCTGTATCTGAATGTGAATTACTCGTCGCTGCTTCATAAACTTCACACCAGTGACGATCTGGCAAATGCATACAAATCAGTTTCAGTAGGTATAATCTTTAACATGTTCTGTAAATTAAGATAGGTTTTTCTATTTTTAAAAAAATGAAGCAATCATACATCACTAGTACAGTAAAGTCTGATTATTTTACACACACACACACACACACACACACACACACACTGGTGAGAGGGCAGAGAGGATAGAGGTCATTACAATACGCACTGGCCACTGATGGTCACTACTGGCCACACCTAATAATATCCTCTCCTTGTCTATCTCTCTATCCATTCTCTCCAAACAATATCAAAGTAGGCTACTCCTCCTAACACACTCCTGAACATCTACATCATCATCACAGCACTCCCCAACTTCCTCATTTATATATCTGTCTCTTCACATAACTCCACAAGGTCCTCTCAGATGTCTGTAAATAATTTTCACTACTCTCACTCTTGCCTTATGTTCTTGGAACAATGTCCAAGTCCCATTTCTATACATTAGACTGAGGGTCGCAATGCTGTACTGTAATGACTTTTTACTTCCATGCTCACTGTCCTGTTCCCTATAACTGTCCTCATTGTACCTTCAACATTCCTTCCTTTGCTTGCACTTCATCCTCTAAAATCCCATTCTTGATCATCACACTAACTAGTTACATGAAAGCATTCACATCCTTCATTTCCTTGCCATTCTGCTTCACTAGGCAGATCCATTCAATCCCTATCTCTTCCCTGTATTTCTGCATTTCACCACAAATTCCATCAATCTCTGGTGCTTTCTTCATTTTGGTTTTGTTCACTGCTTCACACACTTCATGCCTCATGATGTCTTCCACTGTTCTTGCCACTCTTTTTCTTCCAACCAGTCCCCAATCACTTATATTAACAATACTTCTGTTTACCAGATTTAAATAGAGAAATCCTTACTCATACTATCCAAAAATAACTTTCATACTAACCATGTTCCTCTGCGTATCGCTGAGTACTGGTGTGAGGCTGACGTAACGGTCAGTTGATGGAGATGAGGGATCATCACACAGGCACAGACAGTATGAACAGTGGTAAAGAAAGCGCCACCATGAGTCTACCTGTAAACATACAGTGTAAACTGTATGACAATGGTGGAATTCGGCAAGAATACAACTTAGCTTATAATACAAGAAAACTGTATTTTATACAATATTAGAATGCACTCAGAGAGTGCATATCTCTGCCAATGCCACTGCCATTAAAAAATATCTGGATCCACCACTAAATTTAATCCTTCCACAAAATTTCATCAAAATTTGTTCATAACTTTTTGAGCAATCCTGCTAACAGATCCATGTATACTGGATCCGGATCCTCCCCAAAATGTAATAAATTCTTTCTTAATCCATGGCCCACCTTTCCATAAAATTTCATTGAAATTCACTGAGAACTTTTGGAGACACTGTGTGGGATACTCTGGATCCAGATCTGTATCTGCCCCCAAATTTAACTGTTTCTTCCTTGGGCCATGGCCCACCTTTCCACGAAATTTCATTAAAATCCGTTCATAACTTTTTGAGTAATCCTGCTAACAAACAGACAGACAAACAAACTGACAAACATACAAATGCTGGCAAAAACATAGCCTCCTTCGTGGAGGTAAAAATGCAATATCAAACACAAGTTTATTGCATAAGCAAAAATAATTGTTTTCATTCATGGCAACTAAGTTTTTGAGGCACAGAGGCACTAAGGTCGCATTCAACATCATTTAGGCATCAGAAATGGTGACATGAGGAACTATGCCAGTCTCAGTGAGATAAGAAGTAGGTGCTCTTTTTCTGGTTTCCAATTTCACTGAAATGTTTTATAAAGTATGATGGCCCTTGTCTGGGGTTGCCAATCTCTCATCTGTTCTTTGAAACTTAAAGGTGTCATCACTGCACTCAGGTTACACAGCTGGAAGGAACTAATGTCGAACCATTCTCTAGTAACCATGAGTAGTGCCACTGTTGCTTTGTGCAGGACAGTCATGCCTCATGCAAAATGGGGAGGTAAAAAGAGCAGCACACTCTCTAGCTAGAATTGTTAAATCAGGTGCTTTCATATTTTGTTTGCCATGTGTAAAAAATGAGGTTTTGGCAACATACAGTAAAAACATTTCTTTTTTTTTAATTCTACAGTTCCTCCTGTAGAGGTACTCAAGGAAGAGCAACCATGAAAATGGCAAGAAAGCAGAATAAGGAAGTCTGAAATGTCATGCACCTGGAGGGAGGCTAAAGGGTTTATGTCTCCAGTAAGCTCACTGTAAGAGGATAGAAATCATCATACTCTGTAAGGCTCAGCTCATAATCATCTGAACCTATCAATGTTGGGCAACAGAATGCAATGCCAAGAGGAATCTGTTCAGCCAACCAAAATTCTCAAGGCCAGCCTAAGCCTGAAAAAACTCAGATAGAAAATACTAGATACTTATTTGTGTGGCTAGGGTATGGACTGGTTGGAGGAAGTTCAGGGAGCTGTTGCCCATCCTGACACTGAGAGGGCTCTCCTTCTGTGCTATGGGGTCCTATTATGCTGTATAAGTTAGGACTGCAATGCTGTATGGTAGTGAGGCCTGGGCATTAAAGGAAGGGGATATGCCTTGGCTCAAATGTACAGAAATTATTGATTAGATGGATATGTAGTGTACCCTATAATGAAAGGCCAGGGGGAGGGGGGGTTAGGACCAGGGGTCCCCAGGCCTGGGCCCCCCCCTTAGCTCTCTAGGTCCTTGAAAAATTTATATATGTTTATTTCGATAACAGCAAAACATGAAAAATTGGCAAGTACAAACAAAGAGTAATACATGAGCCAGCAGCTCTCTGATTCTAAACCTGTATGTGACCTCCCGGTAATTATCGGATTACCTGACCTCACCTCACCTCAGTACGGCCCCCCCCCCTTAGAAAATTCCTGGGTGCGCCCCTGGTTAGGACTGTGAAGAGTTGAGAGGAAGGATGGGACGTGAATGTATTAGTGTTTTAATGAGGAGGGGTTGATTGTGGTAATTTGGGCATGCTGAGAGAATGCAAGATGAAAAGTGGGTGTGGAAGTGGGAGTTTTAAATGTCAAGGGTAGGGTTGCAAAAGGCAGACCAAAGATCTGAGACAAGGTCTCAGAATGTGACCTCAAGGATAAGGGATTAAACAGAGGCAGCCAGAGATTGAGCAATGTGGAGTGCCACCATTTGGTGACCAAGACCAATGTATGCAAACATGTTGGAGTCTTTATAAACAAAACAGCTACAATAAAAAAAAATCAAATCTGTCTCTGTGTTATGTACTCATGACAATATATTGTATATCAATCTGGGTAACCTGTGATAATTTTTATTAAGGTTAGGGGAAGCCCTTTAGAGTGGAGGAGTCAACCAGAGACAAGAAGTAATGCACCTCCTCCTCAGCTTTCGAGTTTGGGATGATTCATATCACAACCACTTAAAATACCTGGGTGGTGTCATCAGACAGAAGAGTGAGAAGGGTGGGGAGTTTGTGAGGTTCCAAACCCATTTCTCTAACATACCAAGAGATATGGAGACCTGCTATAAATATACCAACCTGAGGAATGCTTTTCTTTCTCCTGCCCACTATACACTCTGTAAGTAACAAGTCCAATACAACAATGGTACCTCACAACTCAGTCTGCTATTTCAGTGATCTTCTTCTCAGGATGCTGTCAAATGGATGGCATCACCCACTTTGACAGGAAGTTCAAAATGAAGATATTTCATTAGAAACCTTGCAAGGGGTTCCGCTGCCTTTTTATGGCATTTAGTAATCTGCCACACTTCATATCTCAGCCTCTCTGGTCTGGGATGTCTCTGACCTCCTCTAAATGCCTATGATGGTCAAGAGGGATCTACCCTCCTTCCAAGTATACCTCTGAAAATGGCTTCTGACCTTGAAAAATGTGTTACTTCTAAACAGTATCTGCTGTAGACATGTTGAAGTCCTTCTTACATGGCTTTTCATCATCATCATTATCATCCAATCCAGTGTTGTCCCACGAGAAGCGTAGAAGCCTGGGGCTGGGCAAGCTGGTCTTGACATTTACGATGAGAATGACCAGCCTCACTCATCCCTGAGTGGAATTACATGGGCAATAAACCCCAACCACCCCTTGGATATGAACCTGCACTGGCTCAATCTGAATGGAGTGTCTTAATTGCCCACTAAACCATCAGGCACCATAATTTTGTTATATGATTACCACCCAGCACAGTAAATGGTTCCCTGGTGTACAGGAAACCATTTGGGTTGTCACTCAGTGTAGAGTCACCCACAGACAGAAGGAAGAGGAAAGAATGAAGGAAAGAAAGACAGAAGAGCCATCCTGGTGTACAGGAAACAATTTGGCTTGTCACTCAGTGTAGTGTCACTTGCAGACAGAAGGATGAGGAAAGAATGAAGGAAAGACAGAAGAGGAAGGATGGTAAGAAGGAAGAGAGGAAAGGACAGGCATCCAAGAGCAGCACTACACTAAGTGGATGGTGAGCACCCCCATCAACATGTCTTTTCCAATACTTTAATTCATATAACTGATCCCTACAGTCCCTACATCTCCTTAAATCTTTCTAATCATTCTCACTGGATATTTTGACAATTTCTTTACCTTCTCTACTATATTTTTTTTCTTTCATATATCTTTCCTTCAATATAAAGATTTATTCCACAAAACTTCGTGCACTCACTTCATAAAGGCATAATAATAATGTTACTTTATTCTCCTCTGGTGGTACAACTTCACTCACTGAACCCTTTTCAGTTATTTCTCATGGTGTACTGCATTCTCTTCACTAAATTTTTAAATTTCTGTATATAGCTCATCAACACCTGCTGCCTTCCCATTCTCCAGGCTACTGACAGAATTCTTTACTTCTACCACTGTCTTAGCATCAGGCAAAACATTCCTTCTTTGTCCACCATAAAATACAATCATGTTTATAACATTCCGCTTTTAACATTTCCTCATTACTTCCCAAACTAACTTACTATAGCACATTCTCCTTCTCACATTAACTCACTCTCATATCTCACATTCACTCATATCCATTCTTGCTTATTCACTCACATACTTAATTTTGTATACTGTACTTAATTTCACTCCCATTCTCATAAGTATGTCCCTTACATTCTCTGTTACTCTCACATTCAATCATTAATTTATTACTCTCTTTCTCATTTTTCTCAATCATCATATAAGTAAAGTCCTAGATGAGCTAAGCCACACAAGCTGATGATGAGCATAGCACCATTTCATTATGATATTCAAAATCTCCTTTGGATTTAATCCATTTGATAAAGTGATACCTTTTCCAGTTTATTCATGCAATTTCCAGACGGTTGTATTTGGTTTGGGTGATGCATTTTGAACTAGATTTATCACTCACCTTTCAATATGAGCAGCCTTTCCTGTTCAATAAAATCATTTGGAGGTACCATGAACAAACTAATATGTATGTCACTAGACTCAAAGAGTCAAGAAACTTATAGGGAGAGTTTTTAAATATAATTTAGTGAGTACAGCAGACTTACAACACCTCTCTTTTCAACTGTTAATTGAGTCAGGATAAATTCCTTGCTCCCGCTACACTTCTGTATGGTGGCACTGTACAGCCGTGGTCATAAATAATCACCTATCTTCCGGTACCCCATGCCTCAGCCTGGCTCCTTTATGCGTGGCAAGCCACAGTGGAGTAAGAGGGACTGAGAAGGAGAGGCCAGACAGAGAAGGGAAGGTGGGGGGGGGGGGATGAGTGATGGTGTGGGGGTGGAGTGAGGGTGGGGTGAGGGAGGGGAGGGAGGGTTGGTAGGGGAGAGAGAATGAAATGAGGAGTGGTGGTCACGTAATTTGTCTGTTTTCTTTTATTCAGGGCATAATATAAAGGAGTTAATATTTGGTAGATAATGCTGCATTACACCTTGTATTGCGGCGTCAGATAAAAAACTTTAGATAGTTGGTAATATCAAGGGCAGACTCATGAGAGAAATATGCTGGCGTGACAGATCAAACATTAGTGCGGAGCCAGATATTTGCTTTTATCCGTGTATTTTGACTTTGGACGCGAATGGAATCTGGATGACTATGACTTCCATTATGTTTATATAAGGAACGTCCTCTGCCATTTGGAAGTAAATATCATATGCAACCTTTGACACGGCTGTGTATACAATAAATATGATCATCCTCTCGCTATATACTCCTTTTATAAAGTCACCACCATGAAAACTATTTTTTGGCATCTCTATATCAAAAGGTTAATCAGAATAATTGTGCATAAAAGGTAACTTAATTTGATGTCTGTGCACATGGGTAGATATAATAATGATATCTGTCATAAGCTGTTAGAAGGAAAAATAAACAAAATCCTACCCAAACCCCCAAAATATATCTGTGTTAATGTTTACTGACATTGCTCAAATCAAAGCAACCAGGAAAGCCTTAGTAAGTAGTCCAGTGGCCTCCTGCCTCAATAACCTCTTGCAGTCTTCGCTGCACCGAGGAAACAATGTTGTTGGTGGTTTGCTAGTTTCGTCTGAACAGCTCCCATCCGTCATTGGCGCGCTGGAGGAGGTGGGCCCGTGTCTTCTCATTCTCTGGCTCCTACGCATTGACATCTGGGCCCACACAGTCTCGATGGCTGTGCCCTAAAGCTTGATCTGTCACGTCAGTATATTTCTCTCAAGAGTCAGCCCTTGATATCACCACCTATCTAAAGTTTGTTATCTGACGCCGCTATACAAGGTGTAATGCAGCATTATCTACTGAATATTAACTCCTTTACATCATGCCCTGAATGAAAAAAAAAAGTGAGACAAACAAATAATGTGACCACCACTTCATATTTCATTTTCCCTTTCCTACCCTCCCTTCCCTCCCTCACTCCTCTCCCACACCATCACTCATCCCCCCACCCACCTTCCCTTCTCTCTCTGGCCCCTCCCTCTCAGCCCCTCTTACTCCAGTGTGACTTGCCACGCATAAAGGACCGAGCCTGAGGCATGTGATACCGAAGGATAGGTGATTATTTATGTCCACGACTGTACATACTGAAGCCTCAATTGGGTGGTGAGAAATGAACTAACACCTAAAAACAACACTATAAGCTTTGTATTATACTTACAATATATGAAAACATTTCATAAACAACAAATGATACATGGAAGACTAACCTTCATGTTGGCTGAGCGATCACATGCCTGATTAGGACCTAAAACAAGGCCATTTTCATAATTAATAACTTCATATCTCCGGTAGGGCTTGCGCGAGAGACAGACAGAAGCATCAGCATCATAGAACTTGCAGTGGTGTAGGGTGCCCATGCAGCGGCGATGCTTTCCACAATACTGAGTCTCAGGTGCATAGCAACCCTCACTTTTGGCATGTTTGTAATAACCACAGTTCTGTGAGCAGGTTCCATATGGGTTCATATCAACCTCATTTTCTATGTAGCCCTGAAAAAGAAGATGCAAATAGGGTAATACAGCTACAAGTCATGGAATAAAAATTATTTCAATCCTCCCTCCATCCATCCAGCATCTAATCTTGTGGTGCCCCATGAGGAGCATAGGAGCCCAGGGCTAGGCAAGTTGGTCCTGACATTTACGATGAGAATGACCAGCCTCACTCATCCCTAAGTGGCATTATGTGAGCAATAAACCCCAACCATCCCTGGATATAAACCTGCAATCTGACTGGAGCACCTTAGTTACCCATTAAACCACCAGGTGCCATAATTTGGTTATATGGTTATCATCCAGTGTAGTAAATGGTTTCCTGGTGTACAGGAAACCATTTAGCTTATCACTCAGTGTAGAGTCACCCATAAACAGAAGAGGAAAGAATGAAGAAAAGACAAAATAGGAAGGAAGGAAATAAGGAAGGATGAGGGGACAGGGCAGCCACCAGAAAGCAGCACTACACTGATAGTGAGTGGATGGTGAGTGCTGCCACTTAACACCATATTTCAGTCCTACTTTTTAAAATTTTGTAAATAATACAACACTAACCTAACTCTCCACAGATACAGATACTGTGCTTCGCTGGCACTGACAAGGAGCCTACATGTGGTGGCAATGAGCATCCTGGATGGAGCTATGTAGCTGTGGTGTCTTCCCAGGAGCCAAACCTCTTCACCTTTTCCTGCACCCTACCATGTAAAAGGACCATGGTCCGACCCTAGTGAGGCACTGTCTACCGCTAAGGGGTGCTGGTTTCCTACACAGTATATGAGGAGCATGGTGGCAGAGGGGCTTACAAGTCACCACGGTAATTTGATTAAATTAAGGTTAAAGTTGTGTTATTGTTCTGACTTAGTTTTAAGACAATCCATCCACCCATCATCCAATCCTTCATTGACCCATGAGCAGCGTAGGAGCCCAGGGCTAGGGAAGTTGGTCCTGACATTTGAGATGAGAGTGAAGTTTTAAGACAAACATATTAATATTATACAGTACATCAATACAATATAAAGGTCTTGGTGATATCTTTTTGATTATAGCATTTTTTTTTTCCTTTTGAATTTTATAAAGGTAAAAAAAAAACTTTCTTTGGCCTCCATAAATTATTAATATACAGTATGTTGACAATAATGTTAACAGAACACCTATATAATAATTAGTAAACTGTGAAAGTTTTATGATGATATTCTTATTGGCTGATTTTTTTTTAATATTTATATTTATAATTTTATCATTATTATAGGATTATTCCTAGGAATGAGCTCTGGAATTATCATACAGACAAAAAGTAACTTGGTGGTGGAATGAGGATGTAGAAGCTGCAGTTATGGAGAAAAGACGACTTTTCCAGGAATGGAAGAAGGGTGGTAACAAAGAGGAATGCCTGGCTGCCAAGAGTAAGGCTAGAATAGAGGTTTACAGGGCGGTCCGAGTCACAGAGACTTAAACTTGATAACCTAAAACATGTGTAAAGGATGCATATGATATTTAAGGTAGCACATCAGATGAAGAGGGAGAATAGGGATATAATAGCTGAGCAGTATGTGAAGAATGATGAAGGAGGGGTAATGGTGAACAGTGAGGATATTAAAGACCCATGGAGAGAGCATTATAGTCGGTTGTTGAATGAGGAGTATGACTGGGACAAGGAAGGTTTGGAGCCAACAAATCCTGTGTTTGGCCCTTGACTTTTGACTGACGCTGCTACTGTGAGTGGCGCAACAGGCAGGATACAGGTGGGGAGGGCAGCAGATGTGTTTGGGTTGACTGCTGAAATGATGAAAGCCTCAGGAGATATAGGAATGAGGTTAGTCACTGACCTGATAAATACATATATATATGAGTGTGTTGTCCCACATGGCTGACTGAAGAGTGAAACTGTAAATGTGTACAAGGGGAAGGGTGATGCCCCGGAAAGAGGAAATTATAAAAGCATAAAGCTTTTAAACTACATAATGAAGGTATGGAGAGAGTTCTAGAAGGTATGATCAGAGAAAGAATGAATATTAATAAGATGCAGTTTGGGTTTATGCCAGGCAAAGGGACCGCTGATGCCATACTCACTGTTCGACGGCTTCAGGAAAAATATTTAGGAAAGAAAAGGGAACTGTACTTTGTTTTTGTTGATTTGGAGAAGGCCTCTGACAAAGTCCCTAGAGAGGTGGTGAAGTGGGCATTCAGAATACCTGCGATCAAGGAGTGGCTGGTCAGGGTGGTTATAGCTATGTATGTGGGTGCTCGCACCCAGGTAAGAGTGAATGGAGATCTGAGTGAAGAGTTCTCCATGAATGCTGGTGTGCACCAGGGGTCACCTTTGAGCCCCTTGTTGTTTATCATGGTACCTGAAGCCCTCTCACGTGACTTCAGAAATTGACTCCCATGGGAGATGCTGTATGCTGATGACTAGGTGTTGATTGCAGAGAATGAAAGGGAGGCAGAGGAAAGATTTAGGAAGTGGAAAGATGGTATGGGGCACAAGGACTTAAGAGTAAATGCAGACAAAACAAAAGTGATGGTATCTAGGGCTGGTGGCGATACTGTCAAATAAGAAAGTGGCCATGTGCGATTTGCCACAAGAGCGTGGAATGTAATACCATCTTGTGCAGTGTTTGTGATAAGTGGGTGCATATGTGATGTAGTGGTAGTAGAAGCAGACTGCGAGATAATGCTGACTTCAAGTGTGTAATGTATCGGGGAGGGCAGGTGGAGATTGTAAGGCATGAAAGGTTTGAACTTGCTGGTGAGTTTCTTGAGAGCGTGGAAGAGTTCTGTTATGCGGGAGGCATGTTATGTGCTGGAGGTGGAACTTGAACTTGCTTTATGGAGGAGTGAGGAGTGGTTGGAAGAGTTCAGGGAGCTGTTGCCTCTCCTGACACTGAGAGGGCCCTCCCTCTGTGCTATGGGATCTCTATTTGCTGCACGTGCCAGGGGTGTAATGCTTTATGGTAGTGAGACTTGGGCAGAAAAGGAAGAGGATACTAGCAGGCTCAAATGCACAGAAATGACAATGATTAGGTGGATGTGCCGTGCGTCCCTGAGTGTGAGGCCTGTGGAGGCTAGGTTTACAATGGAAGAGTTGAGGGGTAGGATGGGACTGGAGTGTATTGGTGTTGTGATGGGGAGAGGTAGACTCAGATGGTTTGGGCATCTGGAGAGGATGGGGGATGATAACTGGGTGCAGAAAGTTAGAAGTGTTAATGTTAGAGGTAGGGTTGTAGTAGACCGACAAAGACCAAGACAAGGTCATTGACTGTGACCTCAGGGATAAAGGACTACATAGGAAAGCTGCCAGAGATCGAGCTGCATGGAGAACCTCCATTAAGTGACCATGGCTGATGCATGTAAGCATGCTGGAGCCTTCAAAAACAAATGAGCATCATTCTGGTCTCCTTTCCCGCTTGTAAGTTCCTTTGCTGCTGTACTCCTCTATTGCACTGAACCTGGTCCCACAGAAGTAGTTGCTTACCTGTGATTGATGAGTCTGGATTTCCAGACTGAGGTTAAGCAACAATGACAACAGCAACTTCAGTGAAGTGAACAGGATCAATAAAAGCAAAAGAGGCTCTGAAGCTATAAAGAGTTTAGGTATCCAGTAAAACTAGCATATATTCATTCAATCTGCAAGCTTTCAATATTCTTACTTCCATCCCATGCAACTGGTGTATAAAGTGGGGAAACTGGCAATTCAGCTTTAAAGGTAGCACTAAAATTTCAGTACATAATTTTCCTGAAGTATGTTGTGGATTTAATAGTAAAAAAGCATTAAAAAAAAAAAGGTTACTTATAATAGGGAGTTACTGTATATGTTATTTATTTGGCCTCTCTGAAATGGAGTGGGATGCTTTCATGTGCTAGTACCAGTATAATCAGGTGGCTCTGCTGCCTGGTTATATAAACATCCCTCACCTCCCTTCCCACACCCCAAGTGAAAGATGGTGGCTTGCAGACGAGGGGCAGCTGTCACCTGCAATCCACTGGAATTACACTCAGATGAGCCTTGGGAAACAACAAAAATAACTGGTCTCTCATACTTTAGTGTCTATTTAGCTAAGTACCCCTATCTAGGCCTAGGTTACCTTACCTCTCTGGCAGAAATAAAGATAGCACTAATGATGAAAAACATTGGTTTGAAAAACCTTAACTGGGCACTCACTACCCCTCAGATTCATTCTACCTGCTTAATAATTAAACTGTTGAGCAATAAGACATGCTGGTACACATATCCACAAATTGCTGTCACTCTATCTGAAGTGCTGTAACAATGATGCTTCCTCTATACCTGCTTTAATTATTCCCCTTTCTGTGAATCATGTGTCTGTTTCAGTTGTTGCCCGGATCACTGCTGCCTAAGTTCCAACTGCCATGGTCCTTTAGGATGCTTTCTGACCAACTTAATGTGGGTGCTTGAGAAGTTCTGCGCGTTTTTGTTTGTAAAAACGTAATCTTACTAACCTGCAGTAGTTCAGTTAGCTGAACAAAAGTCTCCCCTTCACTATGATGCCTAGGGTCACAGCGGTAGAACTCTCGTGATTCATCCATCATAGCAGCCCGTGCCTCTCGCATGATATCTCTAGAGTACTGTAGGTAGAACTGCTCGGACACTTGTTGCTCCACAGTAAAGTTCCCTGTTGGATACATCAAATATTTTTCCCGATTCTTTGTGGTGCTATCTGACAGGCTAATATCATAAAAGAAATATCCTGATACAGCACCTTCACTCCCTTCATCATTCTGAATCCATCTTCTATCACAGAGATGGGCAGGAACGACAAATCATAAAACAAAATAGACCCATATGCAGGTATAATTAGTGTCACAGAATTAGCTATTTTCTCACTGGACATTCAAGCTTTACATATGTCTCAGATCATACATTATATAACATCCACAATAAGGTTAATTAAAAAATAGTGGGACTGACTCATTCTAGAAACTATCAAGTATAAGAATGTAATCCTGCCAACTATACTTCCTTGCAGCTTTCAATCCAGCAATCTCCTTGATGTCATCTTCTCTCCTGGGAAGTCCTTTCAACTTTGAGGGACAAATAAACAGCATCTTACAATGCTACAAAGCCATTTTTCACTTGTAGAAATTGAGTTCTGCTGGCACCCCAAGAAAAAACTTTTCAGCTATTATGTTACACTTCATGCATTAGTCATCTTAGACATGAAGGGATGAGGAGTGGGTGATTATTATTTGTCTCCAGTATGATGTCTAACAAGACAAAATGACCTTCCCTTTGAAGTAATTTATGGCTTGTTCCTTCTAGAAAAGAATTACTCATGCCTTGTAATCTGTGCATACTCTTTGAGCAGTCAGCTATTCATGGGAAGTTTAGTACAGTACCACTATGTCTGTGTGGTCTCACTTGGTGCAATATGGAGAGGAAGAGGGAGTAGTGTATAGTGCAGTATGGTCCCTCGGGTTGGACCAAACTACCAGGTGCCTCCAAAATTCACTCACTATGAGTGAGAATAACTTTTTCTGTTGATCTAGAGCCAAATGCCTTAACTCCAAAAGGAGTGGAATTTTTCTGTTTTTTCCTCCCTCCATTTGAAGGAAGATTGGTAAGAAAGCAAAGTGAGGAGGCTCCAGTGGTAAGACACCTGGAGAGAATTATTAAGGGAACTAGTCTCTGTCAAGTGAACAGAAGCAAGGACAGGCATTAATGTACTGTGCAAGGCTTTACATGCCATTGCTTGTGTATCAGTAAATGACATCTTTTGAGCTCTGTTCAGGTATCATTCTGTATGTCAGAGATGACAAAAACTTTCTATCTTCCCAGATGACTCTACACTGAGTGTCAGGCCAAAAGGTTTTATGTATCCCAGGAAACCATTTCCTATGCTGGGTGGTTTCCACACAACCAAATGACACTTGGTGGTTTAGTGGGTTAAGGTGCTCCAACTGTGTGGAGCCTGAATGGGTTCCATCTGAGGGTTGGTTGGGGTTTATTGCTCATGTAATACCACCCAGGGGCAGGCATGGCTAGCCACTGTTGCCTTAAATGTTGACTCTGAGTAACCCAGCCCCAGATCCCTATGTTTATCTGGGGCAAAATGGGACTGATGGCGATGATGATGATGATGATGATGGTGATGACAGCAGCACACTGTTATGGATGGGCCTCATTTAGTTCATATTTACATTCATACACCTAATCACTAATTTCAACAGCTACCACTGAACTTTGCTACACCCCTTCAACCACTCTCTGATTCCCCCAGTGTTCCTACCTTCTTTACTACATACACTTGCCTAATACAAATAACTGTCTTATATCCACCATAAATAAACCAATTAACCGTACATAATAGTTAAACATAAGTGTATTTTTAAATACCAACAATTTATTTTTTCCCATTCACACATCCTTGTTTCAGACCCAACTTCAGAGAAATTTCATAAACTACTCTATTCACCTGATGATGACCAAAATACAAAGATAAAAATACATGCTCACATTCAGATGATACAGAATTTTTTTAAATACTACAAAAATGGACAGATTTATGCACACTTACAAAAATATCGACTCACCCTCATTGTAAACTCTTAAAATCATCCAGGCAAACTCAAGCATAGCATATCCTCGAGCCTCAGTCAATGCCAGCATCACATACAGCCCTTGAAGCAATTGCTGTGGAGACTGATGAAACTGACACCGGTCACTTGTCTGTCAGGTAATATTAAAGCCACTTATGTATGTTGAATCAAAAGGTTACTATGCTTTATTACTGTCCAATATATGAAAGGAACTGATCTTATCAGTACAGTACTGTAAGGAATATTTACAAAGTATTAGTAACTTGGATGGACTATACTTGCACATCATGAAAATATCAGCATTTGCAATCAAAGCTGAGATATTTCAAAGCTGCCCTCGAAAGATCTTTTCATATCACAGACGACCATTTTATATTTCTTGCAACATGGAAGTAGTAACTAGTACAAATTTATGAACATGAATAAAGTACCTGTATTATAATATGATTGGTCAGGCCAATTTCCTATTAATATTCTGAAGGCATCCATTTATAACAGAACAAAGGAATCTTAGCCTATACAGAGTTCATGAATGATTTTTATTACAGTCTTCTTAAGAACAATAAATGATACAATGGAAACATTTTGAATATCTATGGAGCAATTACCATAGCAAATATTCAGCATTATCAGTGCATAGCAGCAGATATCTGCACTTTTATATACAACATCAGTTGTGATTATGCATATACACACTATATGCACACACATCTCCCTACCCCACATGTACAATATATGTATGCACACCCAAATATATGCAGCCCCTACCCCCACCCAAAACACATATATTCTGTCTCTCTCGGTGGAGATAAAAGTGTGAAGTGATAACAGGAAAACCAAAAAACATCGTCATAAAGCAGAACATTTCAGGTTAACCAATTTTCACTCTGATGACATATTTTGTATTCTATTTTTTTTTTAACCAGAATATTTCATTCAACTTTGGACAGATTTTTAGGTCCATGACAGACTTCCAAAAAGAGCAGGCAGAATCTCTGGGGGATGCCTCAGACATGGGTGGGTAGGGGGTTGGGTCCAGGCCAATGCCAGTATGCATGGCCATACTTTATTTTACAGTAGTACAGGTACTGTGTGTGTGTGTGTGTGTTTGTGTGTGTGTGTGTGTGTGTGTTTGTGTGTGTTTGTGTGTGTGTGTGTGTGTGTGTGTGTGTGTGTGTGTGTATATATACAGCGGTTCCTCGTATTTCGACACATTTTACTTCAACGCCTTGTTCTTCGCGCAAGAAAAAAGTTTCCAAGTTGTCTCACACTTCGCGAATTTCCCTACATTTTGATGCTCCCAGCCGGCAGCCAATGACGCATGCCTGAGGCTACCAACATCCTATCAACCTTGAGTGATCTGAAGTCTCAAGTGATGGCCATCTACAACAGAAACATACAGGAGCAGAGACAAGCCCGGATCACACAGATCACGTGATATTTTCAGGAGAGACAGAATGTGGCTCCTATCCTGCAAGACTTGGACGTGCCAACAGGGGTGGATGAAGGAGGAGAAGTGGACAGAGAGGAAGTGGAGGTGCTGGAGCTTGAGTTTGACTTCGAGGGCTTCGGCCTAGGTGATGGGGCTAGAGGATGGAGGGAATGGAGAATGAAAGACAAGAGGGATGTCATTCATTCATTCCAAGGGAGGAAGGGACACTGTGCCATTCCTCTACTTTA
Source organism: Coenobita brevimanus (assembly GCF_032717465.1). Classification (NCBI taxonomy): domain Eukaryota; kingdom Metazoa; phylum Arthropoda; class Malacostraca; order Decapoda; family Coenobitidae; genus Coenobita; species Coenobita brevimanus. The sequence continues at coordinate 3,777,516 of NC_137019.1, read as the reverse complement.
TTCTCTCTCTCTCTCCTCCAAGAGAGGAGGGAGGATGTGGACAATGAGAAAGAAAAGAGGAACGGCTGTCACGCCTTATCTCCTCATTCGCGCAAGGGACGCATTTTCTGCCATTTCTTTATTTACTCTCTCTCTCTCTTTCTCTGTCCCTGTCTCGTGTGTGTCTGTGTGTGTGTGTGTGTGTGTGTGTGTGTGTGTGTGTGTGTGTGTGTGTGTGTGTGTGTGTGCAGATTCCCTTTGTCTCTCTCTCTCTCTCTCGTGTGTGTGTGTGTGTATGTGTGTGTGTGTGTGTGTGTGTGTGTGTGTGTGTGTGTGTGTGTGTGTGTGTGTGTGTGTGTGTGTGTGTGTGTGTGTGTGTGTGTGTGTGTGTGTGTGTGTGTGTGTGTGTGTGTGTGTGTGTGTGTGCAGATTCCCTTTATCTCTCTCTCTCTCTTGTGTGTGTGTGTGTGTGTGTGTGTGTGTGTGTGTGTGTGTGTGTGCACAGATTCCCTTAATCTCTCTTTCTCTCTCTCTCTCTCTCTCTCGTGTGTGTATGTGTGTGTGTGTGTGTGTGTGTGTGTGCGTGTGTGTGCAGATAATCTTTACCTCTCTCTCTCTCTCTCTCTCTCTCTCTCTCTCTCTCTCTCTCTCTCAGCGCCTGGTGTGGGGTTGGCGGCGTCACGGGAGGGTAGGGCCTGTTTGGTGTTGTGGTACTTTCTGATAAGGTAGGTGCATGTCCCACCGGAACGCTCTTCTATTTTTCCCATTGATTCTTAACTTCACACTTTGACGTTTCACATTTCACGCGGTTTTGGCGGAACATCCAAGCAATGAAAAACGAAGGACCACTGTACATATATATATATGCTGATATCCCCAGTGAAAAGGGAAATACGAAATATCCTGAAGGCTTTCATGTATCCACATCATCAGGGGAAAGTAAAGTGAAGGAGGTGGAGTACACCTGTCATTTTTATAAAGAAAGAGGGAGGGGCAAGTCCTAAGGGAGCTAAGCCACTGACAATACCAGTTTTCTAATCTTACATCCTTATTTCTCACCTATTCAAGTCTCTCTCCATTCATAATAATGTTACACTTGGAGTCACTTTTTCTCTCAACAAGACTCACTTTACTCTTGTCTACATTTACTTTCAAGGGATGATGATCACTGACATCAACAAAACTCCAAGGCAATATGCAAAATTCTTGTAATAATAATAATAATAATAATAATAATAATAATAATAATAATAATAATAATCCATCCATCATCCAATCCTGTGTTGCCCCATGAGATGAGTAGGAGCTCGGGGCTAGGGAAGTTGGTCCTGACTTTTAAGATGAGAGTGAAATAATAATAATAATACAGTAATAATAATAATAATAATGCTAATGCTAATAATAATAATAACAATAATAATAACAACAATAATAATAATCATAATAATATAATAATAACAATAATAATAATAATAATTCCACAATAACAACAAAAATACTCACTGACAATTTCCTATATTATGACTTTAAAATACTGTATAACAATTGATGCAGCCAATCTCATAACAAAGATCAGACTCCCCTCTTAGTCCGTCTCACCTTCAGTGCATCCTGAAGCATGCGAAAGATGCTGGGCCGAAGGGAGAGCTGCTGAGGATCAGGTACATCAGAGGTATCAAGTCCTATCAGCTTCTCATGCAGCATCATCTTACGTGATACACTGTCAGACACACGGTAGATGTCCTTAGGATCATTCAGAACTGAAAATGTCTGTCATAAAAGAGAAATGTCAAAGGGATGAAATGAGACCATGTCAACACTGGACAACAAACACTCTTCGATAACTAGGTAAAAGGTCAAGAGAAACTCTGAAAACTGTAAGACACTGACTACTAATAATATCATCATCCAACCCATTTGTGTCTCATCAGGAGCATCACAGCCCAGGGCTAGGCTACTCAGTCTAATAATTGAAGGTGAGGGTGTCCTGCAGGTTATAGAGTCTTGCCATTTAAGGTGACAGTGACCAGCCTTGCTCACCAATGAGTATTGTTATGTGAGCAATAATCCCTAATCATCCCTTCGACAAAAATCCTTATGGGCCTGATCCAGCTAAAACACATCAACCCACTAGACCACCAAATGTCATCTGCTCGTATGGCTACCATCGAAAGTAGAAATTGGTTTCCAGGTTACGGGAAACAATTTGGCTTGTCAGTCAGTACAGTCCCCTGAAGGTAGCTCTACAATGAGTGAGTGTATGATGGATGCCCCCAAATAACACAAAAGCTATTGATATACAATAAGGAGAAAATGGAAAATGTGAGAGCATTCAAGTTATTGGGTAGTGTGATAAGGATGGAAGTTTAGAGGGTGAAGAGATTGAAAGAGTACAACAGGGAAGAAAGGTTGCTGGTTCATTGAAAGCAGTGATAGAAACGAGGAAGTGAGCAAGGAAGTAAAAAAGTTACTGCATGACAGTATTGTGATATCAACTCTAATGTATGAATGTTAAGCTTGGACCTTGTTGGAGGGACACAAATCAAGAGTGAGAGCAGTAGAAATGAGTTACCTGAGAGGAGTATGTGGAGTCACATGGAGAGACAGGCTGACAAATGAGGAAGTGAAGGAGTGTTGTGGTGTGGACGTAGATGTGATAGGAAGCATTAGGAGAAACACAATGAGGTGGTCTGACCATGTGGAGAGGATTAAGAGCAAGAGACTGACGAGGAGAGTGTATGTGAGTGAGGTGGAGGGGGGGAGAGGGAGAGGGAGGCCAAGGATGAGGTGGAGGGATGGAGTGGAGAGGTATATGACAGAGGGGAGTGTGAGCTAGGAGCAGGGCAGTGAAATGGCAGGGGACAGGGGAACATGGAGACAATTTGCTTGTGGCCACCCCTTACGGGATTAAGGCATCTGGCAATAGAAAGATAGATAGATAGATAGACAAGAAAATTAAAAAAGAATGAAAATGTACAGGTATTCCACTGCAGTCAGTATTACTAGTTCATAATGAGACACTTGGGTTGGATGCCTTTGAGAAACCGGGTTAAAAAACTTGATGGAATAGCTGATATCACAGCTCTGAGATTATTTTATAAATGTTCACATGTGTGCTGAAATCTGTGATGAGAATTTATACTCTACCCTCGAGAAATGCTGTTCACATCAAAATGTGCTGCCAATCATGACAATCTTGTGCCTTACAAATACAATGAGGTATGAGTATTCGTCACTTAAAAATCTAGTGCCAAATTAAGTGAACGTCATATTAAATGTACATTAAAGTATCAAATCTTGTATGTCAGTATCAAAAACATTCCATTGGCCACATTTTAAATGAGAATTGAGCTGAAGCCAAAAATTCATGCCACATGATATGGTAAGCTGCACAGAGAATGTATATCATAAACATTCCATTGCCTATCTTTTAAATGAGCTGCAACCAAAAATTCATGTCACATGGTATGGCAGGTTGCATGGACAGTGCAATTGGGCTGTATGTAGCATGCAGGCCATAGGTTACCCACCTCTGCTCTAACACATGCACTCTATCTCATATTCCTGCTCTATCATACAATTTCATTACCATACATACAACTTCCTCTTCCAGTCCCAACTTTCTTATTGCTAACTATATGACCATCCTAGGCATCCTATCAAATACCTCCTCAATATCCACAGAAATTAGACAAAGTTCTTTTACTTTCCTTAGAACCTTCTTTAACTGCCAGTCTAAAAAAATAAACACTGCCGAACTTCTGCCTAACTTGAATCCAAAATTTCCTCAATTTTCTCATTTCCAACTCATGATCTCCTACACCCTTTCACCAATTTCCATTACCTAGTCTAAAAGTTTGAGATCCCTATCGCTGTAACACTGAGTGTACCACCATTCCCCTACCCTTTCATCTACCCCTCATCCTATCTTTTACTGCCCCCTCAAAAGTGTAGGAGCCAGGGGCTAGGCTAATCATGTTGGGTGAGAGTGACTGTTCATTCTTGAGCAGTATTGAGCAAGCAATAAACCCCAATCATCCATCGGAAATTGGCCTGAAAGGGCCACAGTTGGTTAAAAGCATACAGTTAGTGAGTGTATAATGAGGTGTTGCCTGCCACCTTGAATGGCCAGTTTGCCTAGGGATATATGGCATGTTGTCCCTTTTGGCAAGCAACTCTACCTAAGTAACTACCATTACGTACTTCACATATCAGTTATGACAAACCTGTACTCTTCAATGTAACTCACTTAACAATACAGCCTCTACTTCACCTCTGAATTAATGTTGAGTGGAGAGTTTACAAATTGTGCAGCTTCAGGGGCAGCCATGCTGTGAAGGTGAGCCATGAGGGACATGATGGAGTGAGGGTGATGAGACACCACTGCATTTGCAAAATCCATCAGTGTATGATCCTCAATCTATGAAAAACAAAACATTAAATGAAGGTGACAGATTTCCATGTGGTTCAAACTAAACCCACCATACATATGTTAAAGGAATAATTCATAAAATATTTTATGAAACTTATGAACCTCTTCAGTCCTAGTGTCTATTTAAGTCTTTGTCTGGTTGATGCTAGATGTCTTTATATTCTTCTCTGGAGACGTGTTCTTGGGCTTAAGGACTTATACATAAGTTCCAATCACAACTTCAACCTGATTGGAGACATGCTCTTGGGCTTAAGGACTAACAACCAAACTCCATTAAGCACTTCAGCCTGAGGATATTACCTGCTATAATCTCCCCCCTGGGGGTAGGGGGGTGTTTCAAGAATACTCCCCCAGTATCCCTGCTTGTCGTAAAAGGCGACTAAAAGGGTTGGCGGAGGGTTAGTGCCCCTCCCCGGAAAACAACTAACTAAAAAAACAAACAATAAGCCTCGGACAAGGACTGACCAAACGATGACGACCAAGGACCGGACAAAGGACATGGTTATCGGAACCTGGAATGTAAGAGAAGCGAATGATGAGGTGAAAGAGAGAGAGATTGTCCAGGTGCTTGAGGGTGCGAAAGTGGATGTATGTGGAATAACTGAAACAAAATGGAGAGGAGAAAATGTGAGAGAATGGGAGTATGGATGGGGTATATGTGTAGGAGTAGGTGAGAATGAGAGGGCAAAGGAAGGAGTATGTATAGTTGTGAGTAAAAGATGGAAGAGGAGCATAAGACAGTATGGATCAGTTGGGTCAAGGATTGTGTGGGTAAAGCTGAAAGTTGGAATACAAATGTGGGCGATTATGTGTGTGTATGCGCCAACGCAAGATCGTGCTAGAAGAGTGAGAGAAGAGTTCTGGACAAATGTGGAAGTGTGCATGGATAAGTTTGGAAGGAATGAGAGAGTGTTTTTGATTGGTGATATGAATGGTAAAGTTGGGAATGTGAAGGTGGATGGAATAGTTGGTGAGTGGGGTGTGTCTGCTGAGATAGATGAGAATGGGAGTGCATTAGTGGACATTTGTGCTGGGAGGGGGTTGGTGATAGCCAATACCCTCTTCAGGCATAAAATGATCCACAGGTATACATGGCGAGTGATGAGAAGGGTGGGTGGTGAACTGAATGAAAGGAAGGCAATGATTGATTATGTGTGTGTGGATGAAAAGATGCAAAGATGTGTAATGGATGCAAGAGTTTATAGAGGTTGGGGAAGTGGACTTTCTGACCACTACTTGGTGGTGGCCAGAATTAGAATTCAAGTAAGATGGAGGAATAGAAGAAGGGAAAGACGAGAGGAAGGAGTAGTTGCAAGGAGAGTGGAAAGGTTACAAGAGGATGAGAAAATGGCAGAGTATAAGAGAGAAGTGGAAGAATGATTGGGTAAAAATGAATTGGAGCAGATGGGAGACGTGGAAGGTGTGTGTAGGATATTTACAGAAGAAATATGTGCAGCATGTGATGTGGTGTGTGGAAGGAAGAGAAGATGGAGGGGGGTGCAAGGAACAGCGTGGTGAACTGAAGAGGTGAAACAGGCTGTGGCACAAAAGAAGAAAGCATACAATGAATGGATGAGAAATAGGGGCGTGGAAGAAGTTGAGAGGCAGAAGAGAGAGTTATATGTAAAAAGAAAGAGAGAGGTGAAAAGATTAGTAAAAGAGAGTAAGAAGAGAGTGGATGAGGAATTTGGAAGGAATTTGAGTGTAAAGTGGAGGGACTGTAAGAAAATGTTCTGGAATGAGGTGAAAAGTGTAAGACAGGGTGGAAGTGAAGTTAGCAGGGGAGTGAAAGATAAAAATGGTAGATTACTAGTGGAGAAGGGAGAAAAAGTGAGCAGATGGAGAGAACACTTTAAGGATTTGTTGAACATAGAGGATGGAAGTAATGCGAGTATAAGTGGCTGGGGAATGGCTGGGAGAAGGAGGGAGGTGAGAAGACAGGAAGAAATCGGTAGGATAGAAGTTGTGGAAGCAATGAAGAAAGTTAAATCGGGGAAAGCCCCAGGAATTGATGGAGTGTGTGGTGAAATGCTGAAGCATGGGGGAGAGATAGTAGTAGAATGGATGTGGAAGATGTGCAGATTGGCCTGGGAGGAAGGTAGAGTCCTGGAGGATTGGAAGTCAGGTATAATTATTCCCTTGTAGAAAAGGAAAAGGGGAAAAAGAAGTGTGTGGTAATCATAGGGGCATTTGCCTTCTTAGTATAATAGGAAAAGTGTATGGTAGGATACTTATTGACAGAGTTAGAGAAAGAACAGAGAAATTAGTTGGAGAAGAACAGGGAGGCTTTAGGAAGGGAAGAGGTTGTGTAGATCAGATATTCATTCTTAGATCTTTAGTGGAAAAGTTTCTAGAGAAGGGAAAGAAGTTGTATGCGGCTTTCATGGATTTGGAGAATGCATATGACAGGGTGGATAGACAAGGATTGTGGAAAGTGTTAAGAATATATGGAGTAGATGGGAAGTTGTTGAATGCTGTGAAGGGTATGTACGATGGTGTGAAGGCTGCAGTGCGTGTGGATGGTGAACTAGGTGAATTTTTCTCTTTGAAAGTTGGGTCGAAACAGGGATGTGTCATGTCTCCATGGTTGATCAATCTGTACATGGATGGGGTAATAAAAGAGCTACAAGGTAGGGTAGTGGATGTTGGAGTGGTCCTGGTGAAAGAGGATAGTGTTTGGAAACTCCCTGTACTGTTGTTTGCAGATGATACTGTGTTGTTGAGTGAAGACGAAGGGGAGCTGCATGGCTTGGTGGATGAGTTTGGGAGAGTGTGTAAGAAATGGAATCTAAAGGTGAATGTAGGGAAGAGTAAAGTGATGGTCTCTGAGAGAGGTGAAGTCAGTGAATGTACAGCGAGGTTGGATGGTGAGGAATTGGAAAATGTGAGTACGTTTAAGTACTTGGGTAGTGTGATGAGTAAGGATGGAGGTTTGGAGGGTGAAGTGCTTGAAAGGGTACAGCAGGGAAGAAAGGTTGCTGGTTCTTTGAAAGCAGTGATAAGAAACAGGGAAGTGAGCATGGAAGTGAAAAAGTTACTACATGACAGTATTGTGATACCAACTCTAACCTACGGAAGTGAAGCTTGGACGTTGTTGGAAGGACACAAGTCAAGGGTGAGAGCAGTGGAAATGAGTTACTTAAGAGGAGCCTGTGGAGTCACATGGAGAGACAGGCTGACGAATGAGGATATAAAGGAGCGTTGTGGTGTTGATGTGGATGTGATAGGAAGCGTTATGAGGAACACACTGAGGTGGTTTGGCCATGTGGAGAGGATGGAGGGTGAAAGACTGACAAAGAGAGTGTATGTGAGTGAGGTGGAGGGGGGAAGAGGGAGGGGGAGGCCGAGGATGAGATGGAGGGATGGGGTGGAGAGGTATATGAGAGAGGGGTGTGTGAGTTGGGAGCAGGGCAGTGAAATGGCGGGGGACAGGGCGACTTGGAGGCGATTTGTTTGAGGCCACCCCAAACGGGATTGAGGCGTCTGGCAATAGATAGATAGATAGATAGATCTCTTGAATAATGCTAAATGGGTTTCATCAGCTAATGAATGTGCTCAGGCTGAAAAGCTAAAGTCACAAGTTACCAATCTTACAGTGATAACAAAAAAGAGGTTCTGCACTACTTACAATTATTCACTTGGTTGGTAAAATACAGTACTAAAATTTTATGGAAAAATTCTCTTAGCCAGTGTTTTCCAAACTGTGGGGTGCACCTCCCTCTCTGGTGGAGTATGTACTGTACTATGGGAACGAGGGGCAAAGCCTCACGGTAAAGGGTTTGAGGATGAGCTTAAATAAAGGAGCAAGCTTGGATTTTGCTGAGGACAATCTTAGAAAAGCATTTTCCAATTTATAAATTATGATTTTTGTAATATGTAGATAAACTGGTGAGGCCAGTATAAAAATACAAATTCTGCAATTCATAAATAAATCAAGGAAGATGGTGTAAAAATATGAATCTATAGTTACCAATTCTACAAAGCATTAGACCATGTATGGCCATTCGCATATAAGCATCAAACATTTTCATTTCAGCTGTGTCATGCTTGGCTTACTGAGAGGTAAAATACTTATTTGTCCTCAGAATATTTGCTTGTGTGTGTGTGTGTGTGTGTGTGTGTGTGTGTGTGTGTGTGTGTGTTTGTGTTTGTAATTCACCGGGTCAGTCAGGATCATGTGATGGTTGTGATCATCAGCTTTTTACCCTCCTGGTAGAGAGCTGAAAGCTCATATAGTCCGATCTAAGGCCAAAGCCTTGACCTTCACACATGCACACACCCATCCCCTTGCTCAAGGGGGACAGTACCCACCCACTTCATCAGCAAAACTTTTCCCATCCCGAGCAAGGCGTGAACCCCTGTCTCAGCAGATGCTAAGAGAGAGCATTACCACTGAGCTGGTGTGTGTGTGTGTGTGTGTGTGTGTGTGTGTGTGTGTGTGTGTGTGTGTGTGTGTGTGTGTGTGTGTGTGTGTGTGTATTTACCTAATTGTATTTACCTAATTGTGATATACAGAAAATGAGCTATGCTCATGTGGTCCCGTCTCTGTTTCTCAGTAAGTCAAATTTAGCTTTAAACTCTTTTAAGTTTTTAGACTGGACGATCTCTTTGTCCAGGCTATTCCACAGGTCTATACATCTATGAGAAAAACTATATTTCTTGATATCCTTCACGCAGCTTGGCTTCTCCAATTTAGTTCCATTTCTTCTTGTTACTCTCTTATCCCATAAAAACAGATCTTCTTTGTCAATTATCTACTCCCATCATGGTCCTGAACACTGCAATCATGTTGCCCCTCTTTCTCCTTTCCTCTAAGGAAGGCAAATCCAGCTTTTCCAGCCTCTCTCTGTATGACAGATCTGCCAGACTGGGGACCATCTTGGCTGCTGTTCTTTGTATTCTCTCAATCTTGATATATCTTTCTTTTTGTGTGAGGACCACAATACTGCTGCATATTCTAACCTGGGGTGGATCATGGCCACTATCAATTTTTTCATCATCTTCTCATCCATATAATGAAATGCTACTCTTATATTAGTCAAGAGTTTATACGTCTCTCTACCTGTCTTGTTAATATGTTTTCCAGGTGACAAACTATCCTGGTCAGCACTCCCAAGTCTTTCTCTTCTCTCGCTTTTGTGATTTGTTCATTACCCATCAAATAATTCAGTGATGGCCTCTTTGTGCTTTTACCCATTTCCAATATTTTACATTTCTTAGCATTGAATTTCATTTCCGACATCCGGCTCCAATCGTGTATCCTATCCAGATCCTCCTGCAGCATTTTACAATCCTCCTCAACCTCTACCTTCCTCAAGATCTTTGCATCATCAGCAAACAGACTTGTATAACTGTTCACTCCATCTACCATATCATTTACGTAAATCAGGAACATTACTGGCGCCAACACCGAGCCCTGTGGGACTTCACTTGTTACTTCCCTCCATCCAGACATCCTATCCATAATTACTGTCCTCATTTGTCTGTCTCTCAAAAAGCCTCTCATCCATTCCAGGAGGTATCCCTTCAGTCCTCCTATATGCTCTAATTTCCACATTAGTTTCTTATGGGGTACCTTGTCAAAGGCCTTCTCCAAATCTAAATACACACAATCCACCCAACCATTTCTCTCCTGTTGCACGTCAATCACTCTTGAGTAAAAGCTCAACAAGTTGGAAACACACGACCTTCCACTTCTGAATCCAAACTGACTATCAGCCAAAACATTCATCTCTTCCGGATATTTTATCCATCTATCTTTCAAAATTCTCCCGCACAATTTTGTGACCATGCTGATTAGGGACACTGGTCTATAATTCTGGGGTTTTTCTCTGTTTCCTCCCTTATCAATTAGTATCACATTTGCCCTCTTCCATTCTTGAGGCACTTTCCCCTCTTGCAGAGAACACACAATTAAACTGTGAATCTTATCCACCAGTTGTTCTCTGCATTTCTTCACTACCCAATTAGAGATTCCATCTGGTCCTGAGGTTTTCCTTACATCTTGAGTTTCCAGTAATTTATACACTTCCCGTATTTCCACTTTTATATCTTTTATCACTACATTTCTAGTCACTCCCTCCCCTCCCACAAACTTCTTTTCATTAGTGAGAACTGATAAAACATTTGTTCATTATTTCAGCTTGCATTGCCACATCTTCATAGATCTCTCCTTTTACTTTCAGTTTGGTGATTCCTTCCTTTTGTTGCAGTTTGCCATTGACAAATCTATAAAACAGCTTGGGTTCATTCTTACATTTGTATATTATACCTTTTTCAAAATTCCTTTCTTCCTCTCTACGTATTCTTGTGTATTCAATTCTAGTTCTTTTATATTCTTCCTTTGCTCTGTTGTTACCTCTCTCCAGTTGTTCCCCACCACGTCTCTCTCTTTTTTTGCTGTCATACACCTTCTATTAAACCACTCCATTTTCCTGTTTTCTTTCTCCCTTACTCTTGGCACAAATTCTTCTACTCTCAAATTATAGAGGTCTATAATGAAATCCCACTTCCACTGCATCTCCCTTGTTTCTCTGCATTTTCTCCAATCTGCATTTTCAAAAAAGTTTCTCCATCTTGTAAAGTTTGCTTTCCCAAAGTTGTATCTTCCCTGCCTATAAAGCTCGTCTCTTGGCTCCACGTTCCCTATTATCATCCGGAGCTCAATGACCACATGATCACTTTTTCCTACAGGACACAGATATTTCAAAGACTATTACATCAGGTTCTTTGGTAAACAGTAAGTCTACTCTTGATGGTGTGTCCTTACCTCGGAACCATGTCTCTTCTTTGACCCATTGCATCATCACATTGTTCATTGTTGTATTTAGTAATATAGTGCCCCATGAATCTTCGTTGCCTCCTGAGTCCCATTCCTCCCAGTTCACCTCTTTACAGTTGTTGCTTTTCTCAATCATTCTCTGTTAATAACCAGCCATATCTGACAACATTTCCTGGCATTCATCATTATTTCATGCTCTCGTCTTAGGGGGAACATGCAGTACCGCCATATCTCTCTTGCTATTTTCTCCAGATTCTAATTTCATATTTATCACTTCAGCCCTGCCTTCTCCCATTTCCACGGTATCCACACTTGTTATTCTTCACTGCTATCATCACTCCTCCCATTTTTTCTTTTCTGTCTCTTCTCCACAGTTTGTATTTACCATCTCCCATATGGACATCAGTATCTTCTCTTAACTTGGTCTCAATAAAGCACATAACATCAGGTTCGTGTACCCTCAAGAAAACATTGATTTCTAGCCTTGCCAATATTAAACCATCAACATTAGTATATGCCACCTTCAAATTATTTTTGATGTTTTTTATACCCTCTTCTCTCTTTCTCTCTGTTGGTACCACTTCCTTAACTTCTGATCCATAACTCTCCAATAAAACACTGTCTTCTCTTCCTCCGTTCTCTGTTCATTTTTTGCCTTTGCTTCCTTTACTAACTCCTTTATTTTAGCTCTTTCTTCCTCATTTGCATCTCTCCTTATCCAAACATTTTTGAACCCTTCCTTGTCGGATATTTTCCATGTTCTCTTGATGTTTTTGTTTACTGTTGCCTGGGACTTAAACTTTACCTTCAATGGCCTCGCCCCTCCTTCCTCGTACTTTCCTAACCTAAACACTTCTTCAATCTCTTCTTGAGCTTTGTTGTTTTCTTCCGTACCTACTGATATTATTTCTTTAACCTTACTCAGTTCTTCTCTTTCTCTTTCTGATGTTACTGTCATACGTTTTTCTTTTACTCCTGAAATTATTACACATTTTTTCTTATCTGCTACATCATTGACTAAACATTCTCTACTTCTCAGTACCCTAATCACTTCCTTCTCCACCGTTTCCTTGCTTTGTTGTTCTATAATCTCTTTCAGATTTACATTTCCTTCTTCCTGAATTTTCTTTCACCCCTTATGTTGCTCCTTGATTTCTTTAATGTGCTCTTCCTGTATTCTTGATTTGGATTCATACTCATCTAGTTTGTTTTTCATCCTGACTCTTTCTTCTTCCAACCTCTTGTTCTCCCTCTTAAGCTCTTTTATTTCATTAGCGGCAGATTCATTACTCACTTTTAATTCTTTGATTTCTCTTTCTTGTTCATCAGTGCATATACAAACTTTTGCCAGTTTATTCCATAGAATTTTGATCTCGTTTTACTGCTCTGTGGTCTGTTCCTGTAACTCTCTAATTACTGCCCATACATTTTTTATCTCCTTGACATTCCTCTCCGCTGCTTTCTCTACTCCTGCTACTCTTGTTTGGTTCAGTTTAATACTTCATTTCCCACCTCATATTCGGACAAGCCCTCAAACTCGCTCTCGCCAGATGTTAACAAAGCACCGTTCCCTTCCCCCATGATGCACCACATGATGACTTTCTACAAAGCACCGTCTCCTTCCGCCAAGATGCACCATATGGAGACTTTCTATTTCCACTATATCGTGTGTGTGTGTGTGTGTGTGTGTGTGTGTGTGTGTGTGGTTTATTACTTTTCAAGTCACTGACAAAATAATATTTAATTGTTTTCACCTTCTTAGGTCATATAATGTTATTATTTTAAGAGCACTGAAAAAAGAAAAAGTATTTTTAAAAATTTCAAATGAAAACTCAGCATGAAAAAAAAAAAAAAATAAAGCCCCCTTTTTGTAATCAGACCTTTAATCATCACTAAACAAGTGATAAACAAAATCATAGTTTGAAGACTATTAAAAAATGCTACCTTTGTTATTACTGTAAAGGCATTTACCTTGATCTTGCAAAGAGTGAGGTAGAGGTGGAAGGCTGGGGACTGTCTTGACTAAAAGTTTGGAAAACACTGCTCTGAGCTGATACACATCATTTCTATTCAAAAACTACTCCGCACTACAACGGGTATCAATATCTTATTTGCAATATCAAACAACCACCTCAACATTCAAAATGAAACACACAGTTCACTAACCTTATCTTTCATCTTCTGGTACAGTAAGAACCGGTTGTACAGAGTATTAATAGGGCGCGTGTATTCCTCCATTGTGTCAAGTGCAATCTCCCACCTGACCATACTCTGCATGCCATCAGCCAACTCACGTAGGGAACTGGCAATCCCATGCACCTGTATAATGTGAAAGTTTGGTTAACTGAGACATTAATCACGTGCAATCTGAGAAAAGAAAAGGGAGACAGATTACCAAGTACGTCGTTATAATAATCCAGTGTATTTTAATGATGCTTCTTTCATCAGAACTCCTTTTTGCATCTAACCAAACCATTTTTTGTATGTGCACCGCTCTTTTAACCTCTACATCCCATCAACTATCCTATTCTTATCAATTACTACCTTTAAAAAAAAAAAAAAAAAAAAAAAAAAAAGGCATGCATGCACACAAACATTAGCATTGCTAACCAAAGCCTCCTTGTTTGCACCCTACAGATTTACCAAACAACTCCATCTCTTCCTAATTCATTAATCTTGACTCCTCCATTAACCTTTATTCATGTGCCTTTCTATCTACTGTATCTATCTGTTGCCAGATGCCTTAGTCCTGTAAGGGGTAGCCATTTGACTTTGAGTTATTTGTTTTATAGGGAGGGGCACTAACCCCCCACCAACCCACTTGCTGACACGTAGGGAGCACGTATGTTTGGTTATATGGTTACCACCCAGCGTTGTAAATGGTTCTTGATTCTCCACATTCAGAATCTCACTCAGAATATTCCTCAAACCTCTGATCGTCTAAGCTTCTCTTGATTTCACTTTGTGTACCTCAGTCATATGGTCAGACAAACCTCAGCACCATCTACTCCCCTCTCACATGTCAATAACACTCTCATGTCTATAAAGACAAACAATCAACCAGGCTTCTTTCAACTATCTCTCTGGTCTCTCTGTTACCAAGTATACAGGTAACTATGTACTTCTTTGCACTTGAAATATGAATTACTAATACATAACCTTCTCTTCTGCTGCCATCCATTATTATTCTCCCCTGGTATTCCAAAATAACCTGTGTTCAGAAGCTGGGATCCAGCAGAAAAATCTAGTATTTAGTCCACTTCTCATGATCTGACACACCAGTTTTCCAATAATCAAATCCAGTCCACTTTTGGTCGCTTCCCTTACAATTGCCACGGTCTACTCCGAATATTAATTCGAGTACAACTGGTTCTTGTGAGTCATTTTAGTCCCAGCACTTGAGGGAGGAAAGGGAGATGTAAGAGTGAAAAACAAATGTAATCAAACATGGAAACTTCCTAGAAAAATATGTAATTAACCTCCCAATCCCATTCTGGTGATTTAGGCTAACTGCACTAGATCTGGACTCAGTAGTCCAGCCCACTCTGACTCAGTGTATACAGCAATATCCATTTTCTCCTTTCTAAGTACCAGGTAAAACCCTCAGTTCATGCATTTCATTACATACAATGAACTCAAGTTCAACCATTTTCTTGGGTAAATAAGTTTAATGTGTATTACATTTTCAGTACAAGCTTATCATCAAATCTATGGATCATCAACACTACCATATTGTTTACTTTCTTCTGAGCAAATTTGTACCTTTGACATTCTGCAATAAAGCATATCCCCTTCCTACCTACAAACAGGTGCTGGAGAGGGATGCCTTCATGCAGTAGTATAAATAACAACTCCTCTGTCCATATATAAATTTCTCGAAATTCTATTCCTATCACCTAAGGATGGATGGTGGACGCTGGAGAAAGACAACTCCAGCCAGTATTCCACTGGGTTCATGTCCAGATAAATCTTGGGTAACAACAGCAAAAATAACCTACTTACATAAGCTTCCACATCCCTCAACTTTTATTAACCAATTTTGATGCAGTACATGAAAAAGAAATTGTCACATAATGCTTCCCCTACAGACTAAACTTTGCAGCCACTCTCAATGTCCCATCTTTAATGTCAACTTAAACATACTGCATGTCCCTGACTTCTATACACTACTTACAATACCACTACAGTGCTAATGCACTGCTACACAGCTCATATTAATGAATGTCTCTGACTCATACACTATTTACAATGCCCATACATTATTGTACTAACCTACTTCATTCCTCACCTTAATTATCTGGCTACCTAAGTTAAGCCTCTCATGCAAACTAAACTTGGACTTTACCTACCCCATGTTCCATCTGGTCAAGACGGCGAGACAGAAACTCAAACATGGCCAGAAGTTTGCGATCAGCCAGTGGAATGTACGATCCAAGGTTCATATCCAAGGCAGTAGCATTGAATATCTGTACAAAGAATAAATCAGTTTTAAACAAATATGATAACATGAACAGTATGGAACTTGACAATAATAACAGTTTCTATTACATAAACTGCTAGGTGTTGGGGAGTACTACGGTAGGGTCATGTGGATGGGCAGTTTATTGAGTGATAAGGGCCAGAAGACAGAAACAAAAAAAGTACAACCTTTGTGTAGATTGCACACAGTTTTTTTTTTCCTGTAAGTAGCTTCCTCACAGTTCATACCACAGTTTTCCACACTTTCACTTACATAATCATGCCATCTTCTTGACCTTGAATATCTTCTCCTACTTCAAACTTTTTCACATATAGGTAGCTTTATAACAATGTTTAACCATATATGACCATGCCATTTAAGCACACACTATCCTTGAATCAACAGTTTTCCTTCTTCCATCTCAAACTTGTATTTCACAATATATTTTGTTCAGCACCAACCTACACAGCCCAGAATGTTCTCAACAGATCTATTGTGACTGTTCTCATTCTTGAATACAATATTCAAATCCTAATGTTAATACTGCCATTTTGTAACCCCTGAACTAATGTTTCTTTGAGAAGGTATAACATATGTCACAATGTTTGGAGAGTGGTGAACAAAGTTGAATTCCACAGTGGCAAGGGATATGTGGATAACATACTTGTAGACAGCAGACAGAAGTGACTGCATGCAAGTAAGATAACACGGTATTTGTGTATTTATGACTCCAGAAAAAGCAAGAAATACGATGTACAGGGATGGATTATGGAAGAAGTTATGTGCACACGGGGGGAAAGAAAATGGCCCAATGTTGTGAAACCTTTTTCCTTTTCTTTCTCAGGAGGTGTTGGTACCTTTCACTTCATCATATCAATTAAATCTTTGCATCTTATTCCTACCACTGAATAACTTTATTCCAATAAAGGCAGGGGTGTTCAAGTAGTGGTCAACAGGCTATGAGTGATCTGCTGGCAATTTCTATCTAGCTGTCTTCAATAAATTATGCTTTATACCTTCATTCTAATTGCATCATAAACACTGGTGTCTAAATTTTGGCTAGTTATGCTTATGACTCTTCTAAATTACTCTTTATATGGTCAGTGAAGTGAGGACTGTGACTGAATTATGGAGAAGAACCAGACTAGCTGTATAACAAATTGTTAGTTATACTGTCTTTGGATGTATGTTTCAATGCTCTTCTTTCTGCTACTATATCTTGTTGATCAATAAAGTTCAGCCCTACTGGAGAAAGGAGTGGGATCCCCAGGGTTTAGGAGATCTTTTGTAGAAAAAGTATAAGTATCCTCAGTAGCCTCTACAGTATGATAACCTTTGTGTTTTACTCTTACTAGCACCAAAATTTTTTATTGAAGACACAGGAGATCCCTTGTAGTGACAGGGCTAATCCTGTCTGGTGAGGATCTGACATCTGCATCCAGGACTACAGTGATTAATACTGATTGTTATTTTACAATGATTGTCTTCTTTTCTTTTCTTTTTCACAAATGCTGTATTATATGACATTTATTCTGGACAGTTTTATTCTTTCTTTCAAAAACATATTTTCCTTGTACATTCTAAAAAAAATTGGTATCATGTACAATACACAAATGATACAAGATGACAGAAGTAATGCAGAACGATCAATAGGCATGCAGCTGTGTCTTCATGGTACTTCATGTCTGACACCAAAGTGTGACTGTCTTAAAAATTTATAGAGAAAAAGTTTAGATCATTAAACAAGAATGACAAAAAATAAACACTTCCTTGTGAAACTATGAAGTGGCAATACTGGGGTGCTTTAAGTACTGCATAAAAATTAAAAGCATGTTAAGTTAGTGACAGTAGTTTTACAGAATAACTAAATACCGTAGAACCTCCAGTCATCAGCAATCAAGATTAACAGCTGGCAAATAAGGAATTATTCTGGTTATTAAAACACCAATATAATAGGATCCCCTAAACATTCTACAATACCCTACAATCCCCCCTAACTGTACATAATTACAGGTATATACAGTCTTTATCTATTCATCTATCTATTCAAAGCCAGATGCCTTAATCCTCAAAAAGGTGACCACAAACACATCACTTCCATGTCGCTCTGTCCACTCTGTCCCCTGCTGTCTGGATGCCCTCTCTCCACCTTACATCCTCGTTACTCATACACTTCCACCCCGTCCCTCCAGCTCATCCTCGGTTTTCCCCTCCCTTCTCCCACTCCACTTCACTCACGTACACAGTCATCTTGTCAATTTCTTATTCTTTATTCTCTCCACACAGCCAAACAATCCCAAGACACTTTTCCTAACACCCTGATATAGTCTGACCATAACAGAGAAGCATGAAAATAACAGGTTTTCAAAAGGCCAAAAACCCATCTTTCACTCACAGTGAGTGAATTTGGAGGTATCCTTACAAGAAGAGGCTTTTAGCCACTTTCATTATCACAAAGGGATTTGTTTCATTTTTGTTTCGTTTATAAAGGCTCCAATATGCTTGCATGCATCGGCCTTAGTCACCTAATAGCAGTTCTCCATGCTGCTTGACCTCTGGCAGCTTCCCAATTCAGTTCCTTATCCTCGAGGTCACACTCAATGACCTCGTCCCAGGTCTTTTTCAGTCTACCTCTCACGACCCTACCCCTAATGTTAACACTAATCACTTTCTGCACCCACTTATCATTCCCATCCTCTCCACATGTCCAAACCATCTCAATCTACCTTTCCTCATCACAACACCAATACACTCCAGTTCCATCCTACCTCTCAACTCTTCCATCATAAACCTAGCCCCCCCAGGCCTCACACTGAAGGACACACTGCACATCCACCTAACTATTATCACTTCTGTACAACTAAGCCTGCAAATATCCTCTTCCTTTACTGCCCAGGTCTAACTACCAAACAGCCTTACACTGCTAACACATGCCACATACAAAGATCCCTTAGCACAGATGGGGAGCCCTCTCAGTGGAAGGAGAGGCAACAGCTCTCTGAACTGCTTCCAGCCACTCCTCACTCTAGCTACAGAGCTAGCTCAAGCCCAACCTTCAGCACATAACATCTCCTCAATGACAAAATTCTTTTACACACTCAAGAGACTCACCAGCAATGCCAATCCCTTCATACCTGACAATCTCCACATGACCTCCCTAACACATCGTACACATGAAATCAGCATTATCTGGCAGTCAACCTCTGATACCACTACATCTTTTATGCACCCACTTATCACAAACACTGCACAAGATGGAATTAGTGTAGTTTCCACGCCCTTGTGAAAAATCATACAAGGCCACTCTTCCTCATCCTTGACAATAACGCCACCAGCCCTAGATACCATCACTTTTGTTTTATCTGCATTTACTCTTAAGCCCTTATGCTCCATACCATCTCTCCACTTCCTGAATCTTTCCTCCAACTCCCTTTCATTCTCTGCAATTAACACCAAACCATCAGCATAACACAACTCCCATGGGAGTCCATTTGTTAAGTAACATGAGAGGGCTTCAAGCACCATGATAAACAACAAGAGGCTCAAAACTAATCCCTGATGCACAACAACATTCATGGAAAACTCATCACTCAAATCTCCATTCACTGTTACCTGGGTGGGAGCACCCACATAAAGAGTCACAACCACCCTGACCAGCCACTCCTTGATCCCAGGTTTTCTCAATGCCCACTTCATCACCTCTCTAGGACTAGAAATGCTTTTGGATTGGGAGGGATCAGAAATGCTTCTGGACTGTCCCAGTCTCACAGAGCTCAAAGGAGATGTGTACTGCTTCTTGTCTTCAGTTATAATGCCTCAAAAGGGATGATGACCATCCCTCAAAGTTACTGATGACTTGTCAGCTCAAGTGAGTGAACTCTTTACTATGCAGGTGCTCAACTCCACAACTCTGTGCACATGACTAAAGTACAAAGACACTGATTTTGTTTGTACAAGCTGATCATGCCACAAATGCTTGTATGTGTGTGGCCTTATTCAGTACAACATAAGGAAGAGGGACTGCTTCCCTTGGGCAGGTCTTGGTGAACTGAGTGCCTCCAAATTCAGTAGTTGTGAGTGGAAAATGGGTTTTTGGCCTTTCAATTTTTGTTTCACCTTGTCCTCCTTATATGGAGTACTTTTACAGGAAGAGTTCCCTCGGCAGATGGAAGGAAAGTGAGTGAAAGGAGTAGGCCCCAAACATCTTGCACCCAGATGAAGAATATGCTTTTGCTGTATCTACCAAGCTCATGGGAACAGGACTGACATCAGTGTACTCTGTGATGCTATAATTGACAGCAATTTTGTGAAGCTTTAATTGAAAGGATGAATGCTGTGGGCCTGCCCTAATGAGTCTGCCCCTGGTCAAACCCTGTAAAGTGATATCAGAATAATGTCCATCAACCTAAATCCTTGTTTCCAACACCAGTCTAATACCAAACCTTAAGTTGCAGGAGTAGGGGCAGAGATATGCCAAATGTAACAGTGTATATATATATATATATATATATATATATATATACACTGTAAGTTGGTCCTGAAATTTAAGATGAGAATGACCAGCCTCACTCATCCCTGAGTGGCATTATGTGAGCAAAAAACCCCAACCATCACTTGGATATAAACCTGCAAGGGCTCAATTCAATTGGAGCACCTTAACTGCCCACTAAACCACCAGGCATCATAATTTGGTTATATGGTTACCACCCAGTGTAGGAAATGGTTTCCAGGTGTACAGGACACGATTTGGCTTGTCACTCAGTGTACAGTCACCCGTAGACAGAAGGAAGACGAAAGAATGAAGAAAAGACAAAAGAGGAAGTATGGAAAGAAGCAAGGAAGAGAGGAAAGGGCCGGCACCTGAGAGCAGCACTACATCGAGTGAGTGGATGGTGAGCACCCCCACCAATCAGGTAAATCATAATTATATATATATATATATATATATATATATACCGGGTATATATATATATATATCCATCCATCACCTAATCCTACGTTGCCCCATGAGGAGCGTAGGAGCCCGGGGCTAGGAAAGTTGGTCCTGGCATTTAAGATGAGAGTGACCAGCCTCACTCATCCTTGAGCGGCATTACATGAGCAATAAACCCCAACCATCCCTTGGATATAAACCTTCACCAGCTCAATCCGATCGGAGCACCTTTATTACCCACTTAACAACCAGGAGCCATATATACTGTATATATATATATATATATATATATATATATATATATATATATATATATATATATCTCCTGTACATACGTACAAGGCATGTTCAAAAAGAAATCAGACTTTTTAAATAGCTCACAAACTAAACGCCGTAGTGTGATCGTGACTGGAGTGCTGTGGACCGACTACTTTGTGCTTTAATCTAACACTAGCTGTACTGTGTCAAGTCACTTTGTCACTGAGGTACAAGTGCTTGAGTGAATGTATGTTTAGTGTACATGGTGAATTTTTTTCTATCTCTTCTATTGTTTGAAATCAACAACCTCTCAGGGTGGATTTCATTCATTCATTCATTCATTGCCAGACGCCATGTATCCCACACGGGGTGGCCAAGGGCTTAGAGTTAATTGTTTTACAGGGAGGGGCACTAATCCTCCACCAACCCCACTTGACACGTAGGGATGCCAACAGCATCTGGTGTTCCCAGGCGGTCACCCATCCAAGTACTAACCAGACCCAACGTTGCTTAACTTCGCTGATCGGACGGGACGCGGTGTACTCAACGTGGTATGGCCGTTGGCCTGTGAAAAAAAAAAAAATGCATGCAGGGGACAAATCTAGAAAACAGGGCAGCTGGGGGATGACAGTCATCTCAGGCTTTGTCAAGAAGTCATGGATGAGGAGCAACACATAAGCAGGTGTATTGTCATGGTGCAGCATCCAGGTTTTGTTTGTCCAAGCATTAGGCCTCTTCCTTTGCACTGCCTTCCTCAAATGGTTCAGCACATCCAAATAAAACTGTTGACTGTCTGGCCACATGAAACAAACTCATGATAAATGACGCCCTTCCAATAAAATATGATGATCAACATCACCTTCATATTTGAAACTCTGACATGCCTTTTTTTGGTTGTGGTGATTATGTTTCAACCAACTGCAATGACTGCCTTTTTGTTCTGACATCGTAGCCATACGCCAATGTTTCATGACCTGTCATGACATTTTTCAGAAGGTTGTCATCAGCATTAGAAAAATCAAGCAGCTCTTGAATGACTGTGGCACAGTTCTCATTTTGCTCATCTGTCACCTTACATGGCACAAATTTTGCGGCAACACAATGCATCTTCAGTTTTTTGGTTAAAATTGTCTGGCATGAACTTTTACTGATACCCACTTCTTTGGAAGTTTCACTGACAGTCAGGCAATGATTTTCACAGACCACAGAACGCACTTTCTCTAAGTGATTGTAGATTCTTGACGTGGAAGGCAATCCAGATCTGGGACGTCTTCTGTGAATGTTCTTCCCAATTTGAACTACTAGAACCAACTGTGACATTGCACACAGCTCAAACAATCCTCCCCATAAGCCTGTTGCAACACTGGAAAAGTCTCTGTAGAAGTTTTTCCCAATCTGAAACAGAATTTCACACTAACATGATGCTCTTCAAGATTCTTCATTATTCAAGTTGCAACAAATTGCCAAGTGCAATAAACATGTTCACTCAAGTATGTGTACTTTAATGACTATGTGACATGGCACGACGTGGCTGGTGTTTGATTAAAGGTCAAAGTTGCTGCTACACAGCACTCCTGTCATGATCACGCTATGCCAGCTAGTTGCTGTGCTATTTAAAAAGTATGATTTCTTTTCGGACAGACCTTGTAGTGTTGAAAAGTGGCTTCAAATATCCCCAAACTTGTTTACTATAAGTGAAAAATGGGGTTTTCATCATCATCATCATTTGTCATGATCTCTTTTCCCATTATTATATATATATACAATTTCTGAGACATGGCATGTTCCTTGCACCAAACCATACAATTGCAGACACAAAGACTAAATGTACCTCTAATATTAGTGTATATGAGAACAATTACAAATCACAGCAAACACAAAACATGGGACAAAAGCTGCAAACTTTTTTCAAGCGGAAAAATAAATTGTTATAACATTACTGTCAATATATGGTGGATATTATGATCACAAAACATAACACAGGCACAATACATGCTGACAAACATTTCCCATCAGAGAATGTAATGGTGGAGGCCACAGAGAATATTCTTGCCCCAGAGCGATACTCACACTATGACTTGCCAAAACGTCTCTGGAGAAACGCCAAAGATGTACCTTCTTTGCTGGGGCTACTATGCTCTGAGAATGAAGCTATTACTGAAGTATGTAACTTCTCAAAAGTGGTGTAAAACTGCTACATGGTAATATGTAAATAAGGTCCAGTGCACAAGAAATCCCACTTCATGTGAACATTTTAAAAATAAAGCTTTATTATTAACCCCTTCAGCCTCAAGAGTCCTTTGATATTTCATTCTTGTTACAATTTCATTCAGCTAAGGAGACAAAATAAAGTTCTATAACTTCTTACTACCAGGCATCAGACAGTTAGAAATCTCTCTGGCTCTCTTTCTCTCTAAATACATACATACATATATATATATATACAGTATATATATATATATATATATATATATATATATATATATATATATATATATATATATATATATATATATATATATCTTAATGTGTCTGACTCTGGGCAAAGGCTTCAGGGCCTATCCCCAGGGCATATATATACTGAATATATATATATATTTGTGTGTGTGTGTGTAAATTCTGAAGGCAACGAGAATAAGATAAAAACAATGTCCTTATGCTGAAGAGGCTAAATATAAAGATTTCTTATTTTTAATAACAGCAATTGCTAATTCAGATACCTACTGGTACTCCACGCACTGCAAGCTACGAATGAAAAGTAATACCATGTCATGAATACAGATTACAGGTATATATATATATATATATATATATATATAGATAGATAGATAGATAGATAGATAGATACAGTATATTTTTTTTTATAAATAACAGAACGGAGGAAGGAAAAACAAATGAGTAAAAAAAAAAATAATCCATACACCAGATTACTGGTGTCCTCCATTCATAAAATATCTGTAACAGTTAGACTTGAACAGTTGTGAGGTGAAATGTGGAGGGAAACATCTCTGGGGAAGCGAGTTCCAGAAAGATGCAGTTCGGGGAATGAAAGAATTCTGATAGGCAGAAGTTCTGCAATATGGCTGAGTGACATTCCAGTCATGAGCGCTACCAGATGCACGTGTAGCACGAGAGAAGGCATGGAGAGGTGGCACCATGGACGCAAGTTCGTCTGAGCATTTGCCCCCCCCAAAAAAATCTGTAAAATAATGCAAGGGAGGCAACATTCCTTCTTACTTGCAGGGGAGGTAGTTTATATGTAATGGCAGGGTTGTTAATGATTCTAACAGCTTTGTTCTGAATTTTGTCTAGTTGTCTTAATGCAACCTCTCCACAACCATTCCACAAGGGTGAGCAATATTCAAGCTGAGAGCGCACATGACTCTTATAAATTATAGCTAACTGCTCATCGGCGAAGAAGTTACGGACTCTGTACAATAATCCAAGTTTCTTTGAGGCAGTTTTAGCAAGTGATCTGACATGAGAGGTCCAGCTGAGGGCACTGTTAAGTGAGACGCCAAGAATTTCAATACTTTTGGAGATGGGAATATTAGTAGCACTGAAGGTAATGTACGAATCTGGCAATATCTGTCTATTAGTAAACTGTATACAATTAGTTTTACTAGCATTAAAAGAGACAAGGTTGTTTTGTCCCCACTCACTGATTGTAGATAGATCTTGATTTATGGAGATGGCTGTAATGAGTTGAGAGGTAGAGATATTAGACTTTGTAAATGGATGTCTGAGTGTGAATGAACTATGCAGTGTTGAGTCATCTGCATATGAGTGAATGGGATTGTGGGTGACAGATAAGAGATCATTAATATGAACCAGAAATAGGGTTGGCGCCAGAACTGATCCCTGCAGCACGCCGGCGGTAACTGAGTGGAAATTGGAATATACATCATCTACTTTTATTTTCCTGTCACTAAGATATGAAGAAATCAAAGGAACAAAAGACGTTAGTCCATAGCAAGGGAGTTTGGACAGTAGGGAACGGTGCCATACTCTGTCGAAAGCTTTAGAGATATCAAGAGCTACTGCATGAGTTTCTCCAAAAAGATCAATTGATTGATGGATGGCATGAGTTAAGAGATTGAGTATGTCAATGGTGGATCTTTCGTGGCAAAAACCATATTGTTTATCACTAGTTAAGTTGTTGGATTCAAGATGTTTAACAATGTGCTTATTAATTAATGTTTCAAATACCTTACCAAGAAAAGATGTGACAGCTATTGGTCTGTAATTGGAGGGGTCAGACGAACATCCTTTCTTCGGAACTGGGTGGATATTGGCTTCTTTCCATGAATTTGGGAATAAAGAAGTACGTATGCATAGTCTGAATAATTTAGCTAGGACAGAGGCAAAGTTCAGGGGAATATTTTTTCAAAACAATTGGCAGAATTCCATCTGGGCCTGGAGCTTTGTTGGCAGGTAAATTGTCTAGGATGGATTTTATGTATCTTGTCTGTATTTTAAGTGGGTCAATTTCGGGAGAATCAAGTTCCAGTACTGGGACATTCTGGCTGGTATCATCTATGGTAGAGTTTCTGGCAAAGGTACTAGCAAAGATATCTGCTTTCCCACATGGGTCATTTGTAATGATGCCATCTGAAGATTTTAGTGGGGGAATGGAAGATGACTTGTTAAAGTTATTATTGAAAGAATTAAGAGTTGACCAGAATATTCTATTCTCATTAGGGTTGTTAAGTAGTTTTGATGCTTGCTTTTGAAGAAAGTTTGATTTAGATAGATTTAATACAGCTTCTGCATAATTTCTAGCAATTTTAAATTGGGAGAGTGATTCTGATGTTTTTGATTTTAAGTAAGAGTTATATGCTAATGACTTTTGGGCTGTTGCTCTGGCAAAGTTGCCATCAAACCATTTTGGAGAGTTCGATCTTTTAGTGAACTGTTGACTTGGTATGAATAAATCCATACCAGCTAGTATTAAGTCGCAATGTGGGACTGGGTAGAATTGGGATCACTAGAGAAGAAAGACTGCCATGGAACATCAGCAAGATAATTTCTAAATCCATCCCAGTCTGCCCTATCAAAGTGCCATCAGGTCATCCTGACAGGTTCAGAACGGGGAGGTGTGGGAGGGTTAACTAATGAGGCTTTGATGAGATTGTGGTCAGAGGATCCAAGTGGTGACAGCACCTCTATCCTGTATTGATCTGGATTATTTGTCAAGAATAAATCCAAGAGATGGGCATTATGGTCAGGATTATCAGGTATTCTGGTTGGTTGCTTTACCAACTGGGTGAGATTAAACGATTCCACAAACAGCTCGCACTCTAGACCAGCGTCGTCAGTCCGGGCAGAATGCAATAACCATTAAACATTGTGTATGTTCAAATCACCCAAAATGGTAATTTCGGTGCCAAAGGCAAGGTCAAGGTTACTCAACTGAGTGGATATGGAATCAAATACACTGGGTTCCGAAGAAGCACTGGGGGAACGATAAACTACACGAATATATTTGGTAATGTTTTGACAATTGAATTTATATAATGAGTAATCAAAACTGGATGAAGTGAAGTTTAAAACAGCGTCAACTGCATATTGGGAT
Organism: Coenobita brevimanus; assembly: GCF_032717465.1. NCBI lineage: Eukaryota > Metazoa > Arthropoda > Malacostraca > Decapoda > Coenobitidae > Coenobita > Coenobita brevimanus. The sequence continues at coordinate 3,751,099 of NC_137019.1, read as the reverse complement.
TTGATATGACAACAGATGCCGCCCTTGTTACGGAAGTTTGTAAGGAGATGGAAACCGGGAAAACAAAATAGAGATATATCGGTAGAGGGTGAGATTTGTGGTTCTGTGGGGAAAAAGGCCAAAGGGAGTATGGACTGAAGGAAAAAATGAACTGAGTTTAATTTGTGGTAAGGCCGCGGATGTTGGTAAAGAATAAGGCCGCACTGTCACCTCTTCGCCGACGAGCATTCCCGGAAATAGCAACAGTCGCTGCCGGCACAGTCGCTTGATGGTGACCGGGAGGACCCTGCGCCGCCAGCCCTACCCTGCCAGTGGTGGCAATCCGAGGTACCACCTCATTTGAAATGCACACCAATGCTAACAGTTTAAATACTGTGCTGTAGTATATGGTATTATCACAAACTGTACAGTATGCACACCAAGCTCAGCTAAATCAATATAATTTAATCAATTACTGTCATGAATACTGAATATAAAAGATACAAAACACTGTCAATACTGTAATTGAAATGTAATGCAGTTCATACAAGTTGACTGTTGATTTAATGGAATAACTTGGGAATGGTGCTTTGTCATTATTTTGTTCTGTTAAACAGAATCAAGTTCTGCTGAGTTCTTTTTTACTCAACATTGTTAGCTGGAAAGGGTTAATGAAGTAAGAGATGTGTCCTATGTTAGAAAATAAAACAGTAAAGCAATTTTTTCCTGTGGGTGTTGAATGCTGTATGGTACATTCATCTCTGATCCCTGATCAGTTGTTACTGCTGTGTACAGTTTTTGGTGGGGGTTTATTTAAAAAGAAATTTTTACCTTACCCTGAATGACAAAAATTTTTCATTGTTTTCTTAACACTCTCACTGTAAGGTGATGCATTTGCTGAGTGCTTACACAGTCATTGACTTCACCATCCTCTAAAAATCAGTTACACCCAGATATTATCATTACAATTTTTGTTCCCCACCCCAAAAAAAGTGCCCCCAAATTCTATTAAAGCTAGTCCCATTAAATTGCAGTCCAACTTATATACGGTGCTATCACAAAATGCTTACGCATCAAACTCAGCTGAATCTAAATAATTATGAAGCATACTGCAGGGATACTTTGATGATGTTACAAATGCTGCATATCTAGTCTTCCACTTCTCATTTATATATGGTACCGGTACCTGTACATAACCTGGTACATTCATTATCACTTATTTTTTTTTTAATAATTCTCATTTTTCCCTTTCAGTCGCTGTTATTCTAGCATGGCATTACCTCTTTCTCTATTAATACTGCATCTCTCTCTTTTATCACCATTATACTGGTCAGTGCTCTTCTTAACTCTGTATCTCTCACCCATTACAGTGCGCACACATCTGTCTTGCTACACACATGCACACACATGTGTACACACATGTGCACACACACACACACACACACACACACACACACACACACACAAATAGCCTGGACAAAGAGATCATCCAGTCTAAACTCTTAAACGAGTTCAGAGCCAAGTTTGACATTGAGAAATGGAGATGGAACCCCACAAGCATAGCTCATTTCCTGTATATCACAACTAGGTAAAACAGTAAATACACACACACACACACACACACACACACTTTTTTTTGTCCAACTTTATAGCACTATACAACAGTTAACTACACCTCTGATGGCACAACCATTTCATGCCTTGAAATTTACCGCTGACTCACAACCTTCATCTCTGAATGATCTACACCAAATTCAAATAACTTTTTCCCATTCCAATACACAATGCATGTGTCACATTTAATCCAAATTGGATCAGGCATTCATGAGTTATTTTATTTCACTGATAAATACAGAGAACCAGACTTGATCACAATACCTAAGCGTTTGGTGTCATGAACCAGTATTTTCAGTCCTTCATGTAAATCATCATTTTCAGCCTGAGTGAGTCCACTGCAAGACAAAGTTCTATTTCATCTTTTTCTACCCTGATCTAATGGCAACTAGCCTGTTCCATCCAATTCAAGGAAATCTCTGAATCTCATCTCGTCATTCTGTTCTCTGTCTTCCTCTTCCTCTCATATACAGTGGAATCTCCAAAATCATGGCCTTAGGGTACTGAGCACATGCCGTGATTTGAGAATTCCGCAATTTAGAGGTAACTAACATTATGGGGAAAATTACTTATGGGTCTGTCATCACGGAAAAGTTGCCCCCCTTACCCCCAAACCTACATCAAACAGGTCACCAGCAAACACTAACAACCTTCATGCTTTGGATGTGAGGGAAGCGCTGTGATTGGCTTCTGTAAGTGCTATGCTTGAATATGATTGGATTTGTAATTGCCATGTTTGACTACGAATGATTTACGTCCAGCATGACACGTGGACTTCAGGTAATCGTGGCGCATATTACATGAGGCATTGGCAAAGCATCACTTTTGATGACTGCATCCATAATTTTCATGTAATTTCTCTGATTTACTGATGTTGCAGACTTGCATGATGTTGCCACATACTGTATTATGAATCAACAATTAAGAAACACAATTTAGGAGATTCCACTGTACTGTACACAACATGTCAATTTATGAACTATCTTCCACTGTCTCTCTTTATCTCTGCCAATCATTTAAACAAAAAAGTGTCAAGGAATTTCACAATGAAAGATCTTGACTTTCATTTGCTCAACTTCCTCTGAAAGGGATAACTATTGTTCTGGCTCACAGTACAGGTATTTCCTGATTTCCTTTTTTCTGCATTAGCAGAAATCCTCTCTTTCCCTTCTGTTACCATTATATATTTCTATCTAAATCATATAATTTCCTCTTATACAGTAACATAATTATATATTAACCATCCTTTAAAACTTATAAAACAAATCACATCAAATTCAGGCTCACCTGGTCAAAGATAATACTGATGAACTTGGCCACCCCCAGGCCAACCTTGCTAATGTCAATGAATCCTTGTAGAGCAGAGGTGACATCACCAACAAGTGGAGTCAGAAGATCCAGCACAGCTCTCTCTAGAAAAGCCATTATTGTAAGGTGATCACAGTTATAGGTTTGTCGGTACAGTACAGTATTTATTTTAGCCATCTACTAAGACCGTGAAATGTCAATCTCAAAGATAATGGCCATGAACAAATCACCTCTGTGCTGCTCTATCCACCATGGTCAGGTGGCCTTCTCTCCATTTCATACTACAGTGCACTTGTTCATAAACCTCTCCACACTGTCCTTCCACCTCATCCTCAATCTCCCTCTCTTCATCTCTCCTTCCACTTCACTCACATATGCTCTCTTAGTCAATCTCTCACCTGTCAGCACCCCTGACTCATAGCAGTTTGAGGACTATTCTTTCAGCTGCCATGTCACCTTTTACTGTACTACAGTCAAGAACTGGTTTTAAGAGTTCTAGTTACACTCCTCCCAACAACCCCCCACCTGTCCTAGTGGATCACTGTATGTGGATACTGTATCATATCTCAAAAACCAAACTACCTCTTGTTGTGTAACTACACTAACACAAAATTCTCCTATGGTAAACGCATTACAGAAAAGCATCTCAAAAATTGTGCATCTGAGAAGAAAACAGTAGAAAGTCAACCCTTTTTTACTAACATCCCATTGTCCTGAGCCAATATCTATCAGTTCCAAGCATCAGCTCATGACATTATCCTAAGACAGTATCTATCAATTTCTGTTGAGCATTAACAGTGCTATCCACTTCCCCCAACTCTCCCTCCGACATCACAGTTTGCAGATGCTATACGGTACTTCAGTAACTGAGCTACCTCGGGTTCTACTATTTTACATACACATAACTTGTGCATGGCAATGGCCAACCCTATCATTTTTTAAAGTTCTAGATTCCCCCTCAAAATCAACATATGGACAGAACCACCTGAGGATGCTGCATTTTAGTTATGGAGCTGCCTTTGAATACCCAATATTCCATCCCCTGCACCCCATCATGCGTAACAGCTTGTGGGTGCCATAATCTCAGTATTCATTACTATCCATCCATCTATTATCCGATCCTATGTTGCCCCATGAGGAGCGTAGGGGCCCGGGGCTGGGCAAATTGGTCCTGACATTTAAGATGTGAGTGACCAACCTCACTCATCCCTGAGTGGCATTACATGAACAAGAAACCCCAACCACCCCTTGGATATAAACCTTCGCCGGCTCAATCCAAATGGAGTGCCTTAATTAATCACTAAACCACCAGGCGCCATAATCTCGTTAAATGGTTACCACCCAGTACAGTAAATGTCTTCCTGGTGTACAGGAAACCATTTGGCTTGTCACTCAGTGCTGAGTCACCCACAGGCAGAAGGAAAAGGAAAGAATGAAGGAAAGAAAGACAGAAGAAGGAGTGTAAAGTCACCCGTAGGCAGAAGGTCGAAGAAAGAATGAATGAAAAAAAGACAGAAGAGAATGGAATGAAAGGAGGATGGAGGAGAGGAAAGGACAGATACCCGAGAGCAGCACAACATCGAGTGAGTGGATGGTGAGCGCCCCCACCTACCGGAAAGTACTCATTACTACTTTTGGTTATTATGCTTTATGCCCACTACATCTCCATGGAAAATCTCAAGCAATGAACTGGCTGCTTGTGACTGCAATCTTGATGATTACTATGCAAGAACATTTGTGGTTATAATGCTAGATCACCTCCAAGTATTCAAGTGGTATATCAGCAACGAAGTGACCGCTAAATCCACCAACATCAGAAAAGATTGTGTGAAAACATCATAACTATAATGCTGGGCCATCAACAACAAGGCTGATGACTGCAACATGAATAGCAGCTTTGTGGCTGCAAGCAACTACAAAATCAGTGGCTACGGTGCCATGACACTAATGAATATAATGGTGGATCAGCGGATATTATTATATCAGAATATCACGTACAGAATGACTGGTACTGGCGGTACAATCAGTGAACATAACACTGGACCAGCGGCAACTATCCTGCTGGGACACCTGTGATCAGATGTCTGCTGCCTACTATTTCACAGGTCACTAGTGCAGCTGAACAGTTGCAATTATAATACTGTACTGCACAGAAAGTATTAGCCAAACATGATGATCAGATTCCTGGAATATTAAAGAACACTGAACCAAAACTTCTCTCAAATCAAAACAATGTGCAAACAATGAATGGATGCTGATGATTTCAGCACAAAATGCAGGACTGTCTGGAGTCAGATGTGGACATCAATAACAGTCTATGACAATGGATGATGGCCAACAGTGAATCAATAAAGAGGTAGTAACCCAAATGCTGCATCATTGGTAAATATGAAGCTAGAACATTCATGAAGCAGAAGCAGTCAGGAGTCTCTAAGAATGAGTGATATCAGCAGTTAATGAAAATGCTGGAGTGTCAGAGAAAGGAGAAATAAAACATTAATGAGGCAATCACTGTCTGCAACCATCCAAAATGAACATAAATGAATAGTAACAAGTCAGCAACCAAACTGTTGGATGACTGGTAACTACTGTGGCGGTGGTAGTCAGTAGAAAAGTGGTCTGCTGTCTCAATGGACACAGATTCGAATCCAGGCTGGGGAAGGAAACTTTTTAAGGGTTTGAATTTTGTTGAAGCAGAACTACTGATCTACTGAAAAACCTGCTGACATGCTGTAAAAACATCCCCAATACACAAGTCCTGTATGAGACAGCCATAGCATGTATTCAACTTGGATGGTGGGTGTTAGTGCTGATTTCTTTTATGTCTGAAAAAAAGAACCAAAGACTAGAAGCCTGTACTGTCACCTCCATGAAAATACAAAAATAAGATAACAAATCCAAATTCAAGATTCATTCGAGATGCTTCAACACACTGCATCTGAAGGACTGGAGGTCACAGGCAGTAGGAAATACAGACAAAGGAAGACAATGCCAGGGTTGACCTGTTCCATACACGAAGAACTGGGAATAATGGTTAACTCTTGCATTAGAGAGTTGGACAGAAAAGAGATGAGAGTCTGCTGCTAGATGGGTGCTACGTGCTTGCCGTAGTGGTGGTGGGATGCAAGCAGACAGTTCACAGGAGTAGTGACTGCAGTGAAGTGGTGACATGTGAAAGTGCATGATATAAAGGAGGGCTGCTGGGCTCTTGGGAATGAGCTGTTAAAGCCTATGCCTCACAATGATATTACTGAATAATCAAGGGGTTATCAATGCTGATTCACAATTCGCCAGACTCTTCTCATGGTTGCCAGTCTGCATCCTCCTTATGGTAGTATGTGGCTGTTGTGGCAGTGGTGGCACAAGTAAATACCTTGTTTTGTACATGGGCCATCCCAGCATGTCAAATGAGACTTGGGTGTGACAAGTCCGAGCTAGTCTCCTGCTCAAAGTGTGACTGATTTTGATCTCCTCCTGAGGCTGAATCTGCAAAACGGCAGCGATGCACTTCCCGGTCTGATTGTGACTTGGCAACAGAGGGTATGGCACGTGAGGATGTGGCCCAGCACCTGTGCCATCATTCTCTGCAGGGTGATATGGAGGCTGATCTAGAAGACCTTTCTGGAGTGGTACAATGCTAATGTGGGCCTATGAGAGCTCACCTGATTCTTTTTCGAAATGGTGTGAAGGTGTGAGAGTGTCCTTCTGGGAAAAGGAACCAGCAAGGTCTGGCCTCCAAGGCAGAATAAGTGCACAGGCTGCTACTGAAAATGAATCTGAACTAATTTGTAGGGTGTGGGGTAGCTCAAAAGACAAGATAAAATGTCTGTAAGGGAGCATGATGGGCTGTGGCAGGATGAACAGGCCTCAGTGTCACCAAGCATGCTTCCAAGGTAACAAAGATTAATGATGCTGCCACTACAATGAGAGATTTACTAAGAAATATTCTATAGTCAATGGACTCAAACTACCTGTGCCTACAGAAAAATGACATTTGTGATTCCACATATATTCTTCCTAGAGAGCTCTCTTTGCTTAAGTCACTCTGACGCCACGTCAGGGAAGTAAATACCATCCTGTGCTTCCACTGCCTTTTCTAAAGGATTCCCTTTTCACAGCTCTTCCTTCCATTCATCCAACCATACACACAAGCCTACTGTGTTTGATACATCCATCATATGGTTACAAGTTGATCCATCATTGTCCAAGACATTGAGGCAAAAGCAGTAACTTGACTTTTCACACCTGGTGGGTATGAGACTGAGGAGATGGTCATGTACAATACTGGGGCATCACTGGAGCTGCTTCTGGGTCAGAAAAACTGACTGCTTGAGAGATGGTCTGACCGGTCTCAACCTGCCTGAAGGTCCAGCATTAGGAGAGATTTACAAAATGGGTCTAGGGACCTTTTGACAGGACAGACCACAGTCTAACCATCAGGGACTGAAAGAGCATGGAATTAGTGGTCTAACAACCAACAATATAGATCCAGTTGGTTATCATGCTGGTCAGTATCAACAGCCTGGGTTACTGAATCCATTGCAATGGAAAGCCAAAACTGTGTCTACAGATCACCAGAGAGGCTGCTGAAGGATGTAGACAATGTCCTCAGGCTGCCTTGGATTCAGACCAGACACCTGCATCTAGCTTGTAATCCACAGCCAGGATCAACAGGGCTAGTGAAGGGCCCCATACTGGTAACAGTCTCAAAGTAAGGAGAGGACTAGGAGACACTACTGCAGCCTATTCTACAACCTGTTGCTATGTGGCTGACTGTCCTGGGATCAGTTAAGTACCCCATGAATGCTACTTTCAGGAGTGCAATAGAGTATGGCGAGAAGGGTATGCTTAGCTATACTGTGAGGTTCTACTCTCAGTAAAACTATAATGAAAAAGTGCAGTGGTATGAGATGAAGGGAGGGGAGCCTAATGGCAGAGAACATGGCAACATATTGTTTATAAAGATTCCAACATGCCTGCATGCACTGTCCATGGTCACTTATTGGTGGCTCTCCACACTGCCCTATCTCTGGCAGCCCATTATCCCTGAGGTCACACTCTATGACCATGTCCCACATCTTTTTTGGTCTCCATATCGCAACTCTACCCCCGACGTTTGCACTTCTCACTTTCCGCACCCAATTGTCATCCTCCATCCTCTCCTCGTGCCCAAACCATCTCAGTCTACTCCTCCTCATTACAATACCAATACACGCCAGTCCCATCCTACCTCACAACTCTTCAATTGTAAACTAAGCCCTCTGAGGCCTCACATTCAAGGACACACTACACATCCACTTAATCATTATAATTTCTGTACGTTTGAATCTATGAATATCTTCTTCCTTTATTGCCCAGGTCTCACTACCATACAGCATTACACTCCTAACACACGATGCATACAAAGATCCCTGAGCATGGAGAAAGAGTCCTCTCAATGTCAGGAGAGGCAACAGTTCCCTGAAATTCTTCCACCCACTCTTCACTCCAGCCACAAAGCTTGCTCTAGCCCTACCTCCAGCACATAATATATCTCACGAATAACAAAACTCTTCTACACACTCAAGAGACTCTCAACAAGGTCAATCTTTTCACGCCTGACAATCTCCACATGCTCTCCCTGACAGACCATGCACATGAAATCAGTATTATCTCGCAGTCTACCACTAATACCACTACAGTACTGTACATCTTTTATGCACACACTTATCACAAATACTGCACAAAATGGAATTATTTCCCATACCCTTGTTGCAAACTACACATAGCCACTCTCCCTCTGACAGTACTGCCACAAGCCCTAGATACTAAAACTTTGTTTTTTTCTGCCTGTACTCTCAACCCATTGTGCCCCATACCATCTCTTCACTTCCTAAACCTTTCCTCCACCTCCCGTTCATTCTCTGCGATCAACAACACGTCATCAGCTACAACATCTCCCATGGGAGTCCATTTCTGATGTCATGTGAGAGAGTTTGATGCACAAACAATACGGGGCTAAAAACTGATCCCTGATGCATGCCAACATTCACGGAAAATTCATCACTCAAATTTTCATTCACTTTCACCTGGGTGCGAGCATCCTCATACATAGCCATAACCACTCTAACGAGCCACTCCTTGATCTTAAGCTTTCTCACTGCCTCTCACGTGACTTCAGAAATGGACTTCTGTGGGAGATGATGTATGATGATGATTTGGTGTTGGCTGCAGAGAATGAAAAGGAGGCAGAGAAGAGATAGTATGGGGCACAAGGGCTTAAGAGTAAACACAGATAAAACAAAAGTGATGGTGTCTAGGGTTGGGGGTGGTACTGTCAAATAAGAGAGAGAGTGGCCACATGCGATTTGTCACAATGGCATGGGAAGTAATTCCATCTTGTGTAGTGTTTGTGATAAGTGGGTGCATAAGAGATGTAGTGGTATTAGAGCTTCTGATTTCATGTGTGCGGTGTGTCGGGGAGAGCATGTGAACTTGCTGGTGTGTCTCTTGAGTTGTGTGGAAGAGTTTTGTTATTTGGGAGACATGTTATGTGTTGAAGGTGGGGCAGGAGCTAGCTCTGTGGCTAGAGTGAGGAGTGCTTGGAAGAAGTTCAGGGAGCTGTTGCCTCTCCTGACATTAAGAAGGCTCTCCCTCCATGCTATGGGATCTTTGTACACTGCATGTGTTAGGAGTGTAATGCTGTATGGTAGTGAGACCTGTGCAGTAAAGGAGGAGGAAGGGGACATTTGCAAGCTCAAATGTACAGAAATGGCAATGATTAGGTAAATGTGCAGTGCATCCTTGAGTGCAAGGCCTGGGGAGGCTAGGTTTGCAATGGAAAAGTGAAGAGGTAGGATGGGACTTGAGTGTATTGGTGTCGTGATAAGGAGAGGTAGACTGAGATGGACTGGCCATGAGGAGAGGATGGAGGATAATATTGGATGCAGAAAGTGAGAAGTGTTAATGCTGGGGGTAGGGTAGTGAGAGGTACACAGAGAAAGGCCTGGGATAAAGATATTGAGCATGACCTCAGGGTTACAGGTCTAAATAGGGAAGCTGCCAGAGATCGAACACCATGGAGAGCCGCCATTAGGTGACCAAGGCCGACGCATGCAAGCATGTTGCAGCATTCAAAAATGAGAATGAACTGCTCAATTCACTACCTCCCTAGGAACTCTCTCAAATGTCTGCTCCAAATGAAAAAAAAACAAAGTATAGCTCCCTTTTCTTTACTATATATTTGTCCATGAAGCTGATGGACAATGAATATGGCTTAAGTGGTCCCTTTCCTTGGCATAAACCCAACTGCACCTCATCAATATTCATTCTTTCCCTAATCATACCATCTAGAACTCTTTCCATTACTGTACTTTCATTATCTGGTCCAAAAGTTTTATGCCTCTATAATTTCCAATTTCCAGGGCATCACCTTTCCCCTTGTACTCATTCACAATTACACTCTTCAACCAGCCCCTCTGGGACTAAGGTGTCTGGCTGCAGATAGATGGATAGTGTACTTTGCATTGTTGGGTCACAATTCCAGACATGTGATTCTCTAAAATGACAAAATGCCACAAATCTATTTGGAAAAGGCATAGTACATGAAAGACACAGCTAAGAGTAATGTTAATCACACAAAAAGACACATATAATATGATGATCCTACAGTACAGTCCCAATGTAACAAACTTGCAGAAAACATGCACACATGCTTGCAAGAATACACACACACACACACACACACACACACACACACACACACACACACAAACACATACCATCCATCACCCAATCCTATGTTGCCCCATGAGAAGCATAGCAGCCCAGGGCTAGGCAAGTTGGTCATGACATTTAAGATAAAAGTGACCAGCCTCACTCATCCCTGAGTGGCAATACATGAGCAATAACCCCAATCACCCCTTGGATATAAGCTTTCACTGACTCAGTCCGACTGGAGCACCGTAATTACCCACTAAACCACCAGGTGCCATAATTTGGTTATATGGTTACCACCCAGCATATTAAATGGTTTCATGGTGTACGGGGAACCATTCGGCTTTTCACTCAGTGTATAGGTAACCATAGGCAGAGGGAACAGGAAAGAATGAAGGAAGAAAGACAAAAGAGGGACTGTAAAGTCACCCGTAGACAGAAGGACGAGGAAAGAATGAAGTAATGAAAGACAGAAGAGTAAGGACAGAATGGAAGGAGGAGAGGAAAGAGCAGACACTCAAGAGCAGCACTACATTCAGTGAGTGCCCCCACCTACCACAAACACACAATCTTGAAATGAATATCAAATTTGCATAATACACACACATATCTCTCAAAGTATACACACAGTACATATACAAGCACCTACCCAGACTGGATGAGTCAAACAGATCCTCATCAGATGCAGCTTGTGGGGTGAACAGTGTCAGCAGTAGGACCACCACCCCCGTACACCACCACCACCGTCTCCCCTTCATCACACTACACTCTCGTCACCAACTACTCTTGTCACCAACTTCTTGTGGTATCCTGCAAATAGAGGTAGAATTTGGACGTATGTCTTTTTAAATATATGTGTGTGTGTGTGTGTGTGTGTGTGTGTGTGTTGCACAGCCAAAACTGGATAAATGAGTATGATGAAACATGACAGGATGGTTGGAACTGGGTCTCAGATGAGCCAGTTTCAACTTGATGTCAATGATAGTTTCTGAAGGGGTGTTTTGGACCATAATAATTATCATCCCTATTGGTGTCACAATACACACATGTGGAGGAGGCGGCAGGGCATTTCTGTGGAGTTTCATGCGTCTTTGGAGAGAGAGAGAGAGAGAGAGAGAGAGAGAGAGAGAGAGAGAGAGAGAGAGAGAGAGAGAGAGAGAGAGAGAGAGAGAGGATGACATGATGCTACTAACAGACGATTTTATTCAGCAGAAAATGGCGATAGCTGTGGTGGCGGTGATGGTGGGATTTGTGATTATGGTGGACTAGGTGATGGTGGTGGTAGCTGTGATTATGATGATGATGATGATGATGATGGTGGTGGTGGTGGTTGTGGTGGTGGTGGTTGCCGTGGTGATGATGATGGCGGAAGTAGCTGTCACAGCGGTGGTGGTAGCTGTGATGATGGTAGTAACTGTGATGGTGATGGTGGTGGTTGTAGCTGCGACAGTGGTAGCTGTGATGATGGTGGTCTGGTAGCTGTGAAGGTGGTGGTGGTAGCTGTGATAGAGGTGGCGGTGGAAGCTGTGGTGGTGGTGACAGTGGAAATGATGGCAGCTGTGGTGATGGTGGTGGTAAATGTGATGATGATGGTGGTGATGGTAGGTGTGATGGATGGTGGTTGTAGCTGTAATGGCGGTGGTGGTGGTAGCTGTGATGGTGGTAGCTATGATGGTGCTGGTGGTGGTGGTGGCAGCTGTGATGATGGTGGTGGTGGAGACTAGTCAGAAATGGCTGTCATTTGGGCAAGTCTGGACTTTCTTGAATATTAATGGGAGGACTGAGAGGATTTTTTAGGGGGCTTAAGTCCCAAGCTCCCTTCCCCATTAGCGCTGCGACTACCCTCCCATCTCTTTTCCACCCTAACCTACAGGTTGTTTGCCTGTTCAATCCAACCCCAACCAATCTCTGAACCATTTCACCATCTTGTTCTCCATCTGGCTCTTTTACACCATCTTGTTCTCCATCTGACTCTTTCATACCATTTACAGTGCTACTTTATCTTGGTTGTCCGTCTGTTATTCGTTCTACCTGCCGAGATTTATTTTAGGTTTTTGAGTACAGTGATTATATCCCCAACTTTCGTTTGTTCTCTTATCCAAGGAGCTTTCTTTTAACCTCTCCATGTGACCCCCAGCACATTCCTTTCCTCCTCTTTGAGTTCTAAGTTTACGTCCTAATCCATACATCAAAACAGGAAGGACGCAATCATGACGTTCATATAATTACCAAAAAAAAACCCATTTCATTCCTATTCTCGCTTGATTTCACTGTCATGGGGTGGGTTTGCTTGAACTGCCTGTATTCCTCAATACATTTTAGTTCATCTGTTGTTACTGGAAGAGTCTGTACATGTCTGCTACATAACTTTCGTCATCTTTATATTCATTCTCAAGACAACTTACAACTGCCATCAACACTACTTGGGCGAGGAAGATGGAGACCCAATTAGAGAAGGAATGGGTAAGACCACGTCCACTCCGACTGGTGGCGCGGGCACGAGCTCTGCATCACCGTAGTCCTCGCCCGCACCAGCCTACATCCAATGAGGCAACTTGTATCAGTGACGAAAAACTCCCACCCGCACCAGCAAACATTTGCTGTGGACGCGGCCGCAGCGGGGTAAGTTAAAAGGGAGGAGGGGTGGCTCCGACGTGTGCATTAAACTGGGAACTTGGGAGGGAGAGAGAGGAAAACATGATGAAAATCATTATGTGATACAACATTATTGGATTAATCACAGATTTCGAGGTAATGATATGGCGGAAACTTCGTTTAAGCATAAGTTAACCAAAATTCAATCAAAAGTCGATAGCAGAGGGTCCTAAGCTAATGTACAGTTATAATGTTTGTGTCAAAGTTTGAGTTTCAAATCTGTATGACATGTGCAAATACCAACATTTTTAACGATGCCGCATAATAGACTTAGGTCACTCACCCAGCAGGACTGAAGAACGTGTACCGTACTGGGATGCAAACGTTAATTGATATCCACAGGCTGCTATGGTGCTTGGCATTTTTTCCGAAATTAATCGAAAATTAATGTGAAATGGCAGAATAATTTGACAGGGAAGTGTACAGTAGTTAATTAGTCGCCCCATGCCTGTTACTGAATGTAAGGAGAACGGAAGAAAAGCGAACGATTTTCTGCAATGAAGTATTTATCATCAATCCGCCTCCTCTTCCTATTTTCCTTTTCTCTACCTTCATCACGCTCCCACTTATCCAATTCCCACATTTTTTTTCACATTCCTCCTCTCTCCCTTCATTTTCGCATTCTTCACCCCATTCCCTCTCCCATCACGATAAAAAAGTCAAGCTGTGTATGTCTGTGTCTGCCTGTGGATTTGTTCGTTTCATTCACGAGAATGATAATAGATATTGACCTATTTCTTTTTACATCTGGTCGGGTTTAAGTCCAGAAGGTGTCGGAAAACTACCAAAAATTTTGGATATATCGGAAATCACGACACACGAAAATGAGAAAATCATGTTTTCTACTGGTCAGAATTAATCATTGTGGGCTCAATAATGGTATGGAAACAAAGATAATGGTATCTGCAAACATTTGATGATGGGAAAGCTATCAGTTACTCCCGCAAATTTTAGCTGGCATGCACAAGTTTATATTTCTTGTTCATTCTTTTTCTCGGATTATTCCTTCTGTCTTGTAGGTTCTTTTTCAAGTTCTCCCTTTGCCCTCTTCCCTCCTCCCTCACTTTGTAAATTTTTGTTCTGCTCCCTTTATTCTGTATATACTCGAATTTCTACTCTTCATCTATCCTTCACTTCTCAGCCTGGCGTAAATAACTCCCCCCCTCCCACATCCCTCCCTCCTTCGCTCTCTCTCTCTCTCTCTCTCTCTCTCTCTCTCAATGCCATCCCGAGTACAGAAAACAAGCAGTCTTTGATATAAAACTGAAATGTGTTCCATATTTTCATATTTTTAAGTTAGGGGAACTTGCAGATAAGCTTTAGCTACAGGTAAGAATAAAGCATGAATACACAACTGATCTGTATTTAATAGAGAAAATGGGAAAATTTAACAAGCATTTACTGTATCACCATGAGGGTACACAGTGGAGCCTGTAGCCTTGACCTGACTCGCTTTTTCTTAGTGGTTAAGTATATAATGTTACCATGGAAGTATGTGTTATTCAGAGCCATATTAATAGAGGCTAGTTCCTTCAGCTTAAGGCGTGTATATTACGTGTTTACTTATATTCCCATCTTCACTCATACAACTGGTAAACACCACACAACCAAATAGAGTGCATGTGAAAGTAAACCAAAGCAGAGTGAGGTATAAATTCTGAATACCTTATAGAAACACCTGTGAAAGTAATTAAGAACCCTGAACTGGAGTATTTTAACGTTCAAATTTAAGATTCTTTACAAATATATCTTTAAATGAGTATGAACGTCTGCACATGGTAGTGACAACAAACACTCATTCTTGACAGATTTGAGTATTACACGTCAACGACGCAATCTTTTATTTGTGCTCCCTTCAAACGATATTTTCAATGTGACAGACTCTAATAAACAGAACTGTCAAACATAGTTTCCACTAACCCCTTCAGTACAAGACGTTAAAATTAGCTGAATATAAATTTCTAGTAATCGCAGATATAAACGACACGTTATTTGATTAAAGGACTTCACTACAATGATGTCATAATTTAGTTTATTCTTAACGCCTCCAGAAGAGTTTACAGTAAGGTATTACTCATATGTACCATGTTGGAAACACGTCTCATATCCCCAATAAACATGAGTGATTTTGCCAGTAGATACCAAGAATAACAGATGATGTATTCGCGCTGACAGGATTTGGTACTTTCTTGTATGTTATTCAGTCTTATCAGCACTGACAGACTGCATTAACCCCTTCCACACTATGAAGCATTTTTCATAGTTAGCCAAATGATTACCTTAAGACTGACTTATGAAACTGGAAGGGTTAGACACTAACCTACTTACTAATTACCTACTTACTAATAGAGGTTCTGCCTAAGCTGATTCATACTGTCGGTAGATAATAATAATAATAAAAAAAAAAAAGACATACCGTATCGAAGGGACGAAGGGTTAACAGGGAGAATATTAATCCATTCAGGGTGTGAAGTATTTTCAGTCTTATTCTGGCTACCTCTGGACGAATTTATTCACAAAGAGTACCTTCTCGTCTCCTAAATGTTAATAATAATCCCTCTGACCTTTTCGGGACACGAGAACTCTTATCTACATCATTCTCACGCCAAACGTTTTTACGCACCTTAACCTTCTCAAGTTCTGGACAAGTTAGTGTTCTTGATTTTATACGGATGAAAGTAAATATCAAGTGCCTGAATGTTAATACTGCATGGTAATATTAACTATCAAGTTCGGAACAACTCTAGTATTCTTTTCCTAACAACAAACGATTTTGCTCGGCTAGGATCCTGGTTAGTACTGCTATACCGGTACTACCTTTCAAGTTCGGGACATGTACGGTACTTTATCCATTTCCAGCTTACACATTCAACTGAGAGGGAAAGAGAGTGATTTACAGGAGCCTCAGTGTCAGCACTTCTCACACCGAACTTAACACGTCTGGAACAAATCTAGTATGATACCGTAGTCTTTTCTTGTTAAAACCAAACGATTTTATTCAGCTGAGAGTGAGTAACAGGCGTCTGACTATTAATACTGGTACCATTAATCCTCTCACCTTCAGTAGACCTCTAACATGGTACTCTCTCCTGCTGACACCAAACGATTTTATTCAACTAAGGGTAACAGGCGTGTGACTATTAATGTTGATATCACTAAGCCTCTCACCTTCAGCTGAACTCTAGAATGGTGCTCCTTTCCTGTTGACACCAAACGATTGTATTCATCCGCAAGTGAGTCGCAGGAGCTTGGAGTGGTATTCTCAGCTATAGTTACGAACGATTCCTTGCTGTAGCCACGATTCTTCTTCCCCAAAGGAAGGCCGTCGAAATGAAACTAGTCTTTCTATATCTCTTGCACTTACTACAAAAAAGAAATCTTGGTTACCAGTGGAATATAATCGTCTTTTAGTATGAACGACATGGAAAGGGGCGTGCAGAATCCTCCTTTGCTCTTAGTTCTTCCTGCAATTACAAAGCTATAAGTTACGATCGTAAATACTTTTGAAAATCCAACTCGTGGATTTTAAAGAATGGCTTATCATATTAAAGGGCAACAGTATCATACGCTGAAATAAAGTGGTGAGGTACAAGTGTTAAATAAAATGGGAAGATATAGCTAGGTCTTAAATAAAGTGGTAAGGTGTATTTAATAAAGTGGTATGATATATATAGATGTTCAATAAAGCAGTAAGGTACAGGTGTTAAATAGTGGAAAGATATAGGTGTTAATGAAAGTGGTAAGGTATATGTGTTAAATAAAGTTGTATGGTATGTGTTAAATAAAGGAGTATGATGTGTTAAATAGTGGTAAAGTATAACTAAAATAATCTGGTCAGGTATAAGTGTTAAATAAAGTGGTATTGTGTTTAATAACGTGGTAGTAGGCCTATAAGTGTTAAATAAAGTGCTAAGGTATAACCATTAAATAAAGCAGTAAGGTATGAGTTAAAATGGTAAGGCATAGCTAACTGTTAAAGTGGTAAGGTGTAAGTCAAAGTGGCAAGGTTTAAGTGTTAAATAAAGTGGTAAGATATGTTAAATAAAGTGTTAAGAGTGTTAAATAAAGTGGTAAGGTATGTGTTAAAGTCACAATCTATGTGTCAAATAAAGTAATGTACAAGTTAAACAAAGTGCAAGGTATAAGTGTTAAACAAAGTAGTAAGATATGTGTTAAATAAAGTGGTAAGGTGTAAGTGTTTAATAATGTGGTTAGGAACAAGTGTTAAATAAAGCTGTAAGGTATATGTTAAATAAAGTGGTAGGTATAAGTGTTAAATAAAGTGGTAAGGTATAAGGGTTAAATATAGTGGCAAGGTATGTGTTAAATAAAATGGCATGTGCTAAATAAAGTCGCAAGGTATAAATGTTACATAAAGTGGTAAGGTATGTGTTAAACAAAGTGGTAAGGTATGTGCTAAAAATGTGATACGGTGTAAGTGTTAAAGTGGTAAAATGTAAGCGTTAAATAAAGTGGCAAGAACTAAGTGTTAAGGAGCCTCTGAAACCGACGTGTATATGGCGTTATGATGTCATACTTGGGTTCGTTTTATGTTGATGTATAAAAAAGTCTGTTTGAGTAACATTAGCTCGGTCTCTCTCTCTCTCTCTCTCTCTCTCTCTCTCTCTCTCTCTTATACACACACACACACACACACACACACACACACACACACAATCGCTTAAACCACCACCACAATCACAACCTACATCACAACATCTCTCTCTCTCTCTCTCTCTCTCTCTCTCTCTCTCTCTCTCTCTCTCTCTCAAGTAAATGAATGAAGGTGCCCGGCTGACGGACTTCCCAGCAAGCAATCGCCATCATGTGACGTCCACCCACTGAGAGTTCCCACAGCCATCACGCGACGGTCAGCAAAAACATAACTCGCTGTGTTCTACTGTACATTTTGCGACATGTGATGAATTTCTAACTCTTTCAATACAACGATTTTATTTAACAGTAGCGGCGGAGGTACATGATCCCATGCAGTTCGAATAGTCGCCCTTAAGCTAAATAGAACTGTCTGGTGATACCACGAATAAAATGACACGTCTGTGGCCTGATGCGTTTAACTCTCTCTCTGATAGGATTTCTTTCGACTGAACAAAATCCTCTGGGGTTAGCCACAATAAAATTTTTAGGTGTACCGGTAACAATAAAACACACACACACATACACGTGTGTGTGTGTGTGTGTGTGTGTGTGTGTGTGTGTGTGTGTGTGTGTGTGTGTGTGTGTGTGTGTGTGTTTCATTTAGTACATACCTGT
Organism: Coenobita brevimanus; assembly: GCF_032717465.1. Classification (NCBI taxonomy): domain Eukaryota; kingdom Metazoa; phylum Arthropoda; class Malacostraca; order Decapoda; family Coenobitidae; genus Coenobita; species Coenobita brevimanus. The sequence continues at coordinate 3,732,577 of NC_137019.1, read as the reverse complement.
ATTTTTCACTTAATGATTACGATCAAATATAGCTATAAGTGAAAGACAGTGCTGTTACAAGTAATAACAAAATACGATAATGGTGACAAAAGGAAATGGGTAAAGGCAAGAAAATCGATTTTGGTGATATGGAACGAAGGCAGAGAACAAACTAAATTATGTCCCGTTGTAAGATAAAGAAAGTAAGCAGAGAAGGATAACAACACTTATGTTGGAACTGTTAGATAAAGAAAAATGAACACAACAGGAAGGAAATAAAATGCTGATGAGCTGGAGGAATGAAAGAAAAGTGTGGAAGGAAAGAATTAAAAATAATAATAATAATAATAGAATGGAAAAACGGGGGAATGCAAAGGAGGCAAGAAATATGTTGGTGATAACCGCAGAAAGAAGCACAGAAGGAAGAAGAAAGGGCAGGAAGGGCGATGCTGGTATCCCTCCCACGTGAAGGCCTTACCCTGACCCCAAGGCAGGGTGTCAGCGCGCTCAGTCATTGCGGTTACCAGGAACTACGTGTAAAAAACGATCGCTGGTCTCTATCACATTCTATCCCTCGGCACCTGAATCACATATGGCAGCCTATACTTTCACATACGGTCAGCCGCTTCACAGAATTGGTTATCTTTACAGCACCGTTATTAAGAGAAAAATAATTACTCAGATTAATATGTATGCCATTATCGGGAAAGTAGATTGTGGTCTCATATGGTTCTTCCCGTAGAGCTGCTTCTTATTCTCTCTCTCTCTCTCTCTCTCTCTCTCTCTCTCTCTCACACACACACACACACACACACACACACACACACACACACACACACACACACACACATATCAGGAAAGGAGAAAATAGACATAAATGATTACTTAACATATGGAGAAGCATCAGCAAGAGGACATTGCAAAAAACTGCATAAGAAGAGAGGTGATAAAGACGTAAGGAAATTCAGTTTCCCAAACAGAGCAACTGATCAATGGAATGCACTACCGAATGAAATAGTGTGTGCCAAAACAATTCACAAATTTAAGGATATATACGATAAATATGGTTTAAGACACGGGACAGTACGAGCTTGACTCATTCCTGTAAAGATACAATTAGGTAAGAATAATTAGGTAAGAACACACACACACACAGGATTCGAGTGATGGCTTCGACAAGTCGGGAGGAAGATAATAGGGAAGAAGGATGTGGTATACAGTACAGTATGAGATGATGGTGATGGTGGTGGTGGTGATGATGATGATGATGATGATGATGATGATGATGATGATGATGATGATGCCTACAACCATCATTTAGTTCTTTCCGTTTCACACGACCTACATTTTTGTCCTTTTGCAGCTTATTTCGCGTTGCTCAGTGATAGAAACAGATTATGCTACAGCTCTACATCATTTTTATAGCACTTTTCCGTGTCTAGTGCTATAGTCTTGTGTTAAAATCGTGTTATACTTTAATATTCAAGAGAGAGAGAGAGATGTCTGGATTACGCCAAGTCAAAGTAAAATGAGCAAAGTAAGAGGCAGGTCATATATCTATGTCATCCGTCAGCATGTTGGTGTCAAAAGTGGCACACTCAGCTGACAATCTCGGCCTGTCGCAGCGCATTTAGCCTATTAGAGTTTTGCTCGCCTGCCTGAGTTGCCTCACCAAGAGGATGTGGTGGTGCGGCAAAGAACACTCTACTTTAAAGCAATATTTACCACTCACGAAGGCCACGTCTGAACGGTGCGTACTCAGCGCCCGTCCCTGGATGTTACAGGTAAGCACAGCAGGAACATGATGCAAACGTAAACCAGCCTACATGTATACGTTAAAAAAAAAAAAAAAAAAAAAAGTATGTTCAAGGTGCTTAACATCATCAAGTTTATTTCCGCCTCATCTCAACAACAACAATAATAATAATAATAACAACAATACTAATACTAATACTAATAACAGACAAATTATAAATAAATGAATACAACTGAAATCGCTATATGACTGCTAGCTACTGTATTACAACCTTCGCACTACGCCGGACATGAGTTAACACCTTACCACAACAGTTCGACAACATAGTGGCTGCACTGTGTCACATGAAACGAGTACGTCAATAAACAAAGCAAACTTTCTCCTGCAGGACTGAGGCTCCCTTGTGCAACCTCATTGTCAGTTTTCCTCCTGTGTTGTACACCGGATGAGCAAGGGGTAACGTTAAGGGCACGGTGCGTATCATACCATACAAACTGTGTGTGTGTGTGTGTGTGTGTGTGGAGTGGGAAAGAGAGAAAAAAAAGACGTTACAGTTTTCGATATAACCAAATAACAGAGGATCAACAAATGATTCACTGGAACCGCATACATACCGGAGCATATATACGAGTATTTCAAGATCTGCGGGTCTGTTTCCCTATGCCTCTTCGTCTATCAATGTTATTAACAAAACTGAGCATAAAAAAACATACCATAGAGAACAGCACTGGGTAGGACGAATCGAAACAGAAGTCCAAGTTGCCATTATGTATTATACGTTCGATGGATTCTAGCGACCACACAGGAAATGAGTCATGTTGCAAGAATGTTGCGATCACAAAAAATATTCTCTCACTCTCACAGCAAAACAAACTGGATGACTGCACATTCTTCTTAAACTTGCGCAAGCTGACGATGCGGCGACAAATAAAGCACAAACATATCGAAATAAAACAACAAGTGCAGATGTACATGATACATTCCAAGACTGGCTATATGAATTTATAATTATTTCTTTGTTCCTCTCCCACCGTTCCTTTGTTCCGAGTTGCGCTGGTGCCATTCTCTCTCTCTCTCTCTCTCTCTCTCTCTCTCTCTCTCTCTCTCTCTCGTTTACAGACCTGAGATGGAGCGTGCAATCTTCCAGGAAATCCTTCACAAGGCTACGACGCGGTAATTGGTAGAGAGAGAGAGAGAGAGAGAGAGAGAGAGAGAGAGAGAGAGAGAGAGAGAGAGAGAGAGAATGTTTAAAGGTGAACAGAGAATGAGGACAAGGTGGGGTATGAACGGGGAGTAAGAGGGGATATGAGAAGTTTGATAAAGGAAACATACTTTCGCTGATAGTGTACCTGCGTCACGCCAGCATAACTACTAAAACAACAAATGAAGTACCCTAATATTCATCTGAGTCACCAAATTCGCAATAAAGTAGTCCAGTGATCAATAAAAGTCCTTCACGTTTATTCCGACCGAAACAGGCCAATGCTATGTTTTTTTTTTTTTTATCAGTCCCTTCTACATTCATTCAGACCATAAAAGTCCAATAAAAGTCTATTAACAATATTGGTTATAAAGAAGAAAAAGAAGAAGGAGGAGGAGGAGGAGGAGGAGGAGGAGGAGGAGGAGGAGGAGGAGGAGGAGGAGGAGGAGGAGGAGGAGTACCAAAAACTGACAGCCGGAAGATGCTACTACTTCTAATGATAGGTTCGACGATAATGTAGGAAACTAAAATGAGCAGGACACTTTCATAGCTGACCACTGCATAACTTTCTCCAGGCAGAACAAGAACAAAGTAAGCACGCGCTGCTCTCATATGCCCGACGTCTCTCCACGAGAGAGCTTAGATAAAAATTTTCTCCAAGAACAAAAAGCAGGTACACAAGCAACTGGTACAAAAAAGTAACCAAGAAGAGAAAATATATCAGTAAGCCTGCAGGTATTCAGGTATTGTCAAGGATATAGTGAGGAGGCTGAATGAGAGACGCTAAGCTGACTCGCAGACATAACGAGAGAGAGAGAGAGAGAGAGAGAGAGAGAGAGAGAGAGAGAGAGAGAGAAACCATATTTATTCTTCAAGAGTGATCGTTTCGTGTCAATACATTAATTGTTATTGACCCCTCTATGTTTACGGATCCCCTGAGTCAACAGGTACAGCCCCCCCCACCCCACACACACACACGTCATCCCGGCCATACTGATGCCTCCACACTCTAACCAAACAGTTATTATCGTGGTTAAACCAAAATATCTCGACAAAAATACCGCCCACCTTTGCACAATCTCTAGGGAAAAGTCACAGGCTATGGGGATTGTTATTATTTGCGTTTTGTTGAGAGAGAGAGAGAGAGAGTACACAAGATGGTTTCAATATACCGTAGTCAGTTAAAAGTCTAGGATTGAAGATCATTAAAGAGGAAAGAGAGTGAAGCAACAATGAGTGAGGGCGAAGGACAAGAGGTTTGGCCGAGAATATCAGTGGGCGAGGGCGGGACATATTAGACCGCCAGATGAACTCCTCCCAAGGGCACCCTTTTTATGTACAGTGCGTAGCTAGTAGCTACAGTGTGTTCGCCACTAATAATGATTACCGTACTCTCTAATGTAGTGTTTCACAATTGCATCTTATAAACTAAGAAGTAAACAATTGTGTACTCAGCATTATAAACAAGTAATATCCGAATCTGACTGTATAAGTGGTTACATTTAACCTACAATATGTTGTTGTTGTTGGGCTACCCGTCTGTCTGATCGATCAGACCCATCCACCGCAGGCCAGCAACCACTCTGCAGGAAACTAATGTTCCCATGTGGCTGACAGTGCTTCACTGTGGTGAGATTGGGGATTCCTGAATGGACGCCACATTTGTGTATCTTTACCTAGTTAACAAGGACCCCCTAGTATTTTCCACGGCACCCCATTATCTGGCAAAATAGTTACTGTACCATCCAGCGTTATAATGGTTTCCTGAGTTAAGGGAAACCATTTGTCTTGTCACTCAGTGTAGAGCCACCTGAAGTGGAAAGAAGAGTAATAAGCAGTGACAGGAAGGATGGAAGAACCAGGAGGAGACGAGGTTACACAGAAAAGAATAACAGACATGTGGGAAGAAATAGGCAGCACTGCATGAAGTGAGTGGATGATGGCGTCCTCATCTACCACCATGTATATGGTCACTGAAGGCTAAGTTACACCAGAGATACTACTTTTGATGCATTACACCACAATAAACATACCGTAGTCTTGTGGGCAATTGTCAACACCCTTGTTTCTCGCTGTCGCCTTGAAAGATGGCAAAATCAAATCATTTATTAATTCTTACCATACAATCAGTGAGTGACGCCAGGTAACTAGTTGGGGATTGAGTAGCTGGAAGAAGTAGCCTATATACGTAGGACATGAAAGGTTTGTCATCTCTTTCTAACAATACCGGCGAGGAAATAGCACACATAAAGTGAATGAAAAAAAGTACAGACGGTCAGGTCCTATGTGCCTTCCTCTTTAACTTTCTCAGGTAGCTATTTCGCTCTCTCTCTCTCTCTCTCTCTCTCTCTCTCTCTCTCTCACACACACACACACACACACACACACACACACACACATAGACACACGCACACAACACAATACACACACACACAAAACATACACAAAACACACACACACACACACACACAAAACACACACATATAGACACACGCACTCAACACAACACACACACACAAACACCCAACTCACACACAACACACACATATAGACACACGCACTCAACACAACACACACACACAAACACCCAACTCACACACAACACACACATACAGACACACGCAAACAACACAACACACACACACACACACACACACACACACACACACACACACACACACACACCGCTCGCTGGTGCCGTGGTAACGTTCTCGCTTGCCAACTGGTGGACGGGAGTTCGCGCCTCGCTCAGGTTGCGAAAAGTTTCACTGACGAAGTGGGTGGTTACTGTCCCCCTTGAGCAAGGGGACGAGTGTGTGCGTGTGTGAAGGTCACAGCCTTGCCCTTAGACCGGACTATATGAGCTCTCAGCTCCCTTCCGGGAGGGTAAAAGCTGACGATCACGACCATCAAGTGATCCTGACCGACCCGGTGAATTACACACACACACACACACACACACACACACACAACACAACACAGCAGAGCACAAAACACACACACACAATACAAAACACAAAACAACAAAGCACAACACAAAACAAACACACACACACACACACACACACACACACACACACACACACACACACACACACAAACACTTAGTCGCTGGTCCCGATATAATAGTCTGAGATAATTCTTTGATAACTGTATATTAATTTCCTTGAGGATGTACTGTACATACGTATGCAATGTACCAACGAAAGTTATACACCACTGACACTGGCGGGCAATCCACTATACATGTTCAAGTCCTGTTTTCGGGTCCTGAAGGGCAAGTGTTCGACAGGGCAATGAAACACCACACTGTGTCACTGAAGAAGTAACTTGCCCCCATCCAATGCTTCACACATGGGTACCGTATAAGTGTGGAAGGCTTTTGGAGAACAAGTGCATATGGAAACTGTGTGTTAGTGGCTCTGTTTGTTGGACACGGGAGTCATGTTTTTGTTGTCCAGGGAATTTCGACATGGTATGAACATGTAAGAATACATGAAAGGACACAATAATTCATCCTCGTAACCCCTTCACTAGGATGACGTATTCTTCTCCTGACGGTTCTGTTCAGCTTATGATAAAGTTTTCGAAAGCTACGGCCTTCATTAATCCCTAGATAAGAGAGATATTTCCTAACGTGGATAAAATTGCCTGGAGTTAGTATGACAAAATATAGGAAGACGTCATCTGATTGAAGGTCTTAAACGCTGACCCCCGGATAGGACTGAACTCAAGCCAAGAGAAACGGTAAACCCACAAGTTACCACCCGACCTCCGGTGGTTCCAGACTAAAGTCAAGTATCGCAGCACTAGGCAAAAGTATAGTTTACTGTGTTTTCTTTGGAGGGAACAATGTTTGTGGAAGTACGGCCACTAATCTTTCTTTTTTCATAACAAAAGTGAAGAATTTTCGGTGCCGATGCCAATACTCTCTTGACGGGCATTTCCGGTCATTGCTTGGTGCAACAGCACTCACACAATTGGTTCTGTATATTTTTTACTTGAGGTATTCTTGGGATTCAGTGATCCAATGATGTGTGTTAAGTTACATTTATAAATTTATTATACAACTGACCTACTGTACTGTATGTTCACACATGCTTCAGCTACCGTACATATTTTTTTGTATTTGTTTAGCTCTGCTTCATAGACTAGCTTAGCTACAGTTTCGTGAACATCAGCTTCCATTACCAAAATCCATAAATCAAAGGTCAGTAGCAAACATTCATAACTGTTTCGCACGGTAGCTACTTCTGGTACGTCTTTTAAAGACCAGTTGATATTTACGCATGGGTAGGTCGAGTCTTGTCTTTTGAGAAAAAAAAAAAAAGAATAAGGTATAGGTATTGGTGCTGAAGGAGGACGCCTTCAAGCAGTGACACCACCATAACCGAGCAGGAGTTGCCCGGTTATAAAACGTCCCTAAACTCCTTCCTTCTCGACAGACAGCATCAGCAAGCAGTCCACCGGATTTAATTCATGATACCCTTAAACAACAACAACAACATCAACAACAACGATGAAAGTAGGTTATGGTAGCCATTCACAGAAATTCTCGGCTTACCGCACACTCTAAACGATTCACACAAAATTATGCTTTATAATGCCTGTGGGATAAAGAGTTTTACTGTCTAATGTCAAGTTAACACGAGTGTGTAGCCCTTGTCTTCTAAATCTCCATGCATATCCTACTTCCTCCAACCATCTCAATCGGCCGTCAGATTTTTTAAAATTTGCTTCCACACCTCCCCTATTTACATATTCACTTAGCATTATTATCTTATTCACTTCTTGGCTTTCCACGTCTCCTACCCTCAAATTCACACACACACACACACACACACACACACACACACACACACACACACACACATACATATTCGTCTGTGTGTGCATATATATATACATATATATACTGTAGCTTATATATATATATATATATATATATATACTGTAGCTTATATATATATATATATATATATATATACACACACTGTAGCTATATACCTTTCTCACTGCCCCATTCCCTTTCACTCACTCTGTGACCTTACCCTATGCACTCAATTACCCTTTGGTTATTTAGTACCGGTACCGGGTACTCCAAATAATGGGCTACACGGATCTCTACAGCTCTCACCATGCAGCAGGGTCTCTGTCAAGAATTTTTATGTGTCGGGGGGGGGGGGACAAATATCTGGAGCCTTCCTATGATATAATTATACAGCTGTCTGTATGTTTGAGGTTTAGACCAGAACAATCTACTTTGTTTGAAACATCATTTATTTTCAGATGAAGACAGTTGACTTTCAGGTTCATATGACACACTCTTGACTGGTAAAGAATACTAGTTATTCTGACCATGAGAGGGTTAATGGTGAAAGTATAAACATTCCCAGGCTCCTTACGACTCACTTTCAGCAAAATGCAATAAAATCGTCCGGGTTTTTCTGGATTAATGCACGCGGTGGCTAGCTCCTGAAGAAATGTTCATGAGAGTGTTTTAAAGAGGAAACAGCAAATAGCTTAAAATAATATCTTTTTATCAATCTATCTAGCTATCATCCATTTCCTTTTTGTCCCATCAGGAGCGTACGCACCCAAAGCTAGGCTTTCACTCTCGACATTTAATTCAAGGGTGACCAACCTCACTAACCCCTAAATGGTATTATGTGAGCAATAATCCCCAACCAGTCCTCGGTTGTAAACCCTTACAGCTGCCAACCAGTTGGAGTGCCATAGTCCAATGGGTTATATGGTTACCACCCAAAGAAGTAAATGGTTTCCTGGGTTACAAGAAACAATTTGGCCTATCATTCAGATCTGGGTCACTTGGAGGCAGCTTTACATCCAGCAAGTAGATGATGGACGCTCCTAACTAGCTAAAATACAGTCATGTGAAGTCATTTTATTCATAACAATAAGAAATCCTGTAATGTGTATGTCCACAAAAGTAAGTCTCAGCTTTATTATCAGTGCAACTGAAATATCCATCTGTTAATGGACGATACCATGAAACAAATAAAAACAGTTGCCTACAGTAATACTATATGCTTTACTCCGCAGACTCCTGACCTTTGGTTCCTTCTTCCTTGCATAACAAAAACTAAAATAATGTTCGTACTTTAAGGTTGTCTTCCTATTAAAAATGAGTCAGATTTGTTGGACTGGGAGAATGGTCTCAGTAACGCCTTTATCATGCAATCCTTTTGTAGCCTCTGTCCTCGAGCCTTTATTCTGTATCAAGACCTTCATAGCACCTGCTACTTTACTTCTAGAGCCACTCCAATTTTTTTCTTCTAATGCACATCTAGCACTGCTTTCTATTATACTCCAATGAGGTACTGTCACTTCTACAACGTCAGTCTCTCCCCATCCAACAACACATTACACTGTGCAGTCGTTTCTCTCAACAGCTAGACAGACATCACTTTTACCTACGTTTATTTTCAGACCACGCCGGTAGCAGAAGTTCACAAGTGTCTGCATCAGTTTTCACTTTTAGCAAACAACACATCATCGTCCGCATCAACTCAGTTTTACAGTATTCTATCCCTCACTTTCTATCATCAGTTTCACTCTAGTCTCAGCAGATTTTGCTTTGTAACCATGGTGTTATCACACATTCCTATCTCATCCCAGTACTGATAATGAACCAATCACTCAAACATAAGTCTAGTCGTACACATTCTTCTCCGCCATCTATAGCATTCAGCAATTTGCCTTCTGCATCACACATACACATCTTGCACAACACCTCTCTATTCACTGTCATATGACATATCTAGGTCCACAAGTGTTATAAATTTCTTGCAGTCCTTCTTATAGCCTATATTTTCCACACTACGGTATCTGTTAGCACAAATATTTGATTCACACAGTCTCTACAGCTCCGGACAACACCCTGTTCACACTCACCGGATATTCTGACAACTGTTTTACCAAGTCTATTTTTCGATATATCTTACCCACAGCACTCTACAGATATATTAACTACAGGATAACTGTGGCAAGGGAAGATGTTGCATGAATTATGTTCATTTTATGGTACTATGAAGCACAAAACGAAAAAGTTTAAGAATGGTTGCTTTATGTCGCTTGGAGAGGAATGAGAATTATGAAAGGCAGGACACAGTGCTTGTCGAAGATTGTCGGCGAACATTTGCTCATGGCTGTTCTATCACTTCCTCCATTCCACTCACACATATCCTTTGATACATGCGGTTTTACTTATTTCCCCAAAACAGTTCACTGCACTCTACCACCACATTATACCATTTCTGTATATATCTCATTAACACCTGCTGTTTTCTTGCCTCAACATTATCACAGAATTCTTCACTTCTGCTGCTGACACATTCTCCTTTCTTGTGCACCACCTAGTTCTATTAACCACTGATTCATCGAGTCTTTCTATACGATCCAAAACCTCTTTCACTTTCATTTTTATCCCTTACCTTTTCACAATATAACCCCATTCACTCCTACACTACCGCACCTCTCGCAAAATGTTTATCTTCAGAAAATGTTGAGTTCATTTTTCATCCGAAGTTTTCATTTACATTCTTCCTTTTCTCGTTAGCTTACAAAATCAACTAGCAGGGGTACTCGGCGTTGCCCGGGCCAAAATGGCGAACACTCGAATCCTATTTGTTCTTGTTTAATCTTTCTTTCTACTCCAGAAAGACCATGTACCTCTTATGCTTCTGAAGAGGGGTTATAAGAGGTCCAGGGACCAGGAACTCTCTACTTCAGTTTTTGCAGACTAACGCACAGTATTTGTGCGCAGTAGCCGGTGGCCTCAAATGACCTCGGAGGTCAACCTCACATAGCCTATGTCCGAACTGGAGGTCATGTGACTCTCCATGCCAGAAACTGGGCTGCTGGGTCCAGTCGTTCGAGGTGTATTACCGGTGACCTCAAATGGCCTCAAATGACTTTGGAAGTTAACCTCGCATTGCCTATGTCCGAACTGGAGGTCACGTGAGTCTCCATGCCAAAAACTGGGCTGCAGGGGTATCCAGCGTTGCTCGGGTAAAAAAGGCGAACACTCTACTAGTGACCTCAAATGACCTAGATTTGAATTTTGCCCCCCTCCCCCAAAATTAACCATCCTTGGGTCACCCTGATTCAGGATATATATATGGGTCTAGGGGTCTCTGGCTCTTGGTTTCGGCGTGATTTGAAGGATAAACAAACAACGCGTCTCTTACATATATAGATTTACATGCTTCTTGCTCTCGAAAAATTATCTTTCATCTAATTTCATGTCTTAAATTCATTCTATCCACTTCTGTCTCTTCTCTTCCACAGATATTGTCACTTCCACTGCCCTGTGTCACGACCAACGACCGAATAACTCCGTTTATCAGAAAGTGTTCAAAGTGTATCACCTATCGTTATCTGTACGAAACTCGGACGAATGGGCCCACATCAAGATGGTATGGTGATGTAGCTTCATAATTTCGTAATAATCTAGCTGCTATTCTTTAGATTAAGTTTCCATCTACATATTCACAGCACAATATATATCCTAATAAACTGTTCTTCGCTAATATGTATATAGGCAACAATATGGCGAATGACCAGGACCCTCGGTCCTGGGAACTACCGTAATACCTCCATTGTAGACCACTTCTATTGCCTCGGGTACGGTAACAACACTTGTGCAACAAGTTATGCCGAACTAATCACACACACACACACACACACACACACACACACACACACACAACTCCGTCATCACTGGGTCAGTACGCATGGGGGGGGGGGGAGGCGGTTGGGTGCAAAGGGTGCTTGTGCACTAATCCTTTTATGATCTGCACCTCCTTACTGCCAATATCATTTCGTTTAACTGCTCTACAAGCATTAAGGTGAAGCTCACAAACTGGATGAAGGTGATGCTTAACGTGTGGGAGTGTCTGAGGTGGTCACACAGGCAGTGACTGAACAACAATACCGACATCAATATTCCAAGCAGGCCCCATATGTCCTGAACCTTTTGTATTCGGCAGGTGTCTGTTACCTCCATTAGGGTATCATACGTAGGTGTAAGCTTAATAAAACATGAATTTTCACTTATCTTGTCATCAGTTACTAATTCATTAAAGGTTCTGAAAGAAGGATGAGAGAAACATCCCTCCTACTCCCCCTGTTCCATGACAATGGGCCCATAGGCATGAAATCCCCATGATCCACCACCTCCCCCCTTCAACCATGTGAACTCCATCCCTGACCCACTCACCACCTTAAGCTCCCAACCTCTCTGCCCAACCCCGACCATTCTTTACCCAACCCCCCATTTTTTTTTTTCCATATACAGTAAATCTACAATACCAAACTTTTTAAAGTATATTCGCCTCTTCACTCCCACCACATCATTCCATCCCACATATTCCATTCCATTCTTCCTATAACTCCCACTCATAAATAAAATAGCCAAAATAAATGTATAAATTAAAATAAACTACCGGCGAACTCAACATGCCGAACATTATTGCTGAACAATACCGAACGGAACTGACCTTACTAGACCTCAATGAAATGAAATAGTTATCAACTGCTGGGTGAATCTGAAAACGTGCTACTGACTTCACTGACCCAAATCGATCTGACTCATACTATATTCGTGTAACTTTATATCTGTGATTATTAATCTATTTATATGTTTATTACAATGGTTCAACCCATCAAGGCAATCCACCCGACGTATGTGTTACTAGGGGGTGCGCCATTTGTGTAATTTTTATTATGTAAACCTTACACAATAAAATTTGTAAATAAAAAAAAAAATCAATCTGACGTGGAGTGAGTGAATGCCATCCAAGTGCCAGAGAGCAAAGATCATCTGGCACTATGTTATGATGTAAAGGGAGGACACAGCAGAGGATACCCACACATTAAAAGGGGGAATACAGATTAGGTTACGTATTGTTTGCAGAAATGACTTAATACGATCTACAGAAAAGTACTGGGACTCCCCGAAGGAAGAGAGGAAAGATCGACGTCAATGAGAGGTCCTTCGACTATTCATGACATGAAACCAAATATCTAACCTGACAGGAAAAGAGGGAAAAAGGCTGGATGAAACATGGAAATATTAAGAGCAGCGGCAGGACAGAAGAGGAGGACAGTAAGAAAAGAATGATGAGACAAAAAGGTCCCTTTGGTCGCCTCTTACAAGCAGGGATGCTGGGGAGGTATTCTTCACCCCCCCCTCTCCCTAGGGGGACGTGGCCTGACTGTACGTAAATGAGCATAGAATGGATGAATGGGCTTAATATGGCCTGAATAGACTAAATGAAGCTGCCTGGAGTGACCTGAACAGACCTACACTATATAGCTTATTTCACACGGCATGCTGTTAATAGTTCACCCGAATTCGTAAAATACGAGAGAGAGAGAGAGAGAGAGAGAGAGAGAGAGAGAGAGAGAGAGAGAGAGAGAGAGAGAGAGAGAATGTTAAGTGTAAAATTCAAAATAAATCGCAAAGGATGAGGTGCTACGAAGCCTCCTGTGCCAACCCTTACCTTCAGTGAGGTAATTATTATGTCGGTCTGAGCGATATCCGATGTGCAACAGAGTAACTTCAACATGGGAGCTGAATTTACAAGACTGGAAGATACGTGAAAGTAGCTTAGTGGGAAACTCTGAGGCGGTCATTTGAAGCAATGGATAAGGAGATAAAGGAACTGGCTTGGAGAAGGGATCATCTAACTCTACCGTACAATAAGAAAAAAAAAAATCAGGGCAGTTAATTGATACTAGGAATACCTTCGTTCTGTCGTATTTCTAAACTATATATTTGTTTTACTTTCAATGGAAAGCGTTTACAGTTGATAAGTCCTAGCAAACATTTAAAACAAGCAAATACTACAAGTCCATGGGAGTTAATAAATACGACTCAAGGTAGACCAACGTAGAGGAGTTTTGATGGTAATGCAAGGTGTCCTGGGAGTACCGTTACCATTTATCGATATTAGCCTGCAAATTGAAAAAAAAAAAATAAAGGGAATATGAATCACTACTTAAACATTCCATCGAAAATTAATACAAAGGATACAACATCGTCGCTATTGCCATTCACGCTGTAGGCTACGCGATGAGTGGCCCGGACGCATTAGTACGGTACCTGCCCATTGTCTACTGAAGGTTAATAATTATATTGTACGTCATCCAGCTGTTGACAAATCATCTATTACTAAATTCAAGACGGAATTTCATCATGAATTATAACGGCAGAAAACCATGACAGACAATGATAATTAAAGTAGTAATAACTGGTATTGCAAATATTCGCTTTGTCGACATAAATTTTTACACATTTCTTTGTCTACTTACAGTATTGTAATGGTGCAATTCCAGCTGTAACCTGCTATTAACGGGAACTGCTGCGCGAATCGTTAATCTGGGGCGCTACTGTGTAACCACAAGCTTCACAGGTGTGGAAAGGTGTTTGGGCAATAGGAATGCATCCACCCACCTTCTTCGCCGCGGGAGAACTGACGTTTCGACAGTCCACACTCTCGGTCTGGCACTCGCCTCGGCCATAGCATCCTCTGCGACACACACATATGAACGCACATACTCTTTCTTTTATCCTTATTGACGTCAGAAAGTCACGAATCTTCTTTTGAATTTTCTGATTTCTCTTACGATGGCCGAAGATTGGAAATTAAGCCAAAATAGATCATCTCTAGGGGTAAAGCAGATTGTAAACAATTAGTTCGAATCCACGTAGATGATTGCTTAAGCATGCATGAAAAATAGAGCCTCAGTTTGCGATCAGATCGAATCATTACTTTACAGTTTGTTTGCTGGCGTATGATCGATAATAGTTTTGAAAAACAAACCATTCTTATCAGAATAAATGATGATAGTTAGGACGGAAGTCAGGGAAGACATATCCGGACGCAGGACAGTAGTGCCAACCTACGAATGCCATATTATTCTAAGGGAACACTACCTGTTATTGTGCCTTTCATTCATATTAGTCACTGATATACCTAACTGGTATGTCCACAAAGAGCTAATTTTCCAGGGATATGTGCCATATCCCCCCAAAAAACCATTGTTTAGTTCGATATTGGGAAAAGAATAGTATATGCTCCCTATTTCTCCAGGTATTTTGGATTGATTCTTATTTGTCCTGGCATAGAGATTTGGAGACTCCATAGCTCAGAACTTGTCCTTAAGCAGAGTTTCATGCTTTGAATCCTATCACCTTACTTCTATCTGTATGGCCAGACGCCATAATACTCTGAGGGGAGTGGGGGGGCATCTGTCATGAGATGGTTGATTTACAGGAAGGGGCACTAACCCTCGGCCAACCCTCTTGTTAACATGTAATATGATTAGGTTAAATGGTTACCACAGAGCACTGAAATGATTTCCTGACTTACAGGAAGCCATTAGGCTTGCCACTCAATGTAAAGCAGCCTGAAAAGGAGAGTACAGTAATACAAAGTGACAGGAAAGATGGGAGAAATAGGAAGGGAGGATGGTAGACACAGAAAAAAAGTGATAAAGGAAGAAGTAGGCAGCACATAAAGTGAGTGGATGATGGTTGCCACCACCTACCACATTTAAAAATGGAAAAATATATATGATTATTTGGGTGCTATGGTGCATTGGTGCTGAAACTTTAGGAGAGCTTCCTATGCAGGAAATCAGTATTTCTTTCTGTATAAACCATAAACTAGATATTAAGATAACAGGACTGAAAAGTATTTGAAATCTGTAACTTTGATGTTACTGACTAAAGCACTCAAATTACGTACTGTATAAACCAAACTTCAAGGAACCTAACCTATTCATGAAGCAATGTTCTCTAGTCACAGTGATAGCTATTTCTGTGGAATGTGGGTTTTGTAAATAAATTACACTTTGATGAAATTTAATCCTTGTTATAAACTACTCAGCATCTGTTAAGAAAGTCCTAACATATCAAGTATATTTTGTATGTTATTATTAGCTTGGTGGTAGGTGGGGGCACTCACCATCCGCTCACTCAATACAATGCTGCTCTCTGGTGCCTGCCCTTTCCTCTCTTCTTTCTTTCCTTCCTCTTCTGTCTGTTTTTCTTTCATTCTTTCTTCTTCCTTCTGTCTACAGGTGACTCTATACTGAGTAACAAGCCAAATGGTTTCCTGTACACCAGGAAACCATTTACTACAGTGGGTGGTAACCATATAACCAAAATATGGTACCTGGTGGTTTAGTGGGTAAGTAAGACACTCCAATTGACTTGAGTCGGTGCAAGTTTATATCTAAGGGATGACTGGGTTTATTGCTCACCCTTGTGGAATGGTTGTGGAGAGGTTGCATTAAGACAACTAGACAAAATTCAGAACAAAGCTGTTAGAATCATTAACAACCCTGTCATTACATATAAACTACCTCCCCTGCAAGTAAGAAGGAATGTTGCCTCCCTTGCATTATTTTACAGATATTTTTTTGGCAAATGCTCAGACGAAGTTGTGTCCATGGTGCCACCTCTCCATGCCTTCCCTTGTGCTACACGGGCATCTGGTAGCGCTCATGACTGGAATGTCACTCAGCCATATTGCAGAACTTCTGCCTATCAGAATTCTTTCATTGACCGAACTGCATCTCTCTGGAATTCGCTTCCCCAGAATTGTTTCCCTCCAAATTTCAACCCACAGTTGTTCAAGTCTAACTGTTACAGATATTTTATGAATGGAGGATGCCAGTAATCTGGTGTATGGATTGTTTTTTTTTTTATTCATTTGTTTTTCCTTCCTCTGTTCTGTTATTTACAAAAAAGAAAAAACATAATGCCACTCAGGGATGAGTGAGGCTGGTCGCTCTTATCGTAAATGTCAGGACCAACTTGTCTAGCTCTGAGCTCCTACTCTCCTCATGGGACAACACTGGATTAGATGATGAATGAATGATGAATTATTAATTACTTTTTATTATTTACTTGTCCTAAGTGTTCATTAGTTGCTAAATATTTACAAGTTTATCTCCACCTTAGTTCATGTTAGATATTAATACTTTAAACAAGGGGTTGATTTGAACAGCAGAATATATGTCTACTGTACCAGGCTGCATTATTTTAATTCATTAATTGTCATTGTAATAGCCGTTTTAATGTCAAATAGTCCTCACATTAACATGACAGCCTAAAAACTGGTCTGCAGTAATTACTGGTCTACAGTAATTTCCAAATAAAAACTACTAAATTTGGAGAAATGTATAAGAAGGTAAGGTAACATGTTTGCCAACAAATAACAATACAGCATGTTCATTGTCTTACTCTCAGACAATGCAAAAGCTCACTGGAATTCTTAATGCACTACTTAAATACTGTAGGTTTTAAAAATTTTATGTTTTGATGTAACTGTCTTTTGTTATTCTTTAACTACCATGCTTGTATCTTATCATCAAAGACACTTCAGATTGTACGAGCTCTGTATACTGGATTCTTTAACTTGCAACATCAGGTAGTATTACATTGTATTTTACCACCAAGGATTGAAGCTACTGTCTTAGTTAAATTAAGTTACCATTGGCACAGTATTTCATCATGAATTGATGTAATAGAAATAACTGTAACCAATTCAAAATTTTGGCAGGAAATTCGGACCTCATATGCTACCCAAGTGTAATGGAAGCAAGTTTTTTTTTTTTTTTTTAATGTGTTTGACTCTGGGCATAGGCTTCACAGCCTACTATCAAGGCCCAGCAGTCCTCATACATACCATACACCTCAACATGTCGACACTTCGGCGCTCACACCCACCGTCCATATTGAATACATGCTAGGGCTGTCTCATACAGGACTGGTGTATTGGTATTAGCGGGGGTATTTTTACGACATGTTGGCGGGTCTTCTGGTAGATCAGTAAAGCCTGATTTAATGAAATTCAAATCCTTAAACTGTTCCCTGCCCCAGCGGGGATTTGAACCTGGGTCCGTTAGAACGGCAGGCCACCTCTCTACCGATTGAGCCATGCCTCCCCACTAAGACAGTAGCTATATTTGATTTATTGATTATCTAGAAACAATACAGTATAGTACACAAAAACAGTTATGACTATTGTACATTTCATATTATCTGGGTACCATAATGTATGCAAACTCTGATAACACCAGTATAAGGGGCCCCACACATTTTTGCATCACTACTCTTATTCTACTCATGACTCCCAAAAGGTAAAAACAAAAGTTGCTAATTAAACTGTCCCCTATATGTAGTACTAACCTACTTAGTACTGTACTAACTTAGAACATTTTATGAAAAAGTCATAATTGTTTGTTGATGGCCAGACAGTACAAATTGATGTTGTACCACCTTAGCACTTCATAAGCAATTTTTATCTTTGCTCTGATCAGTCAAAAGATGGTTGAATACCTAAAAAGTATAGCTCGATTCATATCAATAAAGATGATGGCCACTGCCGGAACATATGCATTTAACACACAACCTCTCTACATCCATTTTTCGCTCTGAGCAGACTCTGTCTTTATTCATTATTACGACCTTGTTTGATCTTCGGTGTCAAGTCTAATGCTATCCACCCCATCATTTTGGAGGGTGAAGAGCATTTTTTTTTTCTTTTTTTTTTATACCTTGTCCTCAAATTTTGACTCCTTCATGGACTTTAAGAAAATCAGATTTAGAAATGGCCTTTTTATGGCCTTTGTTGACCTTGAAGGCCAAAGTAACACAACCATTAATAAGATTGGTGAACATTAGGGGGGGGGGTCTATGAAGTGACTTTTTTACCTAGAAAGCCTCCATGTATGGTTTTATTGCATGTTCCCAAATTTTATGCTGGATTTTTTCCGCCACTACCTAGCATAAACTTATTGTGCAAGTCGCTCAGCACATCATGGCTACCGGTCTCCAGTTAAATCCTTCAAATTTGACCTCTTCAGTCCAAGGTTATCATTTTTACTTTTTCAGGGAGGCCATCTGAGGTATCACATCCTTCTAAAAAGTAACATTAGCATTATAAAGACAATCATTTGAATTACCCTAAATCACCTTTCCAGTGGTTAGGATGATCAGAGTTCTTGAGTCTATTAGATTACCCAGGATATCTGAGTGGAAAGACACATGGATAATGGACCCCACACATTATCACTCTCAGCCTTAAAAAAAAAGGTGGCTTTCTGTTGGGATGTCATTGCCATCTGGGTGGAGAAATCTTTGCCTCTGCCCTTGGCTTGAAGCTGTACACATGCTTCATGAAGGTGGGATGTGACCTAGATGAACTGAGGGATTTCTGGAAAGATAGCTTTTAATGACCATGCCTGCAGGATCTTCTGTAATTGAATGCCACCATCATTAACTTTGTTTAGAGGGGAAAAATAGTTTTTTATGTAGCCAGGATATAATTTTTACCTCATACCGAGGTTGTAATTAAAGATGGTGCAGGTATCAATTGCTCATCAACCCCCCCTCTCCTCCATCCCATGGAACTGTTCATTGTTCATCATTCATATTAGATTGAAGGCTTGGCATCCAGTACACAACCTGGGAACACTAGCTTCTTGCCAG
Source organism: Coenobita brevimanus (assembly GCF_032717465.1). NCBI lineage: Eukaryota > Metazoa > Arthropoda > Malacostraca > Decapoda > Coenobitidae > Coenobita > Coenobita brevimanus. The sequence continues at coordinate 3,713,113 of NC_137019.1, read as the reverse complement.
GCTATCCAGGGGGAATCTTTTGGGGAGTAGAGATTATAAAAGCTCTCACCCACACATAACATTACGGAAAGATTTTTGTAGAGTTTTGCTCACCTCTGCTTTAGTTAGGGACTGCTTGATGGTGGCTGCAAGCTAGATTTGCCATTTACCAGACTGGGTGCCTCAACTACCTTCAGATGGTGATTTACCAGACTGGGTGCCTCAACTACCTTCAGATGGAGAGGGAAGGAGATCAGTTTTTCATGCTGATTAAAATCCTGTTTTTTCTTGAATTTGGCAAACATTTGTATTTCATCAAACCAGCAATGTAGCTTCCTTAGCTATATGCACTCAGTTACCCTGTTTCATTATACTGTACCTCTGCTACATTGGAAATAAAAGGTATGGTTTGCATCACTTTGCAGCAATTAGTACAGTACAGTACAGTACGGTACTTGTATGGGTAATCAAAAGATACAACTCATAGACTAGCTACTGGTATTCTGTATGTTTATAATGTATCTATATCAGTCCATATAAGAATTGAACTAGTCCTCTAGAGAAAGAATCACAGTCCGAATTAACCTTATACCTATGCTGTCCAAGTATGAACTGGAAAGGACTGTCTGTAATGAGAGCATCATCATCATCATCATCAACATCTTGCTCCTTTCTGGGAACCTCCCTGATGAGGAATGGTCATGAGAGAACTGCCTTCAAGCTACTTTGTCCTTACATAGCTCTCTTCCTCTCAGACACTCCTTTTCATCCTCCCTTCTCACAAACTACTCTATTCTTTACTTCTGTACCATACATGGTCTGCCTCTTTCAACACTACCTTAGTCACACTTTCAAAGACTTTCTTTGCCTTTCCATTCAGCTGTGTCATACTTTGATTCTATACATACCATCTCACTGTATTTTTTAAAATCCGTCCATCCATGAGAAGCGTAGGAACCTGGGGCTAGGCAAGTTGGTCCTGACATGTAAGATGAGAGTGACCAGCCTCACTCATCCCTGAGTGGCATTACGTGAGCAGTAAACCTTAACCATCCCTTGGATATAAACCTGCACTGGCTCAATCAGATTGGAGTGCCTTAATTACTCACTAAGCTACCAGGCACCATAATTTGCTTATATGATCACCACCCAGCATAATAAATGGTTTCCTGGTGTACGAGAAACCATTTGGCTTGTCACTCAATGTAGAGTCACCCATAGGCAGAAGGAAGAGGAAAGAATGAAGGAAAGAAAGATAGAAGAGGGAGTGTAAAGTCACCCGCAGGCAGAAGGAAGAGGAAAGAATGAAGGAAAGAAAGACAGAAGAGACAGGAAGGAAGAGAGGAAAGGGCAAACACCCATAGCAGCACTACATTAAGTGAGTGGATGGTGAGTGTCTTCACCTACTCAGGAATTCCAGATTACATTCCTGTCACCCTTTCTTCCAGTCCAGATTATTAATAGATTTCTTTGTTACTCATACCATCCATCCTGCTTATGACAGCAACTATTATGAGAATGGTTATTTCTGCAGCCTGTAACCTAGCAAGTTTGTTGTCACTACCCAGGTTTCATTCCCATAGAAATACCTGAATTGGCAGTAACACATTTTTATGCAAGGTCCTCTGCACCTTCATATTAACCATTATCCAACATAATACTGCAGGTTCTCCAGTCACTATTCTGCCTTTACAAAGAGTAGCTTTCTTTAACCTCTCATTCCCTTTAGCCATGTTTACAACTGACAATCTCCTCAAGCACCTCACTTCCCATTTGTACTTTGTTGTTCATTCTGCTTCTTCTTTGTCCTGTACTGCATGCCAGGACTTTTTTATTTCATAGTCCATTGCTTTGGACAGCTACCATTACCTGTATACTGTTTTTGTTTGATAGCAGTGAGTGAAAGTCAGTGTTTTATTTAGCTGTGATTCTGTAACAGGAGCCTATAAGTCATCAGTATGACAAAATGAAAACATATGATGTAGTATCAGAACCCAGTATTTCAAGATCTTTATTGTAGGATGGTGTGGTATGAAGTTTCTCAACATCATCATTTGGGGGAGATGGTGATCAAGTGGGTAGAGAAGGTATCTGTCATGAAAAAAAAGGACATGAGTTCAGTCCTAGAATGGGGCTGGGAGTGATTTAATAATTAATTGATTTTGGTTAGTGGTAGGTGGGGGTGCTCACCATCCACTCACTCAATGTAGTGCTGCTCTCGGGTGTCTGCCCTGTCCTCTTCTCCATCCTTCTTTCCTTCCATCTTCTTCTATCTTTCTTTTCTTCATTCTTTCCTCGTCCTTCTGCCTACGGTAGACTTTACACTCCCTCTTCTGTCTTTCATTCCTTCATTCTTTCCTCTTCCTTCTGCCTATGGGTGACTCTACACTCAGTGACAAGCTAAATGGTTTCCTGTACACCAGGAAACTACTATGCTGGGTGGTAACCATATAACCAAATTTTGGCACCTGGTGGTTTAGTGGGTAATTATTGTGCTCCAATCGGATTGAGCCGATGAAGGTTTATATCCAAGGGGTGGTTGGGGTTTATTGCTCACATAATGCCACTCAGGGATGAGTGAGGTTGGTCACTTTCATCTTAAATGTCAGGACCAACTGCCTAGCCCTGGGCTCCTATGCCCCTCATGGGGCAACGTAGGATTGGATGATGGATGGATGGATGGATGGATGATTTTGGTTAAAAGAGACTTTACTTATCTTCTACTAGACCCTCTGACATACCATCAAAGCACTCTTGCAGATACCATTACACTAGTCATAAATGAGGCAGCTCTAACTTATACTCAGTATGGACAGTGGACATTAACTGTACAGAAAAGGTGATGTGTGAAGATGTGGCATGCAGGAGAACTGCTTGGCCTAAAGGAATGGACTGTAAAGTCTGTACCCAGATTAAGACATAGGAAAAAAATAATCCTATCCTATCTACCTATTGCCAGACGCCATAATCCTGTAAGGGGTGGCCGTTTGACTTTGAGTTTTTTGTTTTACGGGAAGTGGCACTAATCCTCCACCAACCCACATGCTGACACATAGGGAACACGCATGGTTTGGTTATATGGTTACCACCCAGCGTTGTAAATGGTTTCCTGGTTTACAGGAAACCATTTGGCTTGTCACTCAATGTAAAGCCACCTGTAAAGGAAAGAAATGCAATAAGAAGAGACAGGAAAGATGGAAAAAATAGGAGGAGAGGAGGACAGACACAGAAAAAGAATGATAAAGGCTAAGGATGAAGTAGGGAGCACTACATCAAGTGAGTGGATGATGGTCGCCACCACCTACCACTAAAAAAAATAATACAGTACTGTATATAAAGTAAATAAATAAGCAAATCAACTGGTCTGCACAATTATACAGCTAGTTCATTTGGCCACAACAGTACTGCCTATTGTTTCTGTGTGGGGGATTTTTGCTAGGATACATAGAGCACTGCCCTCTCCCTACTGGCTCATAGGCACAAAGTTCATAGTTTCAGACATTTGGGTTCCCCCATGATTAACTTTTGAAAATAACAAATTCTGTCCTCGAATAAGGACAGTGGGCCCTAACAGATTAAAAATGCCTGTACTTAGAACCATTGCTCCAGGACATACAAATAAACGCAAACTAATTCACAGTTATCTCAGCCAAGTAGTTCAGGATTAATCATCATCTAATCCATTATAACCCCATCATCAATACAAAGGGACAGTTTAGGCAAGTGACAAGTCACTTGTACCCTTAGTGGCATTATATGAGCAATTAACCCCAACCACTCCCATTTGCATGTAATCCTGTTGGAGTGTCTGAACCCACAAAACAAGCAGGCATTATGTTTGGTTATATAATTACTGCCCAGTATACTGTAGTACTGTCAACAGTTTTGTGGGCCACAAGAAACCATTTGGCTTGTCACTCACTGTAAAATCACCTGAAGGTAGCATTACACAAGTGTACTGACGGTGAGCAGCCCCACCTACCACTTTCAGGATTATTAACATCTAAAATTATATCACATAAATTTATTTACCAGTATATAATTTTCAGCAGAGTAAGCAATTATGCACATTGCTCCTGCATTTTTCATATTACAATATGAATATGAAACCTCTTAACAACAGCAACAATTAACAACTTAGTAACATTAATAATGCTCTGATGTAAAAAAAAAATGTTTTACTATAAATTTTGTTTCAAATAAGTGGAATGTAACATCCAGAGGTTTCAGGTCCCAAGCAAACTGGGGTCACCTCAGCTGTCAGTTGTTCTGTTCCTCATAACTGTGAAAATGAACATAAAATCGTTGTTATCATTGCTTGAATGAATGAATATGCCCTTGAAATCTCTTGAGTCTTGCTCTACTGTAAAAAAAAAAAAAAAAAAAAAAAAAAAAAACATTCTTGAAATGGTGTTGTCACCACAGTTTAAAAAAACTATCTTGAAACAGTGTTGTCACCACAGTTTACAAGACATGTGACTTCGAGCAGACAGGGATTTTCTTTGCCATTTACATGAAAGGTCAGGTAAACCAAATTAACATCCACAGTTATTAAAGATGTTTGCTACAAAGATGGAAGTATAGGAATATTGTAATGCAAAAGGCTTATATGTACAGAAAAATACTGACTGGAATTTCAGTGCTCCTCTTGTATTCACTCCCATTTACTCCACCAGAAAATCTCATTTACAAAACCACATTTAATTTTTACTGAATACTGCATTCATATTATAAACTCACCTATGAAAATCATACATCCTTTTCAAATACAGCATAGATATTTATACAATATATTACTTCTTCCTCTTCTGTCACATTTTGCCTTGAAACAATTATGGAGTGAGACATATACAGTATTAACAAAATTAACTGACTGGAAATGTGATAAGATTTGGTTATGGGAGAAATAACATGAAGGATTCTATTTTCCAATATGTGATGTTTAGCTCTGTCATTCCCACACAACCTATCACACCATAGAATAGAAATATATATAAGATTATTGTCTTCACCTAAACATACATGACTGTCTAAACATACACATCTATTAAGGCATGTGAACAGTTAAGACACATTCTGTACTGTCAGGCATACACCACAGTCATACACAAGTATACTCACTACCATTCTTTTCATATTACAAATAACCCACACTCACAAGCAACATGGTGAGAAAGTGTGAATGTCAACAGCAGAATCAGTAAAAAATATTAAATAAAAGAGTGAAGGATACTGTATTTAGATGGCCACTTGTCAGTTACCTGGCCTGTGGTGACAGAATCTTGTCTGTGGATTCCCTGAAATTCATAAAGAGGATTTGTTTTAGTACAACAATATACACAGACCTTAATCCTATGGAGTGACTAGATTGGGTAAATAAATATACATATACAGTAATTACATTGAGTGAGAAGTGAATGGCCTTTGTACAGATGAGCTGATGAATAATAATTTAGGTTATACTCTCTGATCCAATAAAATAATGCATGTTATGTTGCAAACATTACTGGTATACTCTGAATTTAATTTTTTCATAGATATATAAAATGTTTACATCATTCAGTGTACAACTGATGGATCTCCAACTCAAACTGCTATAAATTATTTATGCTATGTAGAACTGGCAGGATTTGCATGCTTAGGTAACTGTTTCAATTCATTTTAAATATGCTACTGGAAGACACAATGCAAATTTGGTATGGGAATGTGTCCCAAATTATGTACTTTTCTGTGTTCTACATTTTTGGCATTACCATTTCAAACACTGTACACAACTGACCTACCAGGTACTATACAAGATAACATAATTACTGTTACCACTGTGTATCTGTTTCACAACCTTGAAAGACTGCTGTACTGGATACAAAATTTTCTTATACATTTTAGACAGAAAAAAAAAGTACATTTATAGCTGATAGTGGAAAAAAAATACATTAGAGTATTAGCTCTCCATAAGTTGACATATTGGTATTAGTAAATCACAAATAACATACGGCAGAGTAGCAGCAGCTACTGGTCTGAAGAGTAGTTTATTGATCTTTCCTTTATATATTGCATTGTTTCTTTCTTTCTTTTTTTTTGTTTTTGTTTACCAGTTGATATTTTCATTTTTCTCTAAATGCTGATTTTTTTTTTTTTCTACCTTCCTTGTAAATACTGGAAGTACTGTACTAGCAAAGAAGAGGATTGGATTTGTCTAGAGTGTGATATTAATGTGTGTACAGAAAGCTATTCTTAAATTTCTCTGGAGAACCTTCAACATAATTTACCAGTGTACAATATAGGCTACCTTAGAATCTGTAACAGCCTGATATTATACTCATCAGTTATAATAATTATCCATAACCTGCTATAAAATAGTGCTATGTCATTACTATATCTTCATACATACTGTACTTGTATCTGTTTAAGTAATGCTGCACATCTTTAAGTTACCCATTCTGTTTTACTTTATACATGCAGAATACTGAGCTGATATCTGTGGCAGTTGTGGAATGTACAAAATTATTGAAAATTAACTGTTCTAACATAAATAACATGAGCTATATACTGTATATAAAGCTAAAGTCATTGGTTAATGGGGCTTTCCAGTATTATGGGTCTACCAGGGGTTGTATGGAAGGGTTCTTATATATATATATATATATATATATATATATATATATATATATATATAGATAGATAGATAGATAGATAGATAGAGATACAGATATACAGTAAAAGTCCTGTAATCCGAATCGCAGGGGACTGAGGGCCTTTCGGACTATTGTTTTTTTCGGACCATTGGGAGGGATCTTTGAAAACATTAGAAATATGTACATGATCATTAAATAAACACTTAAAATGATATGGGTTATTGTTTTACTCACCAGAAATGCATAGAATTGTATATGAATAGTTGCAGGCAGGTACACCCAAGTCCAAGAGCAAGTCTAAACCAGATAAAGCCTTAGATAAAGCTCCCCCAAATTGGAAAAATCTCAAAGACTTTCAAAAAATTTCGCCATGACAAATTCATAGTATTGGAATTTTTGGATTATTGGTGGCCGGATTAGAGGACTTTTACTGTATATATAAATATACATACAGTATATACAGGTGTTCCTCCCCTAACGCGGTTTACTGTAGTGCAATATTGCTCTAACGTAGCATGATTTTGCTGCAGGAAATGCACATTCTGATGCGGACACTGTTAGTGTAACGCAGTAATTTGAACCAGGCGGGCCGTGATGTGGTATGAGTCGCGCAGCTTCACAATACTTGATGTCACCACCCGCCAATCACGCTTCGCCTTTCTCGCTTTCCCAGCCACCCAACCAATCAGGACCCCCCTACCTCCCTCCCACCTCCCGCATTCCCCTCTTGGCCCACTCCTACCCACACCATCCTCCTCAGCTTGCCTCGTGTTCTCCCCCTCTACTTCATCTCCGGCGATGTGTGTCTGCTCTTCTCCTCACGTAAGGTACAATAAATAAAAAGGTCCTATTGACCTAATGTATTTTTTATAACCATATTAAAGCTTTTAGGAGGTTTAAATTGGGGGATATAAAAATATTTTGCACCACAAGGGGGAAAAAAGTGGACTTTGGGCATGGGTGCGGAAGGAAATAGGGGTTATCAAGAGTCTTTCTAAGGCGACATTTGCCTAATGCGAGGTCGGTGTGGAAGCAAATACCCACGTTAGGGAAGGAACACCTGTGTATATGTATGTATGTATATGTGTAAATATATATATATATATATATATATATATATATATATATATATAAACAGTAATCCCTTAATTCACGCAAACTTTTTTCACACGATTTCGGTTATCCATGAATTTTTTCGTACAATAATTAAAACATAAAATTATCGTAATCAAATATATAATTTTAATTTATGAGAGAAATAAATAAAATATAGAAATGCCTACCCGCTGCCCGTGCGCATACTTGTGTTGTGTGTGTGTGTGTGTGTGTGTGTGTGTGTGTGTGTGTAATTCACCGGGTCGGTCAGGATCACCTGATGGTCGTGATCGTCAGCTTTTACCCTCCCGGAAAGGAGCTGAGAGCTCATATAGTCCGATCTAAGGGCAAGGCTGTGACTTTCACACATGCACACACCTGTCCTCTTGCTCAAAGGGGACAGTAACCACTCACTTCATCAGTGAAACTTTTCGCAAGCTGAGCGAGGCACGAACTCCCGTCTACCATATGGCAAGCGAGAACGTTACCACTGCACCAGCAGTGTGTGTATGTGTGTGTGTGTGCACGTGGGTGGGAGGTTGGTCTACCACGCACCACACAGTCAGTTTGAATCCGACGGTTGAACCGTGCATGACTCGCGAATCGTTATATGTGGCTTATTTTTCTGCCTTCCAGTGATTGCTTGCCTTGTTTGCCAACATAGGGCCTAAGCATAGTGCTAGTGATGCATGTGGTAAAACACCAAAGAGGGATCATAAAGTGATGTTGTTGACAGAGAAAGTTAAAGTGTTGGACAAACTTAGGGAAGGAATGTCGGCAACAATTCGCTGTCAGGAAGATCCCCCGTCATTTATTTACATACCAGTTTATTTAGCAAGTACACTAGTTTTTTTTACTTATATGAGTTATAAAATCCCCCTAAAAATTAGTTATTAAAGTATTAATTAATCAGTAAGTATATTTATAGAATGAAGGGGAATCGTCCAGGGTGCAAATTGTCCTGACGGGGAATCATCCATGTTTTGATGACGAATTGACTTGACAGCGAATTGTCTCGGAATTGTTTGGGGTGAATGAGTCAACTGTTCATACAATAAAGAAGGCAGAAAATAGCATACGGGAGGCAGTGAGGGCCAGTGCACCAGACTGTGCTAAAGTGTCTCCACTATGCCTGTGCTTGTCAGCTTTCAGCAAGTGTTAAATTTCTTACATTTTTGTTGTTTTTCATACTTTATGCTAGTTTATTGGGTGTATGTAGTGCATAAACAGTATTATTCAGATGTAATACACTTAATACACATGCGTAATTACGTGCACACATGCGCAGAACGTATACACGAATTTACCACATATGCGAAGGATCTGGGAACGTAACCCACACGTAAATTAAGGGATTAGTGTATATATATATATATATATATATATATATATATATATATATATTGTATATAATAAAATATGCTTCAATTAAAGCCCTAGTTTCTTGTTTGTCAGTACTATCTTATCAGCTTTGTGTATACAAATACTGTACAAATATTGCAACAACCAACCTACATCAGTGCTCTGAGGTAACTACAAAAGTGGGAATTGTGCTTATGGCAAAGTCAGACAACCCTTTGGTTGGAAGGCAAGTTGGTAAGGCCTGTGTATTTCTGGTATAGTTAAAAATGGAAAATAAAAAGACTGGTGAATAAAAATCTTTCCACATCCTAAAAGATGACTGACCATGCCACAAATTGGACGTATTGTGGGTTTCTTACTTGGGATACAAGGTCTTTCATAATTAGGGCTCTCAGTGTTTCAATGACCTGGGAAAAATACTTATCTTATTTTCAAGATTCTTTAAAAATGATAATGTACATATGTATGCTGGGTAAAGCACAAAGTCTTGCGTACAAGTAACATTTTAGCTGCACTATGTTCTGTTGACGCAGCAGGGCCCTTCCAACTCTGGGGATGCCATAACACTCTGGTACCTTACAGAATAGCAACCATCAACTCCTTAAAGCTGGTGACATCTTACAATGTACAGCAGTAACTACCAACTGCCTCCACCACACTTTATGCACAGCCAAAGTACACAACTCTACACAGCAGGCACACTGATCTAAAGCGCTGTGTTCTGCTCATAATTGTAGCCAGGGGTGTAGCTGAAGGAGTGTAGCAGAGGAGGCTTGAGCAAATCCATGGACTCTCCCTCTACATCATCCCCTACTACATTTGAGGAGCCAGTAGGTGTCACAAGGTATTCCTCATTCACATACCCAATGCTGCTTGATTCCAAATTTGAATTGCTCTTCTTCAAAATGCTCTTAGGCTTACACTCAGCACTTCCTGGAGTGGTCGGTGTGCGGCCAAGACTCCCATATGTAGTGAGGTTGTCAGTGGTGTTGTGGCGGTTGGCAAGAGTGAGGCGGGGTCGTTCTCTCACTGACGGGGAGTGGTCACGTGTGTTCAGGGTATCTAGGGTGGTTTTGGTTGACTCAACCTGGGGAATATCCAGTAAGAAGTGGTCAGTCTAGAAATATTAACTCTCTCACTATGAAGTACCTCCTCAAAACTAATACCAGGTAACTGGTGTCAAGAGCAAAGCAGAAAGTATCACCTCTCAATAATAAATGATATAGCAGAAGCATGACACCATTTAAAAGGACATCACTATCTTAAGAGCATCAAGACTTAAAGTATTAAAACTTCGATGTTCAACGGTGAGTGTTCTATCTTGTTACTGTATTTAGATGTCATAGTCAGATCATAGTTATGCAATCTGTGTTATTCTAATGATGTATTTTAACCTCTGCCCAAGTCTCAAAAGCAATGATGTTGCTCAACCTTTGCCTTTTAATGAATTATGCGAGAAGCTTCATTATCTGTCTGTTAACTTCCAAATTTAACTGTACTGGCAAAACATAAAAGGCTACCTTCTTCAAATCCTCACAGTTCTTTACAGTCATTTAACTCTATGATTCTTCCCCTACTTTCATTATCATTGTATTTTCTCTATACTACTAACTTGTTCCATGGCCATCTTGCACTTCTTCCGTAAAGCCAGAAGGCAATCAAGCTGACCCCTAATGATGCGGACATTCCAGGCAAAGTTCTCCATGGCTCTGTTAGCTTTCTTCCCCTTGATACCAGCTGATGAAAGGAGGGACTCTAGCTGATCATACATAACCAGGGCAGGCTTCAGTCGGGACTCCAATGAATGTCGCAAATCCTCTCCCTGCTGTAGAAATTGATGGATCTCTACCAACACCTGCAGAAAAAGGGTTGTAAAGATATAAACAAATAATCTTAGTATTTGAGAATTCTTAGTATAAGAAATGTCAGCATTAATGAGTTTTCAGTTGTTTGTCTACAGGATGGATAACCATATGCTGAAATGAGTAGTAGTAGTTGTAGTAGTAGTAGTAGTAGTAGTAGTTGTAGTAGTAGTAGTTGTAGTAGTAGTAGTAGTAGTAGTTGTAGTAGTAGCAGCAGTAGTAGTAGTAGTAGAAGCAGTTGTAGAGTAACTACAGTCTGTCTGGCTAAGCAGACCCATCAACTGCAGGCAAACAGTTGCCCTTGCAAGTTCATTCCATGCAATGAACCAATGTTCCCTTGTGGTTAATAATGCCTTGCCACAGCAAGGCATGGGGAAGTGCCTAAAAGTTTGGTTCCTGGTTGGATGTCACATTTGCTTTTCCCCATCTACTTTTCATGGTCACCATAGTAGGCTCCACATCACCCTGTTTTTGGTTATATGGTTACTACCCTGCACTGTAAATGGTTTCCTGGGTTACAGGAAACCATCAGGCTTATTCAATGTACAGTAACTGATGGAAAAAGGTAAGCAGCAATACAGCAAGTGAGTGGAGGATGATTGCTATATTCTACCACTAAAACAATGTGTATAAAAAAGTGCAGTGTAAACACTGGCTAGCTGAAAAACTGTGGCTTGCATAAAAGGCTGGTCTAGTTTGGTGCTCGTATATTTATCACTTACCTCTTATTTATGGAAATAAAGTACCTGTAATGGTACAAATGAAATACAGTATATTTGCTGTCTGTCATTAAATGCTTGCATAATCAAAAGATCTACCCCTACTCAAGAAACAAAGGTATTTCATGAAACCATTACCTGTATTTGACTTGACTTGCTCCCAGCACAAAAAGTGAGTAAATACTTCCATTGTACATGTCCCTAAGACTTGTGGGTGTTTGGTATATTGTTGTTTACCACTGATCTTTTATTTATCTATAGCCAGATGCCATAATCCCATAAGGGGTGGCTGTTTGTGCTAGTTGTTTTACGGGGAGGGGCACTAACCCCCTGCCAACCCACTTGTTGACACATATGGAACATGTATAGGTTGGTTATATGGCTACCAACCAGCGTTGGCAAAGGTTTCCTGACTTACAGGAAACCATTAGGCTTGCCACTCAATGTAAAGCTACCTGAAAAGGAAAGAAGAGTAATACAAAGTGACAGGAATGATGGGAGAAATAGGAAGGGAGGAAGGCAGGAAGATAAAAGCACAAAAGGTAATGTTATAAGCAAAATTATTAATTATGTAAAATCACATTTCTCTGCTGTTAATGAATTGCCCCGGGCATTAAAGGTGAGTAAAAACTATCACAGTACATATTACTAGGCCTTGTAAGTGTTCAGTTGTTGGTATTTACCTTCATCCTCCTATTATGAAGATAAGATTACAAGATATAGTTTTATGAATAACATTATTTACTGTATTGTGTATAATTAAATGTTTACAGAGAAAATGAGATGACTCCCAGCAACAAGGGTGAGTGAATATTCCCTTTCTGCATATTCATAACCTGAAGTATTCCATCTATTGCTACATACAGTACTATTAACAGCAGTTGATCTGCATCATATAAAAAATTAGCATGATGCTTAAAACTTGTATCAAGGTGATGGAAATGAGCCCAAAGGGGAGATGCTATATATCACTTTACTATGCCATGCAGAATTTTATGCTATCACTGGGAGTGCCCACCAAACCTTCTCTGATAGTTTAAAGCAAAACCTATGAAATGTGAATGAAATAACCAGTTCTTGGAGACAATAGTATGAAAGACTGACAAACCTTCTCTAGCGCAGTTTCAAGCCGATGGAGATGTGTTGGGAGTGGAACAGACCGTGAGCATCTCAACACTGGAATCTAGAAGGAGTAATATTTTAATACTAGTCATTGGAATGATTCTAACCATATTTCTAAAGAAAAACAAAAAAATGAAGATGGTTATGTATGGAGGAGCCAGGATTCTGAGGGGCTTGAATGATGTGTCAATAACTGTGTGGCCCATTTCACTGACTTGCCATTGATGGGTTTCCCACTTTCATACTTTCTCCCTCCTTGTTTCTGGAACCTACCTCATCCCACCTTGTGGTGGGAACAAGGTTGAGGATGAAAAGGAGATGCTTAATAATTGCTAGTACTGTACTTTTTTCAAACACAAAATGATCCACAGGTATACATGGAAGGGGAGGATTTGACAGACCATTAGGCACTGGCTGATAACATGTATGTAGATGGTTAAACAGGAAGGTAAATGCTTAATACAGTACTACAGTGTATAGGGTAATAGGTGGTCTTTCTAGCCAGTATGCAGTAGTAGCATGGATAAGCGTACAAAAGGGATGGGCAAGTAGAGGCAGAGGAAGGCAGATGAAAGCAGGTGTAGCAAAGGGAGTAAGAAAGCTAGGGTAGGAATGAGGAGGGAAGAAGAAAAGAACAGGAGGGAAGTGGAAAATCAACTGGGTAAACATAACTTGGAGCAGATGAAGGAAGTGCAATTGTTGGAAGAAATCTGTGTACCAAATGAGGTTCTGTGTAAAGGCGTGGATCCATCCTAGCATACATGCCGATCCACACTCTCATTCTGTCACACATGTATGATACCCCTCCACTTGGTCCCAGTCAGGCTGTACAGTATATATCTACTTTTGCATCTTTAAGCACCTGCACAATCTTCCTCATTTTCTTTTTCATCATTTTTGCCTCTAATATTTTAAGTTGCTATATGAAGACAGTCTTTTACATGGTCCATGATCATTAACTGTGGGTCAAGTGATTCAGAGGCCATTTATTTCTTTTTTAGTTGGGCATTTTTTACATACAAAATTGGTCATCAACCCATCATAAACCCTGTTAGTCACCTAACATGACATGTAGGAAATACGGAGGTAGTACAGCGGTCCTTTGGTTATTGTGCATAACTGATATGAAGCATGGCGTGGGGTAACAAAATTGCACAATAATGAAAGCACAGAACCTATGGGATTTATCCTACTGTAACTGGTACCAGGCATCCCAAGTGCAAGACAAAAATTTCACTTTTAAAACATTAAAGACACTTTAAATACATACCTACTGTTCTGGTAAGTATCAGAAACACACACAGGCCTGGTTAGGTTAATAGAAAGTGATGAAAAGGGCACAGTAAGGAAGAAACATGTCCCATATGGAGACCTGAGATGGGCTTGAGGTGAGGGGCTCTAAGGCTAGGAGGTGAAGAGTTAGTGGTTTCTGCCACCTGGGCTTAACTCCTCGAGTAAGGCCTCATTTCTGAATCCCTTAAAGCCAACAGAAACCACAGACACCACACCATCACTGTCGGCATAAACCAACTCCAGTGCACAATAATGATTTATTTATTTTGTTGTTGTTGTAAAAAACTGTGTGATAACGATAGGAGTGCAGATTTTCAGCTTGCACTGATAACAAAAACTGCTAAAACCAGATGCATGATCACCAGGGGATCACCTGTATAAAAACCTCTCATCCTTGTCCCCAGATGAATCTGAGGATTCATGTATTATTATAGTGGGTATACACTTGATTTCTCAGTAGAGGCATTTGATGAGGTAAATTTGTAGGCACTTGCAACCAAAATGGTAAAAAATATACTGAAGAACTTTCTGTTGTTGCTCTAGGCTGGCAATGCCCATGATTGGACGAGTACCATGTTACGAAGAGGGAACTAAAGCATCACTGGACCGGGCTTCTCTCATCTTAAAAAGCTGAATTGGTGAGGCAGAAACATTACAGAAAAAAGAAGGATGGGTGAACAGTATCTATTCAGATTTCATGAAAGCATTTGACAGAGTACCACACCAAAGACTTTTATGGAAACTGTACCATCAAGGAGGATTCCAAGGCAACTTGTACTGTTGGATGCAAGATTTTCTCAGAAAAAGGGAAATGAGAACAGTACTAAGGGGAAATTACTCATCATGGAGGGAAGTGACTAGTAGAGTTCCTCAGGGATCAGTGCTGGCACCAGTTATGTTTTTAGCATATATAAATGACATAGACAGTAACACTGGAAATGGATGCTATCTAAATATGTTTGTAGATGATGTAAAAATATAAAGGAATATTACTAGCACTGTTTCTTGCAGACAGCTACAAGAAGAATTAAATAAACTTCATGAATGGAGCAATAAATGGCAAATGGAATTTAATGTGGACAAGTGTCATGTAATTAAGTTTGGTAAAAGTGAAAAAAGACCAGATTGGGATTATAAGTTAGGATGATCAACCCTACATGTATCAGAAAGAGAGAAGGACCTAGGAGTGATTATCAGAAACAGACTATCTCTGGCTGACCACAGCAGCGAGAAGGTACACAACACATGTACACTGCTTGCTAATATGAGAAAGCATTTACGTATATAAATGAAGACATGCTGAGAAAGATAATAACATCATTAATCAGACCAACCCCGGAAAATGCATCAGTAGTCTGGAATCCTCATCTCAAAAAACATAAATAAGACAGAAAAAGTACAAAGGGCAGTTACAAGATGGGTACTAAGCTTAAGGGATCTAAGCTACGATGAAAGACTAGAAACACTGAATCTACCAACACTACAGAAGAGATGGAAAAGAGGAGACATGATTATGCTATATAAATTAATGCATCTCGGGGAAGGAGATAATACTGTAGACATAAATGAAATATAACCTATGGGGAAGCATCAGCAAGAGGACACTGCAAGAAACTACATAAAAAGAGGCAATAAAGATGTAGGGAAATCCAGTTTCCCAATTAGGGCAACTGATCAGTGGAATGCACTATCGAATGAAATAGTGTGTGCCAAAACTATTCATAAATTTAAGGATATGCATGACAAAATTTGTTAAAAACACGGGACAGTACGAGCTTGACTCATTCGTGTAAAGATACAATTAGGTAAGAAGACGCTGCACGCACGTGTGTGTGTGTGTGTGTGTGTGTGTGTGTGTGTGTGTGTGTGTGTGTGTGTGTGTGTGTGTGTGTGTGTGTGTGTGTGTGTGTGTGTGTGTGTGTGTGTGTGTGTGTGTGTGTGTGTGTGTGTGTGTACTTACCCCATTCTCCTCCTTGATGGCCAGATGTGAGGTGTCTGGTGTAGCCATGTAACGGGAGATGGCAACTCCAAGACACTGTTTCATGTTGGCTGTATGGTCAAGGCCACACTCATCTTGCAAGTCTGTCCATGCCCCCTCTACCTTATCTTGTTCCTGCTCAGCATCTATAAGAGCTGATGATGCTTCCTGAGATAACAATAGAGATAAGTTATTAAGATGAAAAAGAAGACCTGAAGAAATGAATGAAAGGCTAAAGTTACCTAAAATGTGTACACTTTCAACAGAAGCAAGAATATCCTATAATGTGTTAGCAGAATGTATTTACCCTTATTTATGTAGTAACTGTATGCCACTCTGAATGATGTCTTTATCAGTACTGTACAAAAACAACCACACTCCATCTGAAGACAGAATATGAAAGTACAGTACTGAACAAGAAATTATATACAGTATTAGTAGATGGAGGTGTTCACCATCCACTCACTCGATGTAGTGCTGCATCAGGTGTCTGCCCTTTCCTCTCTTCCATCCTTCCTCTTCTGTCTTTCTTTCCTTCAGTTTTTCCTCTTCCTTCTGCCTTCGGATGACTTTACACTCCCTGCTCTGTCTTTCTACCCTTCATTCTTTCCTCTTCCTTCTGCCTATGGATGACTCTACACTGAGTGACAAGCCAAATGGTTTCCTGTACACCAGGAAACCATTTACTATGCTGGGTGGTACCCATATAACCAAATTATGGTGCCTGGTGGTTCAGTGTATAATTAACGTGCTCCAATCAGATTGAGCCCGTGTAGGTTTATATCCAAGGGGTGGTTGGGGATTATTGCTCACGTAATGCCACTCAAGGATGAGTAAGACTGGTCACTCTCATCTCAAATGTTAGGACCAACTTGCCTAGCCCTGGGCTCCTACACTCCTCATGGGGTGACACAGGACTGGATGATGGATGGATGGATGGATCTACTTAGAAAGAATCCTGAATAAAGATTTTCATCATCATTATCATCCTATCCCACTTAACTATTAATTCCACGGTGTGTATTACGTCCAGCTGTCATCATCATCATTATCATTGTATCCCAATCCTCCCCCTCCCCCCCAAAAAAAAAGGATGGTAGGATCTTGAAACAGGAGAAAGAAACCACTGAACAAGAAGAACTATTAACAGATTGCCAAATGAAATGGGACATACATCCATTCACTCATCATTCATACAAATTTTTGGTTCTGTCTCACAGACAAAATCATCCAGACAATTTTTACCTAGTTTTTGATGCACCGCATAAAATGTTTGTGAGATGTAAGTACAGTATTCTATCAGCTGTCAAGTTAAAGGAGTGCAGACATTGTTATGTGAATCTCCATAAATACATCATCCATTCACTTTGTCTCTTATGAATCCTTTTACTCTCTCACATTCCACTTGTTGTTCCTATGTTGCTTCACCATATCCAACCATCTTCTTCATGGCCTTTTGTGCATCCCCCTACCCTTGGACTCACTCAGACATATAAATACCCTTTTCACAACCTTATTCAGGCACAGTCCTTCTTTATGGCCATATCGTTTAAAGATCAATTACAAGATGGAACTAAAATCTGTGTTCAGTATAGGATCAGATACTGTCAGACACAGAACTGGGGGAGAGGGGCATGAGGGCCTATGCCCATCCTATTTTCAGCAGACTAGTGATTACTTGTAATAAAAAAAACAATGTAGTTCACTAAAATGTATGAAATAAGTATCTTCATAAATATTATAAACAAAAATAATTTCAGTGGAAACAGGGATGCAGTAATAAATTTTTAGGAATTTAGCAATGATTCAACATGAATTCAAGGTAGTGGTCATTCAGCTGGGAGTCATGCCCCCACCCCCTCCTTTCCAGATTGATGAGTCTGGCCCTTTATCTTCTGACATGATCCCAAGTGAAAATCAATATTTATACCCTAGTCATCCACAGTAAATGAAATTTATTACAGTATTTAGTAACTATTTGTGGTAGGTGGGGGTGCCCATCATCCACTCACATAGTGTAATGGTACTCTATTTCAGGGTAGCTCTACACTGAGTGGCAAGCCAAGTGATTTCCTGTAAATCAGGAAATTATTAAATATGCAGGGTGGTAACCTTATAACCAGCCAACACGTGTTCCCTATGCATCAACAAGTGGGTTGGCAGAGGGTTAGTGCTCCTCTCTGGAAAACAACTAACTAAAACCCAAATAAGAAGCCTCAGACCAGGACTGACAAACAGGTGACGACCAAGGACCAAACAAAGGGCATGGTACAGATTGCAACATGGAATGTAAAGGGTGCGAATGATGAGGTGAACGAGAGATTGTCCAGGTGCTTGAGGGTGCAGAACTGGACATATGTGGATTAACTGAGACTACAGGATATGGAAAGGGTGTGAGTGTGAGGCAGTGGGAGTATGGATAGGGAATATGTGCGGGAGTAGGTGAGAATGAGACGGCAAAAGAGGGAGTATGTATCACTGTGTGCAAGAGATGGAAGGAGAATATAAGAGAGTATGGATCAGTTAGTTCATGGATCATGTGGGTGAGATTGAAAGTAGGATTACAAACATGAGTGACTGTGTGTGTATGCACCAACGCAAGACTGTGCAAGCAGAGTGAAAGAAGAGTTCTGGGCAAATGTACAAGCATGCATGGAAAAGTTTGAAAGGAATGAGAGAGTGTTTTTGATTGGAGATATAAATAGAAAAGTAGGGAATGTGAAGGTGGATGGAGTAATTGGTGAGTGGGGTGTGGTTGCAGAAGTGGATAATGGCAGTGCTTTAGTGGACATTTGTGCAGAAAGGGGATTAATGATAGCCAATACCCTCTTAAGGCACAAAATGACTCACAGGTATATTTACATCTCACAAGCATTTTATGGTGAGTGATGAGAATGGTGGGTGGTGAGCTGGATGAATGGAAGGCAATGGTTGAATGTGTGTGTGTGGATGACAGAATGAGGAGGTATGTAATGGATGAAAGAGCATTCAGAGGTTGGGGGAGTGGACTTTCTGACCACTGCTTGGTGGTGGTGAAAGTCAAGGTTCAAGTTCGATGGAGGAACAGGAGGAGGGATGGACATGAGGAAATTGTTCATACAAGGAGGGTTGAAAGTGTGCAAGAGGATGGGAAAAAGGTGGAATATAAGAATGAAGTGGAGGAGCGATTGGGTAAATATGATTTGAAGCAGATGGGGGAGGTGGAGGATGTGTGAAAGATATTCACAGAAGAAATCTGTGCAGCATGTGAGGTGGTGTGTGGAGTGAAGGAAAGATGAAAGGGGGTGCAAGGAACAGCATGGTAGAATGAAGAGGTGAGACAAGCTGTGGTGCAAAAGAAGAAAGCATATAGTGAGTGGATGGAAAGCTGAGGCATGGAGGAAGTTGAGATGGAAGCGAGTGTTCTATTTAGAAGATGAGAGAGGTGAAAAGGTTAGTAAGACAGAGTAAGAAGGGGGCGGATGAGGAATTTGGAAAGAATTTGAGTGTAAAGTGGAGGGAATGTAAGAAAATGTTCTGGAAAGAGGTAAAGAGCGTTAGACAAGGTGTTAAAGAGTTCAGTAGGGGAGTGAAGGATAAAAATGGTAGATTGCTAGTGGAGAAGGGAGGAAAAGTGAGCAGATGAAGACAACACTTTAAGGAATTGCTGAACATAGAGAATGAAAGTAATGCAAGTATCAGTGGCTAGGGAATGGCTGGGAGACAGAGGGATGTGAGAAGAGAGGAAGAAATCAATAGGATGGAAGTTGTGGAAGCAATGAACGTTAAACTTAGAGACTGAAAGTAATGCGAGTAAAAATGGCTGGGGAATGGCTGGGAGAAGGAGGAAGAGATCAGTAGGAAGTAGTGGAAGCAAAGAAGAATGTCAAAATGGAGAAAGCCCCAGAAATTGATGAAGTGTGTGGTGAAATGATGAAACATGGGGGAGATATACATGTAGTAGTAGAATGGATAGGGATGATTTGCTGATTGGCCTGGGAGGAAGGTTGAGTCTCAGAGAATAGAAAGTCAGGTATAATTATTCCCCTGTACAAAGGAAATAGGGAAAAACAAGAGTGTGATAATCATAGGGGCATTTGTCTTTTAAGTGTAAAAGGCAAAGTATGTGGTAGGATACTTATTGGCAGAGTTAGGGAAATAACAGAAGAAATAGCTGAAGAGGAACAGGGAGGTTTTAGGAAGGGAAGAGGTTGTGCAGATCAGATATTAATCCTTAGGTCTTTAGTGGAAAAGTTTTTAGAGAAGGGAAAGAAGCTGTAAGCTGCCTTCATGGATTTGGAGAAAGCATCTGACAGAGTGGATAGCTAAGGAAAGTGGAAAATATTAAGAATACATGGAGTAAACGGAAGTTGTTGAATGCTGTGAAGAGTATGTATGTGGGCGCTAAGGGTGCAATGCACATGAATAATGAACTGAGTGAATTTTTCTATCTGAAGGTTGGACTGAAACAGGGTTGTGTCATGTCTCCATGGCTGTTCAATCTGTATATGGATGGGGTCATAAAATAGATACAAGGTAGGGCAGTGGATAAAATGGTCTTTGAGAGAAATGAAGTCACTGAATGTACAGTGTGGCTGGATGATGAGGAAACAAGGGTTTAAGATAATTAAGGCATGCACAAAGACCACAAATATAAACCATTTACACCAAGAAATAAAACATACTTGGGTAATGTGATGCATAGGGATGAAAGTTTGAGGATGAAATGCTTGAAAGAGTACTTCAAGGATGAAAGGTTGCTGGTTCTTTGAAAGTAGCAATATGAAACAGGGAAGTGAGCATGGAAGTAAAATAGTAGTTGCATGATAGTATTGTGATACCAAATCTAACATATGGATGTGAAGCTTGGAACTTGTTGGAAGAACACAGTTAGTCAATAGTGAGTGCAGTGGAAATGAGTTATTCGAGAAAAGCATGTGGAGTTACATGGAGAGACAGACTGATAAATGAGGAAGTGAAGGAGCATTGTGGTGTGGATGTGAATGTGATAGAAAGCATTAGGAGAAATACACTGAAATGGTTTGGCCATGCGGAGAGGATGGAGAGCAAGAGACTAATGAGGAGAGTGTATATGAGTGAGATGGAAGGGGGGAGACAGAGGGGGAGACCGAGGATGAGATGGAGGGATGGAGTGCAGAGGTATGCGAGAGAGGGGGGGGTGATCCAGGGGGAGGACAGTGAAATGGCGGGGGACAGGGCGACATGGAGGAGATCTGTTTGTGGGCACCCCTTGCAGAACTGAGGCTTCTAGCAATAGATAGATAGATAGACAGGCAGATAGATACATAGATAGATAGACATAGAGATAGATAGATAGATAGACAGACAGACACATAGATAGATAGACAGATCGATAAACAGATAGATAGACAGATAGATAGGCAGATTGATAGATAGATGTAGCAACTAACATTAAGAAAAATATACTGCCTCAGTGACACCACAGAAGCCACTTAGATACATTGGGATAACTTATCAAGGAGATATATTATTTCATTTTTCAACACAGTATACCATTTTCCATGACTGGACGCACCTATTACACTTTTGATTTCCATACTTTGTGATAGGGTTACCTAGACCAAAAAACATGTAAGTCATGGGATTTTTTGTTTTTATACATATATTTCACTGCCAGACACTGCTTTTTGATCAGCTTTGTGATATTATTTTAATAGTTTTTAATAACACTGAAGTATACTATATTGTTTCAGTTCCTGATTCATAAAGAAGGATATGTGCTGATGCTGAGCTAAGGAATTCATGCATAAACTCATCTCCATAACTGATCTTTAGGTACACTCTTTTGCTTTTAAAAACACAAAACAAGGGTTTAAGATAATTAAGGAATGCACAAAGACCACAAATATAAACCATTTACACCAATGAAAAAAACACTCATCCAAATTACGGGCAATAAAAACATAAGAAGTACACAGTTCACTGTTTCAGCACATGATTATATAACTTCATGCTGTACCACCCCTACTGGAAATAAACAGAATACTGTCCTGTATATGGACAGCCTAGCAACATCTAAATACCTGAACAACATCCCTCCTCTCCCACCCAAAATCATACTTCACAAACACACAGACACATAGTCATTCCAAACCTCCAGCTGAAAGGCATCCACTACGAACCACCACTTTAAATCTATCCTTCAGAAACTACCCTACCCAAAAAGAAATGATTACAACTGGCCAGGTTATGATACAGCAGTCACCTTCTCTTACTGCAGTACCAACAAAAAATACAACAGATACAGTCCACATTGTTTCCACTACAGTGCACCCCTCTGCACCACAACATACTGTACTTACAGCACTCATCCCATGAACCTCACTATCACAATTCTTCAATATAGCCTCAATAAATGATCTCTGGAAGCACCCAGATGAAAAAATTGACTTCTTGAGGTCCACTCCATTCATGTCCAGATGAGACTGAAGTTACATCAACAACAACAACAACAACAATTCATCTCTGTGCCTCTTTCAAGCACCATCACTCTGCTCATCTGTAAATTTACTTTTAAAGTTTGTCTTTCACACACAGTATCAAAATTCAAAGTCAGACTCTGTAATTTCCACTTCACATTTGCTATTACCATTGCATCATCCGTAAAACACTTACTACTCATAATTTTCTCTCTTCAGAAACAATCCCTTACCAAATGTCCTCATCTTTTTCATTATTCCATTTATGTATGTATGCATTAAACAGACATGGTAACATGACACAACCCTGTTTCAGTCACACGGCTGAGGTGAGTCTCTCACTAAATGCACAATCCACTCTCACAGAGTCTTTTACTTCATAACACATACTCTGGATAGCTTTGAGTATGCAAACCTCTACCTCATAGGCATATACCTCTAGTAGCTTCCTCAATGTCTCCTGATCTACAGTATCAATTATGTTTTCCTCCAAATACATAAATGGTACAAGCAAAATTTAGGTCTACTTCTAAGAACTTCTCTGCCAGACATGTTTGCAGAAATATCTAGTCATCACATCTCTCGCCCTCCCTGAATTCACCCTGATCCTTCCTTACCAACTCGTCTGTAATTTCCTCCACCATCTCAATCAGTATTCTACCATACACCCATACATGCTCCCTACGTGTCAACAAGTGGGTTGGTGGAAGGTTAGTGCCCCTCCCCGTAAAACAAATAACTCAAAGTCAAATGGCCATCCCTTGCCAGATTGTGAAGTCTGGCATTAGATAGATAGATAGACCTGTATACACCTTTCCTTCCACAGTCAAGAAGCACATACCCAATGGATTTCACATGCTCTCCTATCACCCTTTCCCTCATACAGTGGTACTATTGTACCTTCTTTCAACTTTTCAGGCACCCTTCCTGATATTCTGGCTAATCTATACAGCTTCCAGGTCCAATCTCTTGCTATCTCCCCTCCCCAACTCAACATTCCTCCACCAACACTATCCACTCAATTTCACCACTCACATCATCCACTCCTGAAGCCTTTCCTGTCAGTAATTTTTTCTTTACTGCTGAAAGTACTTCTCTGCTGATCTCACTTTCCAATCTCATTCCTTCCTCAGGTCTAATCATCCTCCAGTTCGACATTACATCATTTCTTTCACATTCATCATTCATTGAGTGCATGAAATGTTCTCTCCATATCTCTAGCTTCTCACCTCTTTCCACTAACACCTTACCATCCATTCCCTTAAATCCTCTGTTACTCTCACCTCCACCTAAAATTTTCCACATGTCTTTCCAAAACAACCTTCTTATTTTCTTTCTATATGTACTGCCTGCCAAACTCCTCATTTACTATGTTTTATGTTCTCTTTAAAATGCTAATACAGTAGTAAATGGCAGTACTTGTATATGTAAATTACTGGCACTGTACTAAGAACCTGAATACACAGCTGTATGGGCAAAACTAGTACAGTACAGCACTGACTGCATGTGTGGTAAATCATGCATATATAAACACAACACCATTAACAATACTGTACAACAGTTACCTTAAAGATATCGTCAGCTGCTCTAAGACCTATAGGCTTGATGTCTGGTTTCACTTTGTCTGCCCTTTTGCCCTTCACACGCTGAACCTGTGGCAACAAGCAGTCCAGTTAGATTATGGATGGGCAATTATCAACTGAATAAATTAGGTAAAAACAGAATGAAAGGAAGAAGCAGAAAAAAACAAACAAACAAAGTGCTTTTTTTCTCTCTCTCTTCCTTGCTGTTCCCTAGGTCCAGTAATCCACCATGTACTGCACATAGCCCTAACCCATCACCTGGCATCTGACCACTAATCCTCACAACTTCTATTGTAATATTGTACAATGAGGATGTCACATTCAATTATACTGTTATGGTATTGGTGGGGGAGTTTACATGATGTATCAGTGGGGCCATATGAAAGAGAAGTGAGCATGGTGATATCAATTTCAAATCCAAAATTGTGGGCTGCTTTATATTACAATAAAATTGCAAATATAGATAATTCACAAGGGAATCCTCTTTGGGCTATTGCTAAAACAATTGATATAATGAAAATGGGTAAAGCTGAGGTTGTACCTGGTGTGCATGCCTAAAAGCTGAAAGTCTCTGAGGATATTGGAGTGAGATTAGCAACTGATTTGATAGATGCTGTTATACATGAATGCATGTGGCAAATAACCAGCTGAAGAGTGATTATGAATGTTTATAAGGCGAATGGTGAAGCTCTTGATCAAGATAACTAAAGGGACCTGAAAATGTTATATAAAATACTGTAGTGATAATCAAGGGAAGAGTACTGTAATGGATAATTAAGAAGAAAATGGATATTTATGAGAAGTTATTTGGTTTCACAAATTGCAGAGGAACTACTGAAGTAGTATGTATTGCTAGGCAACACCAGGAAAAGTTCTTGGGTATGAAAAGAGAAATGTGCAGTGCTTTTTTTTGTTGACTTGGAGAAAACTATTAACATGGTACCTAGAGAGGTGGTACAGTGGGCAATGATGAAACTGAGTGCTGAGGAGTGGATTGTCAGAGTAAGTGTGACAATGTTTGAGGATGCAACTACCTAAGTAAGAGTGAATGGTAGTCTCCATGATGAATCCTCAGTAAATGTTGGAGAACACCAGGGATCAATTCTTAGCCATTTGCTGTTTATGTTGTTTTACGGTAGGCACTGTCAAGTGGATTTAAGAACTGACTTTCCTTGAGAACTGTATGCCAGTGAGCTACTGATGACTGCACAGAATGAGGGGGAGATCACTGAGAGTTTAATATGGTGGAGAGATGGAGTGGAGTTACAGGAACTTAGAAACATTGTGGATAAAACAAAAATGATAATCACTTAAGTGGATGGTAGCACTGTGGTGACTGAGGGTGTGTGGCCAGGTTTGTATGGTGGGAGGGCACTGGGAACAATTCAGTCTTATGTACTGTCTGCAACAAATGAGTACACAAGA
The DNA here is from genome assembly GCF_032717465.1 of Coenobita brevimanus. Lineage (NCBI taxonomy): Eukaryota > Metazoa > Arthropoda > Malacostraca > Decapoda > Coenobitidae > Coenobita > Coenobita brevimanus. The sequence continues at coordinate 3,687,620 of NC_137019.1, read as the reverse complement.
GGTTCAGTGGCATCAGAGGTATGCTGCAGGATGTGGCAGGCTTCGAGTGTGCTGTGTGTAGGGGTGAACAAGGAGAAAGGGCTGGACATGTCAGAACTGATTTGGTGGACATATCCCTTGAGTGTTTTGAGGAATTCGGCTACCTGCAAGGTGAAGTCTGTGCTGGAGGACAGAACTACTGTTAGAAGTGGATGGAAACTTTTACCTTTCCTTCTACAATGTCTGCTGCATGTGTGAAAAGTGTAATGGTTTATGGCTGTGAAACTTGAGCAATAAGGAGGAAGGACACACATATGTTTGTTGGTACAGAGATGAGAATGGTCAAATGGATGTATAATGCTTCCCTGAATGATAGAACTGCAAACTGCATAATCACAAATGAGCAGCTGGGATCTGAAGGCATTGATGATGTTATGCATAAGAGGAGACTGATTATTATTATTATTTTCTTTTGGTATAGGGAGGGCATGTGAAGAATATAAAGAATGATAGCTGGGTGAAAATATCTATCTATGGCTAGATGACTTAATCCTGAAAAACGTGGCTACGAACAATTAAAACATCTCCATCTCCATGGGGGAGGCAGTGGCTCAATCGGTAGAGAGGTGGCCTGCAGTCCTACCGGACCCAGGTTCAAATCCCCGCTGGGGCAGGGAACAGTTTCAGGATCTGAATTTCATAAAATCAGACTTTACTGATCTACCAGACGACCCACCGACATGTCATAAAAATACCTCCACTAATACCAATACACCAGTCCAGTATGAGACAGCCCTGGCATGTACTCAATATGGATGGTGGGTGTTGGCACCGAAGTGAAGACATGTTGAGGTGTATGGTATGTAGGGGGACTACTGGGCCTTGGGAGCAGGCTGTGAAGCCTATGCCCAAAGTAGGACACATAAAAAAAAAAAAAAATGTCATTCTGTCATCTGCCATCAGGTTGCTCTCTCTCCAGTCCACACTCTTTCATTCAATTAGTTTTCCACTCCAACCATCCATATTATCCTTGGTTTCCCCCTCCACATCACTCACATACACCCTCCTGGTCAATCTCTCACTAATGCTTTCTAGCACATTCACATCAACATCACAATGCTCCTTCACTTCCTCATTGGTCAGTTCATCTCTTCTTTTAGCTTCACAAGCTCTGTTTAAATAACTAATTTCCATTCCTCTCATTCAAGACTTGTATTTCTCCAAAAGAGTCCAAGCTTTACTTCAACATGTTAGAGGGGGGGGATTACAATACTATCATGTTCACTTCCCTATTCAGTACCACTGCTCTAGTGAATAAGGAGGGCAAAGCACCGAAAGGAAGATCTAAAAGACTTGGGATGAGGTCCTACAAAATGACTTCATTGTTAAGGGTTAAAACAGAGATGCTGCCAGAGACCAAGTAGCATGGACAGCTGCCACTAGGGTGAACAACACTGAACCATGTCACATGTATAAATATTTTCAAAAACAAAGTGAATGGATGAAACTGGGGCATTTTTATAAACAGTATTTTCAGAAATTGTGCTTGTAATAAAAGTCTGTGACACCTAACTTCTGTCTTACTTTAATTCCTACAGTGTATGATTATGAGAATTTTATTACCTCTGTAACAATAATTACTATAAACAGACAGCACACTCAAAGTGCAAAATGTCTGCTTACAGTACTTGGTCAAATAATGGAATCATATAGTTTATGGGTGAATAAGACCAAGCAATGTGCAGTCAAACAGTTAACTTTATTTATTTATTTATTTTTAAAACTATGTCCATAACTTCATGACTAGTTCATTCGGGATCTGAGAAGGTCTTTTGTACTGAATGTGTCGGAGACTGCCTCCATTAAATTCTTCCATGCCATAAAATGCCTTTATACTTCTTTGTTAATGACATTATTATTTTCAGCTTGGGAAAGACCTCTTTAGACTGAAGAAAAAACTAGTGATACAAACAAGGGCATCTGTGTTTGTATGTGCCTTCATATGTTGGAAAAAAATGCATAAAAAATCCGGGCAAACCTAGAAGTGTGAACTGAAGGGTTTAATAGAAAGGTGACACTGGTTTTATCCGATATTATAAACAGCTAAGGCCAGAAAGGAAAAGATGAATGAAATGATAAATTCTTGGGGAGTGCCAACTTTGGATGGAAACAGGGAGAACTGTATTTGACGCCTGTGCTGGAAAGAAGCTTTGTTGCATAAACACCTACCTTCCAGCAGGAGAGTATCCCACAAATGCAAGAAAACATGAAGAAATGAAGACTAAGAATGAGATGGAAGTGGAGGAGATGTGTGTTTCAGGTAAACCTAGGAAAGTGCAAATCAAAGGAGAGAGAGAGAGAGAGAGAGAGAGAGAGAGAGAGAGAGAGAGAGAGAGAGGGGGGGGGGGGAGGCTGATGGTCAGGCAGGGCAGGATGACAACATTCTGTGAAGATTGGAATTGTACAAGATGTAGCACTGGTGGTTGGAAATGAATTTCTTTTAAAAGTTTAGTATTTGTGCGTGCGTGCGTGCGTGCATGCGTGTGTGTGTGTGTGTGTGTGTGTGTGTGTGTGTGTGTGTGTGTGTGTGTGTGAGGGGGAGATTCAAACAAGGGAGGGGTGGGTGGAATGGTGTGAGTAGAATTGGTAAGAATGGTGGTGGTGCATGGCAGGTTAATGAATTGTGAAAATGAACATTGTAGGTTGGTTGGTATAGGGATGGAAATGGTCAGTTCGAAATTTTATGGATGAAAAAATAATGGCAAAAGCAACAACAGTAACAAAGTATGCATACTTCTTTTTTGTACAGTTGACGTCCCATGATACAGTTGATATTTATATAGATATAAAACTTGCATGACTTTTTATTACTGTATTTGATATTCAAACAGTTCTGTGCAAGAAAGTGTTAGAAGATAATCTGACCCAATAAGATCAAGATGTTTACTGATGCACATTGCACAGTACATGTTTTATGTCAAGAAGAAATTTAGCAGCTTTATAAACGATAAAAACAACAAAGTCTGCTATGATAAATCAAAGATGACTCACCCCAGCACCTGTTTTAATAGATATAGAGACATGGATGAAGAGTGTCGCAGAGTCCATTGGTTCCCCCATACTGGACAGCAGCCGCACATGCCGGTAGCCTTGGGTCGAAGGTGGATAAACCAAAATAGGTCAAAGCAGGTTTGCAAAGGACAAAATAAAACACTTTAAAAATAGGATACAGTTCAAGTGTTTGATTATACATGATTTTGCAGAAATAATATAACTTCAAAATACAATGCTTCAGAATTTCATGGTGTACATCTTTTGCCATACAGACTGTGTGCATTATTTGGATGAAAACCCAGGTACAATATACCGTTACTGTAATACAGTATAGAATCTACCTGTACATTAATTCTGAAACTAAACATATCCTAATGAATACATAAAACACAAAGATTTCTAGTCGTTAAACCATAAAAGTGGAGTAGTGAAGCTATAGTAAAAGCAACTTATCTCAAAATATTTTCAAAGTTCTACTGACAAGAACTTGTCTGTGGCAAAGGAGGAGGTCATGCACCTAGCTGGAGATGTAGAATACTTTCTTCAGTTATGAGGAAATAGTGTGAGCCAAGATAAATGCACTAAAGTTTCAATCTTGCCAGGTATGAATGTCTCATCTCTTGCTCACCTGTTTGGATGCAGTCAAGGGGGATGGTGCACTGACCCACAAAGTCATCACCAATAAAATCATCATCCAGGACTACAAATCGCACCAAGGCCAACTCAGGTAAGGTGATATGGAACTCAAAGCTTTCATCAAATATTGGGAAGCTGCTGTCATTGCTTACAGTTCGTGTCTTGGCCTCTGGTGACATAGACAAGCGAATACAATATTAGGGTTCATGACTGGAAAGGCTTTAATTCAAAGACTGAGTTGAGGGTTATAAAAGGAAATGCACTGATTCACTGTACAATCTGCAGACAGAGATAACACTGTGCTACAAGAAATGACGTTTGGATTATAAGACACATATTACAAGACTCAAGTGAAAAGACCTGTGTTAGATCATTAAGACACAGGGGTGAAAGAACTTGGGGAAAAGGTTCTCTGCTTAAAACTAGGCACATCTGAGGAAATTATCCTTGACTCACCAGTACAATCAGCTGGAATTCCAAATATCTGAATAACAACATACGGGTCAATAAAGCTGGCTTTTGTTGCCGTGGAACCACGAGGCTTTGGAAGACACTGGCCGCTGATCACCTGAATGAATAGGGAAATTATGATGAAACTACTGCTAACTTGTGCAGACTGATTCAAATTCAATTCTGGGTGGTATTGGATGATAAATACGGTATAGTTAGACACTGAACCAAAGATACAACTTCCCATTTCATTCATTTTCTGGCACACAGTACTGTAAAGTTAGTAAAGCAGCCTACTGATTTCTCTTTTACCTTGTCATGCTTGTCATGCCCATTGTGAGCCTCGGACTAAATTGCAGCCTCTTACTAAGCATTCTCCCATTTCATCTCTACCAAACTCTCAGTCTTCTTTAATCCAAGGCAGATAAGAATTCACTCAGCCAATACTGTATCAGGTAATGCATATCTTCCAAAAGAAAAAAATACAGTTATGTCTCCTTGAACATAAGACTCCTTCCTTGCCATACATTCAAAACTTTTCTCACCTTTATTTTGAGGAGCTGAGGGGCCACACCAGGTATGGTGTCACGAGAGTGAGCTGAGAAGAGCGAGATGTGTTCTCTCATAACAGCTGGCTTCAGCAAGTACCCACATCCACCATTAGCCCGGAACCTGCCCTCATACACATCCATCATTTGTCCTGGTGTCTGGAAATTAAGAGCCACTACGGGAAAGAGGAGGGAAAAAGCAGGGTTAATTATATATTAATGAATATAATATACAGGCAAAAAATATATATCTGAAAGAAAAACGGGTTCTGTACAAACTAACAAGACATCAGAATAGCAATAAAAAATCCTCACAAATGAACAACTACACTCAAACAGATATACATACAGGAAAATGATGTTTCCTCTTAAGGAATCCCAGTACTGGGGTTGGCTATGGTACAGCTGATGTTTTCCAGGGACTGAAAGCTTAGCCAAGTGTCAAAACCAACTACAGTAATTACTTCTCAACAGCTGCAGAAAGATGTTTGGAAAAAAAGATATCTAAGATGTGTAATAAAATCTGTGACAATGTAAAGAGTTTCAGATTGGACTCTGACTGTAGAGTCTTTACCTGTAGGTGAATGTTTCTTGCCAACGAGTGATGATTATGTACCTAGTTGCCAAATGTAAAGCCACACTTCACTGTCATGGTAGTACCTCCCAGTACCTCCCAGAGTCGACAGTAGTTATCCATTGATTATCTATACCCGCCACCAAACAACCTGTCTCATAGGCCCCACACAGAGAGTGGGAGGCTACAGACCAAAGGCCAGGACTCCAGGAAGGGGATGGGGCTTAAGAGACAAGTTGCCTGGTGGCAGATCAGTCTCTCCCATTCTGTACAGGTACAGTATTGTAAACTACAAAATCACAATGAGCTCATGTGTACAATTACTCAACAAAGTTCACAACTCACCCATCTGACATCCGGCATTCCAGAAGTCCTGAGGGTTGTAGTTGGAAGAGTCTACCCTGGATGAGTTGGGATAGACGCGAGTGAGGTACTTCTTGTTGTGGTTGACCAGTTCCTCAGGACAGGTCAGGGCTAGTTTGGCTGCAGTTGATTCACTAAGACTACTCATCTCGCTTGCATCATCTGAGCACCATTAAGAAAGGAGGCTTTTTAAGATAATGGGAAAATTGTCAAGAATATCTGTTACATGTAAAGGGGTGTAGAAAGAAGTAGAAAAGTGATGAATACGAAAATATGAGTGAATGAGGCCAGGAAAAGAATATAGGATGTTGGGATGAGGAAAGAAATGACAGGGAGTTTAACGGCACTGCATTCAAACAACTTTTGGGACCAGTACCTTTTGCATGACCATGTCAGTCAAAAAGTAAAAATGGATGTAGGTCACATCCTTCATAGAATAGGTAAGTGATGGGCAACCAGGACAACAGAGTGGTAACCTAGAGATGGTGTTGTTGTTGTTGAGTAACCCTGGTCAATCAGGCCATTAACTGCAGGCAGACAACCACCCACACAGTGAACTCTTGTGGAGTGAATTGATGTTCCCTTGTGGAAAATGATGCCTCACCACAGCAAGGCACAGGGAAAAGCATGGAGGTTTGGTTCCTATATGGATGCTGAATATGTGTCAATCCACCAAGTTAACAGGGGCACCATAGTAGGCTCCACATTAACCCCATAATGCCTAATTGCATCAATTGATGCGATGAGAATTTTATGCCAAATTGCCTAATCGCAGCAATGGAGTGGGGCCTGTAAGAAACTGTGCAGCACATCCTCTGCCCCTATTATGATGTACATAGCTTCAGGCCAATGAGAACTCGCCCCTGAGGTGGTGTGAGGGGGGGGATCGGACCAACCCAGGGGGTGGGGGGGCACCCCCTCTCTGAGCCACCTCCGTGCCACCCTCTACCCTACTCCCTCATTCCCTCCTTGTCCCCCATCACCCTCCCACCCCTCCATGCACCTGCATCTCTCCTCCCACCACCACCTGTGTCCCTTCCCACCCACTCTCGCCCCTCCTCCCACACTGCTAGCCTTGTGTCCCCCCTGAACTCCACCCCATCCCTCCTTCCATGTCCCTCACTACTCCCCACCCCCCCTACAGACCTCTGAGAGGTATCAGGCCACCAAGATGTTACAGAACACACAGAAGTGCTTTCTTTTCATGCGAAAAGTTGGTCATTTTTCCAATTCCCGTACCTACAGGCTTACTCCCCACAGCCTACTTTATCTCCCCACAGCTTAGTAATCTCCCCACACCTACATACACCTGTTTTCGTGGCTGGTGTGACAGAACACTTTGAAATGACCTGTTTCAATAAGAAAAATAAGTAGTTATCAAAATTTTTATGTTTAGATTGTTTTCGAGGGGTAACTATTATAAATTTTTGTGAACTTTGATGCGCGATTGTGTGGTAACCATTAGGCCTACAGGGATGTGGACTGCGTTGTCATATGTGTAAATTCTTCCTCTTTAGCCAGAACACAATCAATTTGCCCTTGGTGAAAGCTGACGAAACCCCCCGGGAATTGTGCCGGGGGGGGGGGGGATGGTTTCCTGGGAGTGAAAGAAAGTGGCAGACAGAGAACAAGATGGTGAGATGAGAGTTGGAGATTCACTGGAATTGGGTTCATAGTTTTTAAGCAGCAGTGCCATCTCTGACGATGTTTTGGGCCACTGGAAAGAGTTTTTAGGCAAGCACATATTCAGTTATGAATGCTGGGGCTACTTTGGGGGAGTGTCAATTAGTCATGGATTTTTACTAGTTGCCAACAATGACTTGCTGGCTAACGCACTCAGTTACCATGTCCATTCACTTTCTTCTTGGCCTATGATGTCTCCTTCCACCTTCATTCTTACTCACATAATATTTCTCTTTCACATCCATTCGCTCCATATGACCATGTCGTCTCAGCACAGTATGTTCTCTTTAATTTTATTACAGTATAAATAGACTTCTCATCTCTCTCCTCCCTCTCTCTCTCTCTCTCAACTCACGTCTAGTCTTAGATGTCTGTATGTCTGTGAAGCGAGCCCGATGAAGTGAAATGAGTGAGGACAGTTCTCGACACAGCCTTATCTTCTTGGGGTTGTTGTTCCTCTTGGTCTCACCCCCCTCATCCTCATCTGAGACTTCACCCTCTTCCAAGTCCTCTCGGGGCAGTTTCTTTCCCTGTGGAGGAGGGGTGGTGAGAGGGGAAGAAAAGGTGGCAATGGAAAGAACAATATATAAATATGAGTAAAAGGGAAAGGAGGAAAGGAGGTGCATTTGGGGAAGAAGGTAGAGGATTAACTGGAAGAGCTGAATTTATTAAGTTGACTGCACCTATATATATTTTTCAAATAAAGAATTCTGGTGTACACCTCTTTTTAACCATTTTCTACAGGAATTTTTCAATTTGCAAAATGCAGCTGCTGCTCCATTTTAGTTGCCACTTAATGTACATAGTGGGATCTATGAATATGTAACAGGATTCCACCTCTAACTTCTTTAAAACTGACTTGCATGTATACTCTACAAGCTACACTCAGATGCAATAATCAGTATCTCCCTCCCATCCTCAAAAGACAAAACCAGGGCCAATAAACAATCCATTCACTTTATGGCAAAGCAAACAATAAAAGAGGGTTAGTTCATGGTGAAATGATGAGGGGAATTGGGAGGACAAATATTACTTCCTCATAGCTCTGTCTGCTGGAGGAATAATGAATGCTGCTTCTGTCTGTACCAACAATCTCTTAGGGCTCTGCTACATTACTCAAAATCCAACATAATACAGTATACACTACTGTAGGTCCCAACAATACTTACAGCATTATTATTATTATTTTTGTGTCACACTTAAATTTTTATCATTATCACAATGATAGCATTTTGATTTTTATAGGCAAATACCAATTTCATACAACATACGAGAGTGCCCTTAAGGAGTTAAGGAAGGCAGTGTACTGGTATATAGCAACCCTTCCAGTCTGAAAAAGCTTTCTTACGCTAAATTAAACAGTTTGGAGACAGTAAAAATGAAATTAATATCATGTTTAAGGGTTCAAGAGGTTAAGTCTTGTTTCTTGGTCACAGCTTTCTCTTCCACTCCTACAGTGGTGGATAAATCCAATGAGTATCCCTAACTGTGTCACTCACTCACTCACTCACTCATTCACTCACTCACTTCCTCACTCACTGAACATTTTTGACGGATGAAACCTTGCATGCTGCAAATGTATAGCTTTATAACTGTCACAATTATGGAGGATATTCAGGGGTGAAGATATTGATGATGCGCTTGATTTGCATCTGGGATGTTTCAATGGGTTGTTTCCAGTGACAAAAGACATGTTTCAGGATGTGCTGGGGTGGTGGTATGTTGGGTATCACACGCACTACCACAATACTACAATTCTCACATTACCATCCCTCACTACCACACCCTGTTCCCACACTACCATACTCCTCACACTACCACACTACCACACCCCTCACAATACCACTGCTCACTTTACCACATCTTCCACATTACTTCACCCTTTGCACTGCCACACTCCCACACCTCTCACACTACCACACCTCCCACATTACCTCACCCTTTGCACTGCCACACTATCACATCCCTCACACAACCACACTTCTCACAGTACAATATCCCATACACTACCACACTACTGCACCCCTGCATACTATCACACTCTTCACAGTACCACAGCTATCATACTACCACACCCCTCATACTATACCACATCCTTCATACTAACACACTACCACACCCCACACACTATCACACTCCCCACGCTACCACTTCCCTCACAATCACACCCCTCACACTACCTCACTCCTCATACTAACACACTACCACATTCCTCACAGTCACACCCCTTACTGCCACACCTCTCACACTATCATCCTACCATATCCCACATACTACCACAACCCTCACACAGCCACACTCCTCACACTATCTTACTACCACATCCCTCACACTGTCACACTACTACACTCCTCACACTATCATACTACCACTTCCCTCACACTGTCATACTACTACACTCCTCACACTATCATACTACCACATCCCTCACACTGTCACACTTCCACACTCCTCACACTATCATACTACCACATCCCTCACACTGTCACACTACTGCACTCCTCACACTATCATACTACCACATCCCTCACACTGTCCCACTACTACACTTCCACACTCCTCACACCATCATACTACCACATCCCTAGCACTACTGCACTACCACAACCCTATCACTACCACACTACCACACTCCTTATACAGTACTACCAAATTACCACACCCCCCTCACACTACCACACTCCTTATACTACCACAACCTTCACACCACCACACTCTTAACACAACCAACCTTCCAAACCCCATACTAACACAGTACCACACCCCTCCCACTATCACACCACCAGACCCCTCACATTACCTCATCCCTCGCACTGTCACACTACCACGCCATTCACACTACCACAGCTCTCACACTACCATGTTACCACAGCCCTCACACTACCACACCCTCAGGCCAGATAAATAATTAGGGCGGATGGGGAAATTAAGTTGACATGGAAATTTGCCCGGGTAGTCGATGCAGAACTGTCAGCTTGCCTGCCTGCCTGCCTGCCTGCCTGCCTGCTTGTCTGCCTGCCTACCTGCCTGCCTGCCTGCCTGCTTGTCTGCCTGCCTACCTGCCTGCCTGCCTGCCTACCTTCCATCCTCCTTGCCTGTTTGCTTGTCAGCCTGTCTACCTACTAACCTTCCTGCCTTAATGTCTGCTTTCCCCACCATGTCTCTGAGCTTGTCTGCCCGGCCTCTTCTCTGCCTTCTGTCGTACTTGGTTTCCTGCCCATTGACCTGTCTACCTACCTACCTGCTTGCTCCTCACTTCCCTGGTCTTGCCTTTTGCCATCAACTGTGATTTAGTTCTTACTTCCCTGCAGGCCTTCTCACCTGCCTACTGATCTGCATGCGTTTTCCTGAAATACTTGTCTGTGCTCACTTTCCTGCCCCTCCTCCATCTCCTCTGTCTGTCTGTCCTATTTTTTGTCTGCATCTCTTTCTATTTGAACCTGCTTTCTTAGTACACCTTCCTAGTTTGTAATCGTTTCCTAGTCTGTTTATTTTTTCTGCTGCTCTACCTGGTTCCAACGTAGCTCTCTCTCTCTCTCTCTCAACTTTTCCTTGCCATCCATTTGCTTGGGGTTTCTTTTCTCATACGAGTGGCCTGCATACTTTTTTTTTTTTTTTAATTCTTGCTTCCCTTTATTATTTCCTGGTACCCTTTTTATTTCTTGCTTGTTTTTATATTTTTGCCTACTATATCAATTTTTCCCTACTTTTATTATTCCTTACTGAATTTTATCATTCCATCCGTAAGTTCTCATTTCCTGCCTACCTTTATCATTCCTTGCCTGATATTATCCCTGCCGGAGTACTTTTCTAATTTCTTTCTTACTTTTCTCACTTCTTGTCTATTTTTCAAATTTCCTACATTTTTTTTTTTTCACTTTCTGAATTTTTTAAAAAAATTTCCTGTTTACTCTTCATATTTCTGGTCTAGCCATTTCCTGCCTGTTATTCTATTTTGCTTCATATTTTACTGATCTACTGCTTACCTTTCTGCATGCATACTTGGATTCCGCACTTGACTCTTCCTACCTACCTGTACTCCTGCCTACACTCCTGTCTGCCTGCATACTTTCTCTTCATGGAACTGCTTCCCCTCTCTTCCATCAGTCTGAATATGTTCGAACCTGTACCCCACAGACACAAGACTGTTCGAGTGACTATACTGTACGTAAAAGATAAATGAACAGACGAGGAACATCAAAAAAGAACTTTTCATGGTAACTTTCAAAATGTAGTATATGATCACTGTTACACTCACAAATTAAGTGTGATGCGAAATCGTTACTCAGCATCCTTTACGTTGTTCATTCATTTATTTATTTTTTTTTACATGGACCATAAACCTGGTTACAAACAAACGTTTGTTTAATAAATTCCATACAATAAATAAGTATTCTATCGGCCAAAAAATAGATATCCCTATTAGTACTGACATGATTTTGTGGCTAAGTACAAGTTTTTAAAATTTTCCTCATAAATCATTTTCTTAGCCAAGTAAGTCTTTCTTCTGTTATCGCAACAGAATATACGGTAAGAAGAGAAACATGGGTCTTTAGGGCGCCCCTCTCCTCAGGGAACGACCGCCCTCCTGATGCTTCATCTGGATCCGCCGATGCTGCTGCCTGTATGCCTACCCAGTTGCTTCCCTTCCTGTCTGCCTGCTTGACCACCCTGCTCACTTGCCTGCCTCTGCCTGCTTAACAACCTGCCTGCCTGTTCCTGATTCACTACCTGAATGCCTGTGCTTGTTTCACAACCTGACTGCCTGTGACTGCTTCACAAACTGCCTCATTACCGGCCTGCCTGTGCTTGTCTCATTACCTGCTTCCCTGTGTCTGTCTCACTACCAGCCTACCTGTGCTTGTCTCATCACCTGCCTGCCTCCGTCTGCCCCACTACCTGTTTGTTTGTGTCTGCTTCACTACTTGCCTGTCTGTCTGTCCCTGCCTCACCTCCTTCTTGACTGTGCCTGTGACTGCCTGCCTATGCCTCACTACCTGCCTGCCTGTGCCTGAAACACTATCTGCTGCCTGTGCTGCCTCACTACCGTCCTCCCTGCGCCTGCCTCACAACCGTCCTGCCTGTGCCTGCCTCACTACTGTCCTGCCTGTGGCTGCCTCACTACCATTCTGCCTGTGCCTGCCTCACTACCGCCATCCTGCCAATACCTGCTCACTACCTGCCTGCCTGTGCCTGCCTCACCACTTGCCTGCTTGTGCCTGCTTCACTTCCTTCCTGTCTGTGCCTCACTACCTTCCTGCTCGTGCCTGCCTCATGCCTTGCCTCTCTGCCCTTCCGCCTCTACGTGTCCCTGCCAATTACTGTCCTGATTGCCTGCCTTCCTGCCTGCTTGTGTCGCTCCTTCATTATTTGTTTGTGTGCTTGTGTGCTTGCCTCTCTGTGTGTATGTGTCTTTGTTTCAGTGTTTCAGTATGTGTAACCTAAGCCTACACTACTAAACTCTTTTTACTTAAATTGGACTAAAACTGCGATCTCTCCATCTTGAATACTGATATAGCAACAGGTTAAAATTCAGTATGACGAAAGTCACGGAGAGTAGCCATGGAAAGGATATACAGCCATATTTTTTTTCTTTTTTCTGCAATTGAGGTAATAAGCTGCGAAAAAGGACAAAAATCTGGGCCAATCACTTCAGTACACCACTGTCAACATCACTACCACGCTAACGCAATTTCCATCATGATTACTTACAGTATTTCATTATCCACGACCAACATCATCACCATCATCACCATCAGCACTTACACTATCTAACTTCACCATGATATGCCTTTTAACCTCCTCTCTCTCTCTCTCTCTCTTGTCCTGCCTAAAGAGAGTCAAATAAAGAACAGCCAGAATTAAACCCGGTCTTATCTCTATGCTTGCACACTGCGTCTGAATTGCTGGCATCGTAGGCAGGGGAAAAAACAGAGTGACTGTTCCAGAGTTGACTTGTTTTGTACGTTATCAACAATCACTACCACTGCCACCCTCACCACCAATCAGCATCATTATCACCACTTACATCCACCATCACCGCCGTCACTAACTACACCAGTACTACTATTAATCAACAACTGCCCCCACCACCTTCATCACCACTCCTTATCTCTGCTCGTCACCTCCGTAACCAGCAACAGTCATCACCATCATCATCATCACCATCACTACTCACTACCAGTATCACTATTCATCATTAACATCACGATTACTCAATATAAACATCCTCCTCCTTACCACCACTGCCACTACTGAAATCACTCATTACTTCCGTCTTCATAAAAGTCACCGCCATTTACATCTACCCAGGAGCCAAACCTCCACATATTTCCCCGAACCTCGCCGTGGGAAGGACCCTGGTGCGACCCTGATGAGGCGTTGTGGGGCACCGGCTCCCTACATGATGTATATACTGTACTGTATCTGTGGTTGACCTGTGTTCGACAGATTTGCTCGGCCAGGGAGACTGGGGTTAAGCAACAACAACAACAACAACACTCATCACCATCACCTTCACTAGCATTACCATCACACCCATTCATCACCACCTCTGCCACCACCAGCTTTCATCACCAACTACGTCACCACTTAGTACCGCCTTCATCATCACTCACCAAGATCACTGTCACTATCACTTACCACCACCACCATCACTCGTCACCACCACTCATCACGATTCATCATCCCCACCAACACCACCATTCATCACGACTCATCAAAACCACACACCACCAACATCACCACCATTCATCACCACTCATCGCCACCACTAACTACGACTCAGCACCACCATTCACCACCACCATCACCAATACTCATCACCACCACTCAACATTACCACTTCCACCCCAGCTGCACAGCGGGGGCAACTGGGAAGGACAAGTGGACCAGCCACGTATTTTTAGTCGGCGGTGGAGGCAGAGGTGGAGAGGTGATGAGAGGAGTGGACGAGAGGGAGGGGAGAAGAGAGGAAAGGAAGGAGGTGGAGAGAGGAGTGGCAGAGAGGGGGGGAAGAGTGGAAGAGAGGGAAGTGGGGGAATTGGAGAGGGATGGAGTGGCAAGTAGAAAGGGGAGAGAAGGAAGGACTGGATGAGGGAGGAAAGAAGGATGACTATAAGAAAGAAGAGAGGGGAAACAAACGAAAGAGCTGATTTAATATGTACTTTTCTGGAAGAAGAAGAAGAAGAAGACGAAGAAGAAGAAGGAGGAGGAGGAGGAGGAGGAGGAAGAAGAGAGAGAGAGAGAGAGAGAGAGAGAGAGAGAGAGAGAGAGAGAGAGAGAATCCACGCAAACCCTACGTGCCACCAAAATTCAGTACACTGTATTATCCCACACTTCCTCCACATTCTTCCCTCCAACTGATTCCTACCCCCACTTCTTCCACTTCATTCCTCCTCCAACTTCCTCCATTTTCCACCTCACCCCTCCTCCACTTCCTTTCATCCTTCCATCTCCCCTTCCTTCATTTCCTTCCTTCCCTCCACTTCACCCGCTCTTCCACTCTCCTCCTTCCCTCCACCTCACTCCTCCTCCACTTCCCGCCTTCCCTCCCCTTCCCTTTTCCACTTCACTCTTCCACCTCCTTCCCTCCACCACACCCCTCCTCCACTTCTCTCCATTCCTTCACTTCATCCCTCCTGCATTTCCCCCTTCCTTCCTATTATCTACCCGTGTACTGTCCTTCCTTTAACTTCGTCCCTCTTCCATTTCTTTCTTCCTTTCCTCCATATTTTTTGTTTTTCACTCTAATCCTCAATGTCTTTCATTTCCTCCACCCTCTCATTTCTTTCCATCCACCTCTCCACTCCTTCCTTTCTTCCTTGATTGTATAAATCGTCTGGAGATAGCGAGAATAAAGCAGGTATTAAGCCAGAGGAATGATGGAGTTAAACACAATGATGACAGTGTGATTTTGCAAACAGAGCTAATTTTAAGTTTAGATCTTTTACATGTTGCCAGACCCACAGGAGCGGCCCTAACCAGTGTGTGTCCCTAACTATGTCATTCACTCACTCATTCACTGTCTGAATCACTGTACCCTTTTGAAGAATGGAATCGGGTGAGTTGTAGCCGATGAGATTTATGAGCGTCACAATCATGGATGCGCGTGTTGAAAGGAGCGGGTTATTGGTGGGGTATCTGGTGTGTGTATGGGGCATGTCTGAGGTGTGTCTGACAAGCATGTGCTGAGCATCTGGGATGTGTTTGGGGTGTGTCTGAGGGGTATTTCCAAAGTCAAAGGTCACTTTTTGGGATGTAAAAGGGTGACAGACACGGTTAAGGTGGGTGTGGCCATCGCAGGTAACCTCATTTTTTTTTTAGGGGGGGTGAGGTGGGGGGAGATAATATTGCATGCACTTTCTGAGGTGGGAAACTGAAACTTGGTGTGCATATTGACCACCTGCTTCGTTTTTATTTGTTTCCTGGCGGGTGTAGCAGTTAAACTTATCAATATTTGTCCTTCTTCCCTTCGCTTCCTTTCTTTCTTTCTTCCTTCGTTCTCTCCCCTCCCTTCTCTTCTTTTATCTCATCGTTCCTTCTTATCTTTCCTCCCTCCCCGTATTTCATCCACTCCTTCCATTTTCTATTTCCTTCTCTCTCTTCCCTTTTTCATCCTCTCCTTTGCTTCACCTCCTTTACCTTCCTTGTACACTTTTTTTCATTAAATCTTTTACTCTTTCCTTTCATCTCTTCGCCTTGTTTCTCTTTAATTTTCAGGACCTTCCTTGCAGTTCACTTTTTTTTTCTTCTTCCTCATTATTTCTTTCGTTCACTTTTCCCTATTTCTCTTCCTGCGTTTTCTTTCTTTCCGAATTGACTTTTTCTTCTGTATTCTCATTTTCCCTTCATTTCTTCTCGCCTGTCCTTCCTTCTCTTTTCACTCCACCCACTCTTTCGTCCTCCTTCACCTCCTTCCCTCCGTCTTCTAGTATCCTTTGATCTTTCTTTGTTATTTTTTTCTTTGCCATCTTCTTCCTCCTCTCTCTCCTCTCTCTCTCTCTCTCTCTTTTACCTTTCCATTCTCCACACTTTCCCTCTCTCCTTCCTGTTATTCCACCTTTTTAATCTTCCATCCTCTCGCTCTTTCATCTTCCCTCCCCTCCTCCTTCGATGTCACCCTCCCTCCCACCGTAAACTTTCCTTCATTTTCCACTCCTTTTCTTCCCTCCTCCAGCCTTCCTTCTTTACTTCATTCTCTCTCTTCATCTTCCCTACCTCCAACTTTCCTTCTTTCCATCCTTGTTTCCTTCATTCTTCCTCATTTTCCCTCTCAGCCTCCCATCCTTTTCTTTCTTTCTCCTTCCATCCCTTCTCTTCTTATCCCCCTCTCTCTAGTTTTCCTTCTTTCTTTCTTCCTCCACTCTTCATCTTCCTTCCCTTCTACTTTTCTTCCTTACCATTCTCCTCATTTATTCTACTTCTTGCCTTCCTTCGTTTTATTTATTTATTTTTTTTAACTCTTTCTTCATTCCTTCCCATTCTCCTCACCTCCCCCCCCCTCCTTTCTCCTTATTTTTTCTTTTTTTTCTTCCTTTCCTTTTCCTTCACATCCTCACCTTCCCTCTCTCCTGCAATCCTTCATCCATCCTTCCTACCCTCTTCAATCTCCCTCCACTCTGCTTTCCTTCAAGCCTCCCTCCTTCCTTCTCATTGTCATTTTCTTTCCATTTAGGTCTTCCATCCTCCTACGATCCTACTTGAATTAACTGTTTCCTTCCTTCCTTCCTTCCGTCCTTCCTGCCTGCCTTCCTGCCTGCCTGCCTTCCTGCCTGCCTGCCTTCCTTTCTGCCTGCCTTCCTTCCTTCCTTCCTCCCTGCCTCTCCTCTACCCTAATGCAGACTAAAGCCCCGACTAGAACAAATCCTTGAGATGCAAAAACATGGGGACTGTGTGGCTCTCCGACATGGGCAGGGTAAGAGTAGGTCAGGGTAGGGCAGGTCAGGGTAGGGTAGAGTAGGGTAGGATAGGGCAGATCAAGGTAGGGTAGGGCAGGGTAGGGTAGGGATA
Source organism: Coenobita brevimanus (assembly GCF_032717465.1). NCBI lineage: Eukaryota > Metazoa > Arthropoda > Malacostraca > Decapoda > Coenobitidae > Coenobita > Coenobita brevimanus. The sequence continues at coordinate 3,670,322 of NC_137019.1, read as the reverse complement.
GGGTAGGGTAGGATAGGGTAGGGTAGGATAAGGTAGGGGAGGGGAGGGGAGGGGAGGGTAGGGGAGAGGTAGGGTAGGGTAGGGCATCGCAAGGCAGGATAGGGAACGGCAAGGCAATGAAAAGCAGAGCAGGACAAGACAGGGAAAGGCACGAAAGGGCAGGAGAAGGGGGGGGGGAAGGGTTGGAAAAGGGAGGAAAAGAGGAGAGAAGGGAGAGGACGAGGGGAAAATGTGGAGACAGGAAAAGAAATGTGAGGGAAGAGGAGTGGAGGAGAAATGAGAGAGGGAGAAGAAGAGAAATGAGAGAGGGGGAAAAACAGAGACGAGAGAAGGGGAAGAAGAGAGATGAGAGAGGGGGAAGTAGAGAGATGGAGAGAGGAGAGAGAAGAACACGGGATTTTAATAGAGGAAGGAAGAGAAAGAGAGGATATCAGGAAAAGGAAGACTAGAGAGAGAGAGAGAGGGAGATGGGAAGGAAACAGGAGGTAGTGAGAAGAGAAAAGAAGAAAGAGCAGAGAGGTGTAAAGAGAAGGAAAAGAAGAGGTGGAACTGAGACGAGAGAAATACAATATAATGCAAACTGTAAAAGCCCTACGGATACTTTCTGACTGTTAAGGAGAAAAACAACAACTGTGGTATCTGTTCTATGAGGTCGACGGATGGCAAATCAAAAATCCTCCCTCTCACTCGCCTGTCTCTCCATCCTAAGCTGTCAGGTAAAGTGAAAGGAGCACATGAATCAAAGAGAGAGCCATTTAAAGTAGGGGAGGAGGACAGATGGAAGAGGGGGAAAGGAAGAAAGAATGGAGGGAGAGGAGAATAAGGGATGAGAGGACGGAAGAGGAAATTGATAACGAGAGGAAAGGGAAAGACGGAGACAGGAAAATGGCCGGAAGTGAAACGAAAAGAGAGGAAAGAAGAGAAAGGGAAGAAAATGATAAGTGACGTGAGGAGAGGCAGGAAGGGTGGAGAAGAGAGAAAGTAGGAGGAAAGGGAGGAGAGGAATGAAGCGAGATCAAAGATACGAAAGAGTTGAGGAAAGAGAAGAGAGAAAGAAAAGAACACGAGGGATGGACGAAGCAGGTGAGTTAACAGTAGATAAAGAGAAAATAGAAGTATATATGAGGCAATGGAAACGAGAGAGAGAGAGAGAGAGAGAGAGAAATTTCTATGACAAAGTAATGCAATCTGGCAGCCTTACATTTCCATTAGGGAAGCAAGAGAGGGAGAGGAGGGAAAATAGAGAGAGAGAGAGAGAGAGAGAGAGAGATTTTCATCTCTCTCTCTCTCTCTCTCTCTCTCTCTCTCCCATTTTCCTTCCTTTCTTCTTTGTTTCTCACCCTGAACACCCTTTCTCATCCCGATTCTCCTTCCTTCCTCCTCCCTTTCTTCCTTCCCCATCTCCTTCCCTCTTTTCTCCTCTCTCTTCCTCCCTCCCTCCCTCCTCTTCTTCCTTCCTCTTTTCTTTCCCCCCCCTCTCTTCCTCCTTCTCTCCTTCCTTCCTTTCCTTTTCCTTTCCTCCCTCCCTCCTCTCCCTCCTTCCTCTCCTCTTCCCTCGCTCCCTCCCTCCCTCCCTCCCTTTCTCCCTTCATCCACTCCTGTCGATACCTAACTGGACACTTTCTCTCCCCTCCGTCCCTCTCTCCTCCGATCCTCACCCTTCCTCCTCCATCTTTCCTTCTTTCCCTTCCTTATTTCATCTCTTATCACTTCCTTTGCTAAATCTCCCTCTCCCCCCCCCCTCTCTCTCTCGTGATTCTTCTTCATTCCCTCTGTTCTTTCCTTCTTCTTTCCTTCCCTTCTTCCTTCCTTCACTCGTTTTTTCCTCCTCTCTCCCTCCCTCTCTCTCTCTCTCTCTCTCTCTCTCTCTCTGCTGCCATCTCCCTCCTCCCTTCCTTCATCCATTCTTTACCTATTTCCCTCCTTCCTTCTCTCTCCCTTCCTTCGTTCTCTTCCTACCTTCCTCCCATCTTTCTCTTTTCCCCCTTCCTTTCTTCCTTCGCTTCCTCTTCTCTCTCTCTCTCTCTCCTTTCTTCACTCGCTTGCTCCTTCCTTCGTTCCGTCACTTTCTAATTCCTTTCTTCCTTCACGTTTACATACTTCATCCTCCTTCTCCTTCTCTCCTATCGCTCTCTTTTCACTCCTTCCTTTTTTCCTTCTTTATTTTCCCCCTTCCCTCTCTCTCCCCTCTCCTCTTCCTCTTTCCTACCTCCGTCCTTCCTTCGTTCTGTTCCTCCTTCTTTCATTCTCTTCCAACTTCCCTAACGCTCTCCCCCCTCCTTCTCTCCCTCTCTCTTCCCTCCTCTCTCCCTCTCCTGTCACCTCCCCTGCTGTTCAGAAGACCCGCCCTGCACAGATTCCGTGTTTAATAGTGTATCTGAACCCCTCCTCTCTCTCTCTCTCTCTCTCTCTCTCTCTCTCCTCCCTGCCTGCCTCTCTTATTTACTCCTCCCTCCATCTCGTCCTGCTTCCTCCATTTACTGCCTGCTTTCCTCCCCACCTGCCTGCCTGCCTGCTTGCCTGCCTCCCCACCTGCCTACCTGAGCCTGGGAGTGTGCACCGAAGCATGGGCGAGGCAGGGGGGAGACAGAGGCCCCGGGCAGGTGGAGGCGACGGGCGGAAAGGCAGGCACGCATAAAAGTAGGCAGACAGAAGGTAGAGGAAGGGAGGCAGAGGAGGTGGAAGAGTTGGGCCAGGAGTAGAGAACGGGATGCAGGAAGCAGAGGAAGGGAGACAGGGAGCAGAAGAAGGGAGGTAGGGAGCAGAGGAAGGGAGATAGGAGCAAAGGAATGGAGGTTGGGAGCAGAGGAAGGTAGGTAAGAAGCAAATGAATGGAGGTACAGGAGCAGAGGAAGGGAGGCAGGAGAAGCAGGAGGATCAGGCAGAGACGAGACTGAGAGAGGGAGGGAGAAGAAATAAGGATGCAGGGAGGAGAGTAGGGGAGTCAGGGAGGAGAGTTAGAGCAGCTGGAGGGAGATTTAGAGCAGCAGGAAGAGAGTTAGAGCGGCAGAGGGGAGAGTTAGAGAGGAAGGGATGAAAGTCAGAGAGTCAGGAAGAAAAGTTAGAAAGGCAGGGAGGAGAGTTAGAGCGGCAGGGAGGAGAGTGGCAGAGGCAGGAATGAAAGAGAAACAGGAAGGAGAATTAGAGAGGCAAGAAGGGAAACAGAGAGGGAGGATGGAGAGTTAGAGAGGCAGGGAAAGGAGTCATAGAAGCAGGGAGGAAAGTTTGAGGGGTAGGGAGGGTAAGAGAAACAAGGAGGTGAGTTAAAGAGGCATGGAAGCAGTCAGGCAGGCAGGGAGGACGTTAAAGGCGCAGGAAGTATAGTTAGAGAGGCAGACTGGAGAGTTAAAGAGGCAGGAAGTAGAGTTACAGGGGGCAGGGGAGGTATACAAAGGGGAGAATATGGGACGTAGGGAGAAGGGCAAGAGAAGACAAACAGAGAGGGAGAAGGGTTAGAGAAGTATGGGAGACAGGCGAGGCAGGATAAGAGGAGGGGAGGCAGGAAAACAGATGAGGCAGGCAGGGTGAGTAAAGAGGTAGGGAAGCAAGGGGACACAGCAGCCGGTGCGGGCAGGGATTACATATTGGATGATGATGATGATGAAGATGATGATGATGATGGAGAGAAGAGACGGATTGAAGTGATCAGGCCAAAACCAATATAAGGAATAGTAGGAGCTGCAATAATAATAATAATAATAATAATAATAATAAAAATGATAATAATAATAACAATAACAACTATTATCATCATCATCATCATCATCCTGACCTCTTTTCCCACCTAAGCATGGAGCGAGGTAAGGTTCAGGGAGAAAGAAAAAACCTGAGGGAGGGAAAACTATGAAGATGTCCACACAGATTAGGTCACACTCTCATTCACTCAAAATTCAAGCCCAGAATCCTGACTCCACCCCACAGGCATAAACGTCTACAATTACGTGCTTCACATTACCTATCATCCGCAGTCACACCGATGATTACCACATCACGGGGTACCATACAAACAGGAGTGCCACGTCCAAGCCATACACTCCTTCGTACAAACTTCTTCCAACTAGCTCGATCCACAGTCAGTTCCCTAGCCTAATAAACTTCCATACCTCGCTTTCTCACACATCCATTATAATCCTCGCTTTCTCATATGCTCAATATGCCTCGCTTTCTCACACACTCAAAATAATAATAATATGACCAGTATTGGATGAACAGAAGGCCTAGCGGTCGTTTATCACACACAGCAGGCATGTGCGTTGTGTAAATAATGGGCGATTTCAGTCCAGTTTACACTATTTTTGCAACATTATAATTATTGTGGTTTTATAGCTGTCCACGCCCATGAGTTAATATTTCTTTCACAGTCAGTGCTAAATGCCGTTAACCTAACTTGGCTACCTGACAGCTTAGAATTTGTCAGTCAGTCAAAGCACAGCTCAAACCATGACGTCGTCAGCTTGAAAAGTGTGACTGACATATCATTACAGTGTGCAAAACTTCCCTGCAGAAAATGGCACCGGCCGCTTCGAGGCTCGAGATTCACTATTAGAAAAGTCACAGTAACAGTGACGTAAACAGCTTAAATCTCACTCTTTCACGTTGCTCATGAACTGCCACGTCAGGAAAAAAAAAAAAAAATAGCACTCGGAGATAGGATCCGGATTCGCCAAAAAATTTAATCAATTGTTCTTTGACCCATGGCCCACTCTTCCACAAAACTTTATTGAAATTCATAAAGAACTTTAAGAGATATTGTGTGAGATTCACAGGATCTGGATCTGGATCCGGATCCGCCCCCAAATTTAATCAATTCATTCTTGACCCATGGCCCACCCTTCCACAAAATTTTATGAAATTCACTGAGAACTTCTGGAGATATCGTGCGGACAAACAGAAAAAAATAGGTGAATACATAACCTTCTCCAACTTCGTTGGCGGAGATAAAAAAAAAAAAAATCCTCTTTGTTTGAAGGGAAGATACAGGGTTGCCGGGCGGTTGTTAAGAAGGGGAGATGTTGGGTGAATTAGGCTGCTTTCTGATAAATTCACGTTTCTCTCCTTAGTTCAGAGTCAAATCAAAAGAAAGTCTATACAATCGACACTTGTAACAACAAAAACCTCAACGAAGACTGACCAGTACGTTATTTTCATAATCGATGGTGCCAGCCAACAGACCTGATGTGTGTGTGTGTGTGTGTGTGTGTGTGTGTGTGTGTGTGTGTGTGTGTGTGTGTGTGTGTGTGTGTGTGTGTGTGTGTGTGTGTGTGTGTGTTTTACCTACATAAAAATAAAAGACGGTTCCATTTTCTAAGACGGCCGCACCAAAGAAAATCTGAACCACAAAAACATTCCTACTATTCCCTTCCCCGCCCCGAGAGACTCCATCCCCTCTAGTCCTATGATTAATATTCCTTTCACGCCAGCACGCCCCGACGGTAAAAACTATCGACTGACCTTTAGGATGACCTTGTATTTCAGATCCTCCGGGGAGAGGTCTGTGAGGGCCTTGGGGGAGTCCTTGGGGTGGAGGTAAAGGTAGGAACCGAGGAGGGATTTAAGCAGGCGCGCCATGACCTGCTGCTGCCGTATGCTGCAGTGGTTCTCCAGGTGCACGATGACTGGGTACCTGTTGGCAGCAGAATCTTACATAACACGAAACATTCAGGTGCAGCAGAGCAGAAAGAAAACTATAAGAGTATAACGACGAATGAAGGAGATGGAAGCAATATCACAAAGTAAATGGGTGAATTTTATATAACACGAGGCTAATAGGTGAAGTAAAAAATGAAGCTAAGAGGTGGAGCTGAACATGAAGCAAAGGGGTGAAATATAAATGAAGTGGGTGAAGTATTACACAAAACAAAACGGGTGATGTATAACACGGAACAAGTAATTAGTGTTTAATATGAAGCATATACATGAAATACAACGCGAAGGTAACAGGTGAAGCATAACACGCAGCTAGGATGTGACGTGCTCGTAAACCACGAAGCTAACAGGTGAATATTAAGAGAAACTAAACAGTACAGCCTAATGATGAATAAGGCAATAGGGAAAAAACAACACATAGCAATATAGAGTTATAAGAGGAAGACAACAAGTATAGTATAACATTATCATTATCATCATCATCATCCAGCCTCTTTTGACCACCTGCAGGTTGAGTGAGATAAGGTCCTGAAATGGACCACACACCAAAATGATTCATGATTATTCAAGTTCCAGGAATCCTGGCTCCGCCTCATAGGCACACTTTCCACACGTAGCTCCATAATCATCTATCAAAGTAAACCTAACCACTGCCAAGTTAAAAAGGGACGCTAAACCCCTGACACGTACTCATCCGTAGCAAACTCATCCAACAGCCCTAACCCTTGTCAGTTCTTTAGCCTCGTCAGCCTTTATATATCTCTCTCTCTCACACACTCATTTATCATTGCACTCCACCTCCTCCTTAGATTGCCATGCCGCCTCCCACCGTCAAACTCACTCTTATATACCTTTTTCACCACACTATACCCACTCTCTTCATATGACAATACCATTTAGGCAAGCACTCTTTAACTCTGTTGTCCACAGACTTCCTTACTCCATATGTCAGGAATAGCTCTACTTTCTACCCTGTCCTCTTTCCGCACTCTGCGCACGTTTCTCAAGAACCCATCTCCACGGTTCTGTCTTGACTTTCGTATGCATGTCACACCAGAGTCTCACACCCATATGTTTATCTTAATACTAATATTCCTTTATGCCATACTCTTGCAGCTGCCACACTCAGACCTCTGTTTCGTATCAAGGCCCTCTTATCACCACCCAATGTCTTTCCCTGTGCCACTCTAGTTTCCATTTCCCTTGTACATTTGCCTCTCTTCTTTATCACTGCAACCAGGCACTTAAACTCTCTCACTAATATAACAAAACGAAACGAAACATTCATGACACGGCGCTCACCGACATCAACAAAACTTTTCACCACTCTGCAAAGTACCAGTTCACTCTCAGCCAGCTGCTTTCTTAAGATGCAAAGCAAACATAAAATCACTGAACATGTCATAACAAGAAAGCAGGGGGAAATATGACATGTAGCAACTAGATAGGCTACAGGAGAAAGAAAAGTTAAAATACAGCAAAGTTAAAATGTAACAACTGAAGAATAATACGGTTAAAAGTAGTAATATCTGGTATACAAAGCATGACAGGTTAAATGAAACATACATTACATCAGGTAACAGTTAAACAGGAAACTAGATAATTATAATATAGAGGAACTAAACTAATACACACACGAAAAATGGTAAACACAACAGAAAGGGAAAAATATGGTATAATAACAAATCAGCAAATATAGCAGGAAAAGAACCTACAACAGCAGGAAAATATGTAAAATAAAAAATAAAGAAAGGTAAAATATAAAGCGATGAACAGGCAAACATATAAATGAATAATGAGTAAAATATAAATGAACAAATAGGCAACATATATTTGGAAAGAGGAAAATGTAGATAAAATGATACACTGCAAAAGGAAAAAATAGGCAAAAATAGCAGGAATATCAGGGAAACTGTAGCAGAAATATTAGGAAAACATACTAAGAAATATAAGCAAAATATAACATGGGGGAATATAGTTAACAGGAACATGTAAATGAAAACAAGAGGTTTCATCCTCATTTCATTCATTGCCAGACGCCATGTATCCCAGACGGGGTGGCCAATGGCTTAGAGTTAATTGTTTTACAGGGAGGGGCACTAATCCTCCACCAACCCCACTTGACACGTACAATACGTAAAATACAAGAGAAGTTCTCTAGGTAATATATATATAGGCAAATAACCGGGACTGTGAAGAAAATGCCTGAACTGTTGATAAAGCAGTACGAGGTATAGGCCAAATATAATTATAACTGATAAATAAAGGAAGACAATAAAGAATAGTCGAAGGATAAAATGCATTAAGTAGAATTAACTGTTTTATTTCTTATTTACGCCTTGTATTTCCAACCTTGGTTTCTTGTCGCCTTTCATTCCTCGTACACTAATTCCGTTTAATAGATAATTCTCTCTCTCTCTCTCTCTCTCTCTCTCTCTCTCTCTCGTTTTTTCTTTTCTCACCGCTCTATTAACTCCTTCACAACGATAAAGTTTATAATTTTGCTCCATTTTCTCCCGACAGATTTATTAAGCGTGGGGAAGGCTTTTTAAATTGAAGGGGTTAGATCCAGCCTTCATTTTCACTACTGGGTGTTCTCCTAACCTGAATTAAAGTGTCTGGTAGCAGCAAGAGTAATACAAATGACGTCCTCTGGCTGAAGGGGTTAACTACACACACCCCTCCTTCACCTTCGCCCATTCCCACCCATCCCCATCCCTTCCCCTACCAGCTATTCTCATCCACTTCATTTCGTCAAAACATGCAGTCAGGTCTCCTCTTTCTTTCCTATTTTCTTTTTCTCTTTTTTTCTTTTACCTGCAAGGTTTTCGACTCAATTCACCATTTTATTCATACCCTCTCTCGCCTCCATCATCCAACAATTCTCCATTTATTCTCCAACTTACCCTCACTCGTTCCTTTCTCCCTCCATCCCTTCTTTATCCTCATCTGTCCATCATCATCCATCCTTTTACTCTCTCTCTCTCTCTCTCTCTCACACACACACACACACACACACACACACACGTTATCATTCCCACATGCATTCGTCATTAAATAACTTCTTCCTTTTTCTATTCCCACGCTCATATCCCTCCTTCAATCTCATCCCACCTTCGTTATTCTTCCACTATCCCCTTCCACCATTTCTCATCCCTCCCTCCCTCATTCTCATCCCTCCTCCATCATCTAACACTTTCCACCCTTCCACTCACTCTCAGCTCACTCATTCCATCCTCCCTCGTTCTTTTCTCATCTCACCTTTTCTCCATCCATCACTCATTTCCTTAATACCCTGTACAGTACTTACACTCTCAGTCATCCTCACTTTCTCAGCATCTAACCATCTAACCATGTCCCCTTCCTCCTGGTCTCATTCCTCCTCCCCTCACCCTCACATCCATCCCTTCTTCTCTCACCCTCATATCCATCCCTCTTTCCTCTGCTCTCAACCAAAACTATCTATCATTCCCCTACACCTTCCTCCCATCTACTCACTCTGATTCATCCATTCCTTCCTACATTATCATCTTCATTTCTCCTATATCACCCCCGCAATATCACTCTCCATCAACTCTCCCTCATCTCTACACCATCTAACCGCTCTCTCTTCCTACTTACTCACCATCCCTTCCTCCCTCATTCCACCTTATACTCAACCCTGCTTCCACCACCACCACCACCAACACCACCATCATCTTTCGTCATCTCAACCTCGCCTTTCTATCAGGCCTCTCCAACTCTCCACCAAAGAACCACATCTCTCTCCTCACTCTCACCCATCCCTCCTTCCCTCCCTCCCTCATATCCATCCCCATCCTTTCCTCTCCTCCATCACTCCCTCCCACCTCCTCCCCCTCTCAATACTCACACAGAGAAGTCGAAGGAGTAACTAGCGATGGCGTGCACGACCTCCCTGAATGGCACCTTGGTCGTTAGTGTGTTGCCGTGGTACACCATTGGCTCCTCCTGACCGTCCCACACGTCCACTGGAAGGGCAAAGGGGACTGGTTAAGCCTTTCACTGTTATACTCTTTTTACTCTATGTTGGCCTAAAAGTTATCATATCTCCCTCCTGAATCCTGAGTTGTTACAATAGGTTAACATTACAATACTATACCAGTCACGAAGAATTGTCATGGCATGGATGTAGAGCCGCAGTATTATTTTCTTTGCTACTGGCCTTTTCGAAGTAAGCCTCAAAAGAACGAAAATTAGAACCAAGTTAAGGTGAAAGAACACTAGAATTTCTCTCAACAAAAATATAATGGGCAAGAGCGCTGGTTAACTCTTTGGCTGCTTGGATTTCTCGCGACATTCATGAAATATAAAAACGTCATTCCAGCAAAAGGGTTTATGGAGAGGTAATAATAAGTGAAACAGGTGGGAAAAAGATTATATAAAGGTGAGAAAGAAAGGAGAGGGAAAGGAGAGTCGAGGCTGGTTAATAAAGGCAGGGTGAAGATGATTAGTGAGGGGAGAGAGAAAGATTGTACGTGGGGAGGAAGGGAGAAGGAAGAGTGTGAATGAATGATTAATAAGGATGAGGATGAGGATGAACAGCAGGAACGGAGATGAGGATGAACGATACGATTTAAGAGTTAGGAAATTGGGAAGAGGTAGAGGGCATGAATAGTTGGGTGTTAGAAGGCAGGGGACAGTGGCGATGGGACTGTGGACAAAAAGAAAGGGTGATGAGTGAGTGTGTGTGTGTGTGTGTGTGTGTGTGTGTGTGTGTGTGTGTGTGTGTGTGTGTGTGTGTGTGTGTGTGTGTGTGTGTGTGTGTGTGTGTGTGTGTGTGTGTGTGTGTGTGTGTGTGTGTGTGTGTGTGTGTGTGTGTGTGTGTGTGTGTTTTAGTATTACAAACTATACACATTTACTGCACTTATCAAGACGTAGTGCGTTACCCAGGCACCAAGACATACAGCCACAAACCTTATCATGCCACCATCAGATACAGGTAGCATACATCATCATAAAATATAAAGATAATATATGGTTTGAGATTTGAGATATGCTGGTGAGATAGATTAAAACGAACCTGAGCAAGATGCAAAAGATAACACATGATTAATGATGTACGGTATTATTATGCGTGATACACAGGTCAACTGGTGCACGTGACTAGAATTAATATAAGTACATTTTATGATTCGGAAATCGAGGGATCATTTTGAAACAGGAAAAATGTGACGATAAAGTTAAATATACGAACAGAAAAGCAATGAGAAACTACAAAATAAAGTTCGTTAAAGGTAAATAAAGAATATAAAATTAGACTCAGACACTGCAGGGGAAGGCGGTGGCTCAATTGGTAGAGAGGTGGCCTGCGGTCCTATTGGACCCAGGTTCAAATCCCCGCTGGGGCAGGGAACAGTTTAAGGATTTGAATTTCATGTAAAGCAGCCTTTACTGATCTGCCAGAAGACCCGCCGACATGTCGTAAAAATACCCCCGCTAATACCAATACACCAGTCCTGTATGAGAGAGCCCCAGCATGTATTCAAAATGGACGGTGGGTGTTAGCGCCGAAGTGGTGACATGTAGAGGTGTATGATATGTAGGAGGACTACTGGGCCTTGGGAGCAGGCTGTAAGGCCTATGCCCATAGTCGAGCACATATATATATATATATATATATATATATATATATATATATATATATATATATATATAAAAGATAACAAAAGGTGAATTCTGTACTCGCATAACCGCGGCAGTAGTAATATTTATCCCTTCACAATTAGAATTTCTCTCAACTGACCAAATTCATCTGGTATTAGTCTAAATGAAAGGATTAATCAAGATAGTATTTAAATTCTGACTTGTGGGAATTCTTACTGCTGAGCAGAATCGCCTGGTGTCATCCTGAACAACAACAACAAAAAAAAAAGATAAATAAACAAACCCGTATTTCCCGCCGAAATTCAATTCCCGTAACATCAGATAAATATCTTAATGTACAATCAAAATGCAGTCTTCTTTAATCCCTTACAGAACGATGAAGCCCCTACAGTAAGATTAACCCCGTACAGAATGATGAACCCCCACAATACGATGAACCCCCTACAGAACGATGAAGTCCCTACAGCACGATGAACCCCTTACAGAACGATGAACTCCATACAATACGATGAACTCCCTACAGTACAATGAACCTCCTACAGAACAATGAACGGATTCATGAACCCCCTACAGAACGATGAACCCCCTACAGAACGATGAACACCCCTTCAGTACGATGAACCCCTTACAGTACGATGAACGCCCTACAGAACGATGAACCCCCCCTACAATACGATGAACCCCCAACAGTACGATGAACCCCCTACATCATTGTGCTGAAGGTACTGATGGTGACAGTTTTTAACACATTCACTACCAGACGATTTCATTAAGTTAAACATCGTCATTTGAAGATAAGAAAAATTCACTTCAAGACGCCATCGTGGAAAAGGATTAAGAGGAGTGAAGGACAATGTTACGTCAAAAATGTATCCACTAAACTAAGAAATGAGTCAATTCTAATGCACTAAATACGGGAATAAAAAGACAAGCTTCAAAATATCAGCACGAATCTCTCCCTCCCTCTCTCTCTCTCTCCTTCCCTCCCTCTCTCCCACTCCCTCCCTCCCCAAAACAAATTAGAACAGAGCAATACTTGTAGAAGACCAGAAACATATCGGAGCGCCGCAGCCATCTCAGTATTGATTATCGGGACAATATCGGGGTACAGCGCTCTAGCCGCGATATACGGGAACGATATACAGGTCAGGCAATTGCAGGGGTGCGGGTGTAAGTATAATTCTAGGGACTGGGGTGAATATTGAAGCGATTTATGGACTGGAAAACGGAGTGACTCGGAGGTGCCGTGTTGGTCAGGTAGGTAAAATTAAACTCATAGACTGATTGACTGATTGATTGACTGACAGACAGATGGATAGACAGATACATCGACGGTAGAAAGATAGGCAGATAAGTAAGCAGACAGACAAATAAACTGATATATGGATAGACAGATGGATGGATGGATGGATGATCGTCAGAGGTAGATAGAAGGGCAGATAAATTGCAGAGACCGATAGACAAATTGATCAACTGAGAGAGAGAGAGAGAGAGAGAGAGAGAGAGAGAGAGAGAGAGAGAGAGAGGGAGAAGTTGTGTTGTTGCATCAAAGTTTCAGTCCCTGATCGTTTCTCTCTCTCTCTCTCTCTCTCTCTCTCTCTCTCTGCTCCACCCCTTCCTCTATCCATCTCCTCTCCCTTCCATTCCCTTCCCCTCTCCCCATTTCCATTACCCTTTACTTCCTCCCTGTATCTCCGATCCCTTCCCGCCCATTCTCTCTCCCTTCCAACTCTTTCCCTCTTCTCATTTCTCTGATTCAGTTCTCCTGTTTTAAACCTCTCCCCTTTTCTGACATTTCTATTCATATCTTCCTCCCCTCTACTTTCACTTTATTTTCTCTCTCTCTCTCTCTCTCTCTCTCTCGCGTGATTTGTAATTCCTGCTGTCTTCCTCATTCTTACTTTTCAGTCTTTAGTTTCTTTATATCTCTCTTCCAGTATCCTCCTGTCTCTCTCTCTCTCTCTCTCTCTCTCTCTCTCTCTCGTGATTTGTAGTTTCCGCTGTCTTCCATTGTTCTTTCTTACTTCTCAGTCTTTAGTCTCTCTCTCTCTCTCTCTCTCTCTCTCCTATGTACCCCTGTTTCCTAGCCTCCACTCCCCCATCCCTCCCCTCCATCATTATCATCTGGGTCTTATAATCAATCTTCCCCTTTCACACAAGGACCCAGGTACTGATCTATTACCTCTCTCTCTCTCTCTTCTATTCTCTGTCATCCTTCTTTCGCTCCCCTATTCTCTCATTTACATTAGTGACTCCTCCATCTTTTTCTTTTCGATCTTTCCTTTGCATCACCTTGCTCTCCATTCTCTTCCTTCTTTCTCTTGTTTCCTCGTCCTCCTCGTCCTCGTCCTCGTCCTCCTCCTCCTCTCCGTTCAATCGTTCCTCGTCTCCCCCTCCTCTTCTTTCCTCGTCATCATTCTCACAGGTCAAATATCTCTCCCTTCCTCTTTCCCTCAACTCCTCTCCGTTCTCTCCACCTGATCTTTACCTCTCTCTTCTTCTTCCCTCTGTCCCATTTCTCTTAATCTATCTCTCCAATTCTGTTTCCCCTCCTCTCTCTTTCTCCTGTATTTCTCTCCACCCTGTCCACTAAATCTTTCCTTCCCTCCTCCTCTTCATTTTTCTCTCCATCATTGTTTCCTCTTCTTCTCTCTTTCAGATCATCCTACCCTATCCTAACTCCTAACTCTTTTCTTCCTCCCTCTTTTCTTCCTTTTTTTCCCTTTTCTTCATTCATCCTTACAGCTCTTGTTTTTTCTTTCCGTGTTCTCTCCCTTTATCTTCCTTCCTATATTTTTTTCATTCATTCATCCCTCTCTCTTCTGTCACTGATCTCTCTCTCTCTCTCTCTCTCTCTCTCTCTCTCTCTCTCTCTCTCTCTCTCTCTCTCACCGCACCTCTTACGCCCACACCCCTTTAAGAGCACGAAAATAAACAGTCATACACGAATACCTGCCCAATTTCCATAATTAAGAAGATTTGAGTAAAATATGACGCTTCTCCTCTTCACCTTATTTATCATTTCTTCCTCCTCTACCTCCAGCCTTTTCTTATCACTCTTCTTTTCTTCTTCTTCCATCTCGTTCTCTTCCTTGCTCTTCTACATATCACTCGTCTTCTCATCTTCCTCCTCCACGTCCTTCTCTTCCTCGTCGTCGTCGTCTTCGTTGTCATCGTCTTCCTCCTCCTCCTCCTGCTCCTCCACCTCCTCCTCCTCTTCTTCTTCTTCTCATAAATCTTCCCTTCCTCCTCCTCCTTCTTTTTTTTCTCCTCTTCATTGCCTGTCTCCTCGCTACTATTTTCTTTTCGGTTTTCTCTCTCTCTCTCTTCACTTCTTTCATTCTCATCCTCCTCACTCCTCTTCTTTCCTCTCACCTACTCATTCTTCTCTTCTTCCACCTCCTCTCTACTCTTAATTTGTCCTCCTCCTGCTCCTCCTCTTCCTCCTCCTCCTCCTCCCCCTCCTCCTCTCTTCCACCATCCCTGTGACCTTGATGAGCGACGCAAATAATGAAGCCTTTGGAGCACTGTTTATGAAAAATGTGTGTGTGTGTGTGTGTGTGTGTGTGTGTGTGTGTGTGTGTGAGAGAGAGAGAGAGAGAGAGAGAGAGAGAGAGAGAGAGAGAGAGAGAGAGAGAGAGAGAATGAATGAGTTCCTGTGAGTAAGTGAGTGAGTGTGACTGAGTGTATATGCATGTACGTGTATCTGTGTGTGTACCTGGACGTGAACGTTTATCAGTATGTCGTCATGCGTCTGTGTATGTCGGTTTGTATCTGAGAATGAAAATGGTATGTATAAAAGCATGCATGTAATTAATATCTGTGTGTGTGTGTGTGTGTGTGTGTGTGTGTGTGTGTGTGTGTGTGTGTGTGTGTGTGTGTGTGTGAAGGAGCATGAACGTGGATGCAGATGTGAGCGCATGGGATTAATTACAGAAGGAGAAAATTAAACACCAGAGAAAGAAAAAAGAGGAAGAAAGAATGGAAGAAAGAGAGAAAGAAAGAAAGAAAGAAAGAAAGAAAGAAAGATGAGAAGACAAGAGGATATGACGTAGAGAGAGAGGAAAAAAAAAATAAACAGGCGACAAGCACAGAATACAAAATGGAAGAATAATAGAATAATTGCGAATGAAATAACAAAAAGAAAGAAACAAAGGACAGAGCGGCAAATATACATGTGTGACGGATCGGATACGAAAAATGAAGACGGTAGAGAAAAGAACGCGCAAGCACACATACACACACACACACACACACACACACACACACACACACACACACACAGATAGATAGATAGATAGATAGAGAGAGAGAGAGAGAGAAACAGAAAACAGAAAATGTAGAGTGGAAGAATAAAATATATATATATATATATATATATATATATATATATATATATATATATATATATATATATATATATATCAGATAAGCACGGACGAGGAACTGGACGAATAAAGAATCAAAACAAAAAGAAACAGAAGAATAACATTGAAAGAAAGAAAAAAAAATACTGGTGGGGGACAAGACGAAAGAGGAGAAGAAACTCAGGGACAAGAGGAAACGAAGAGAAGAAGAGAAACTGGAACAGAATTGAAAGGAAAGATGTGGCGGGAAGAAGATCACGAACGAAAGTATCTGAGAAGTGAAAAAATAAGAAAAAGGAGACTGAACGAAAAGCATGGGAATCAATAGCCTATAAAATTGATACCCTCGACTAGTTATTATCTATCTATCTATCTACCTATCTATCTATCTATTTTACCATAAGCCACAGTGTTCAATATTTCCCAAAAGTATATATATATAGCTCAGAGGAAGGTCACAAGCGCCATATGAACAGCTGCGTCCCATCCCTGACCCACTTTCCAAGATTTAAAAAAATTGCATGACCCTAGGCAAAGGCGAAAGTAATTAACCGTGCCACAGAAACTCCGCCTGAGGGGTGGGGGGGGACACTGCCCCCTCCCCAACACCGACGGGCAAAAAAATAGCCACAGAACTCTAGATACTGGAATAAAATTTTTGTATAAAGGCAAAACTGTTCATGGGCACCGATGATGATGATGATGATAATAATAATAATAATAATAATAATAATAATAATAATAATAATAATAATAATAATAATATCAACAATAATAATAATAATAATAACAATAATAAAAATAACAATAATAAAATACTACTACTGCTACTACTACTACTATTACTTCTACTATTATTACTACTACTACTACTACTACTACTCATCAAATAAACGTGCGTGTTGGAGGAGGAAATGCAGCCTACAACTTCAATCCCTCTAGATAATATCCGTAACTGCTTGTATACATTAAAGAGAGAGAGAGAAAAAAAAAAGGAGGGGGGGAGGAAGAAATGAAAAAAGAGACAGGAAGGAATAAAAGAAGGCGAATGGAAAAAAAAGGGAAGCAGTGGAGAAATTAAAGAAAGGAGGGAAGTAAAGAAATGAAAGAAAGGAGAGAGGAAAGAAATGGGAAAACAGGGAGGGAAGATGAAGGGGAAAAACCTAAGGAAGGAAGAAATAAGAGAGGGAAAAGGGAGGGGGAAAAAATGAATGCAAAAAAGGATGGGAAAGATGAATGAATGAGCAATGAGAGAGGAAGGAAAGAACGAAAGGAAGGCAAGAGAGAAGGAAGGAAAAAGAAGAAAGGATGGAAGCAAAAGAAAGAAGGAAAAAAGAAAGGAAGGAAGGAAAGAGAAAGGAAATGGAAGAAGGAAGGAAATATAGAAAAACCCCCCATAAAGGTAAAAAAAAAAAACGAAGGGAGGGAAGGAAGGAAGGAAGGCAGGAAAGAAGAAAGGAAGGAAGGCAGGCAAATAAAACAAAACGGAAGGAAAAGGACTGAAGGAAGGATGAAAGAAAGGATGAAGGAAAGACTCTGATACGAAAAGCTGAAGGAAAGGGCGGACGAAGGCCAAGAACATGGCTGAGTAAAGAAAAAAAAAATGAAGGGAATGATGAGCTGAAGAAAACATGGGTTGGATGAAGAAAGGTGGCAGGAAATGAAGGAAAAAAAGGAAAATAAATAATGAAGGAAGAAAAAGGGTTAGAGGAAGGGGTAAAAAGGCACCAGAAAAAGACATAAATGGAGGAGGAAAGAAGGAAGGAACAGAAAGCTGGAAGACAAGAAGAAGGAAATTAAAAATAAATATAAAATAGGAGAGAAAAAAGTTGAAATAAAATATGCAACAAAAAGGAAGATGGAATGAAGTGAAAAAAATGAAGAACGAAAAAAGGGCCCAAGGAAGGCTGAAAAAAAGGGATAAAAAAGGGTATGAAGGGTATAAAGGGAATGCAGAAAGACTGAAATGAGGGAAGAGAGAAGGAAGGAATTAAAGAAAGATAGAAAGATGAAAAAGAGGCTTATGGAGTATGAAAGAATGGAGTAAATGAAAGATATAAAAATGGCTACGTGAAGGAGGGAAGGATGAAAGAGGGATGGGAGCAGGGAAGGAAGAGACATAAGGGCCAGGATGAAGGATTAAAAGATGTTAGAAGAAAAACTGGGACGTAAGAAGGATGAAAAAATGAAAACGAAGAGGAAAATGGGATGAATGAAAGGACGAAAGAAACGATAATGTAGAATGAATGAAGGATGAAAGTATGAAGGAAGGAAAATGGGATAAATGATGAAAGAATGCAAGAAGGAAGGAAAATGGAATGTATGAAGGATGGAAGAATGACAGAAGAAAAATGGATGAAAGATATATGAAAGAAAGAGAGAAGATAAGCGGCCAGAATGATGGAGAAGTGAAGAATGAAGCGAGAAAGGGAATGAATGAAGGATGAAAGAATGAAAGAAAAGAAAACTTGGAATGAAGGAAGGAAAAAGGAATAAAAGAGAGAAAATTTGCAATGAATGAAGGACGAAAAAAATGAAAGAAGAAAAAAATTGGTCTGAATGAAGGATATAAGAAGGAGAGACTGAAGCAAAAACGTCCACTGCTCGTTCTGCCACAAGTCAACAGTCAAATATATTCCTACTCACCTCCAGGGCATTGGGGGGGGGGGCGGGTTGAAGGGAAGAAGAAGAAGAATAAGAAGAGGAGGAGAAAAGAAAATGAATAAGAAGAGGATTATGATGATGATGATGATGACGATGATGATGATGATGATGATGATGATGATGAAAAGAAGAAGAAGAGAAAACGACTAGATGGAGGATGAGGATGAGGATGAGGATGAGGATGAGGATGAGGATGAGGAGGAGGAGGAGGAAGAAGAAGAAGATGAAGAAGAATGCAAGTAGTAGAGGAGGAAGACGAGGAAGACAGAGAGAGAGAGAGAGAGAGAGAGAGAGAGAGAGAGAGAGAGAGAGAGAGAGAGAGAGTACGAATGAAGAAGAGGGAAGGAGGGAGAAAGAAATGAAGCCTGCGGGAAGGCCAAGAGGGAGGGAGGGAGGGAGTTAGGGAGGGAGGAAAAGAGGGAGGGAGGAGGAGAGGGAGGGGAGGGAGGAAAGAGAGGACAAGGAAAAGAGAGAGTGAGGATGGAAGGGATTGGAGGGGATGAAAGGAGGCAAGCTATGAGGAAAGAAGGGAACGAGGATAAGAGGACGGGAAGGTGGAAAAGAGGGAGGGAAGAAAGAAATAAGGGAGAGGGAGGGAAGAAAGAAATAAGGGAGAGGGAGGGAAGAAAGAAATAAGGGACAGGAAGGGAAGAAAGACGTAAGGCAGGGGGGAGGGGAAAGGATGGAGGGAAAAGGACCCGAAGGAGGGAAGAAGGATGAGGGAGGATGGAATGAGAGGAGAGACAGAAGGAAGGAAAGAAAGGAAGGAAGGAAGAAAGGGGGAATGGCGAGAGGGAAGGAGAGGTTAGAAAAAACAAGGAAAGGAGGGAATGAAGATGGAATGGAGGGAGAGGGGAAAGGGAGGATGGAGGGAGAAGGTACGAAGGGAGGAGAGAAAGAATGCAAATGTGAGAGACAGAACTGGAAGATACAAGGTAAAGGCATGGTAAACGAAATTCAAGTAACCAGAGCACTCTGTAGAGAATATACAAAAATAAATAAATAAATAAAAATAAAATAAAGAAGCTAGTTAATATGGGAAAAAAAAAATAAAATAAAATAATGACGCTAGTTAATATGGAACACTTGCAATTCGGAAATTTATTCTATGCTGAATAAAAATCATCTATGGATGCCAAAATCGAAATGGAAAATAGGTCCTCTGGCTGAAGGTGTAGAGAAACAGTGTCGTACAAGCTTCAGGGCAAAACTAAAAAAATAAAATGAAGCAAAATGGAAATAAATAAATAAAATGTGTTGGTAGGCGAGGCGGTGCGTGGTGCGGAGAAGAGTACAAAACAAAAACGGGCTGAGAATCGTGCTCTGTGGCTGAAAGTACCAAGGGGGCCACAGCTGCTGCTAACAAGAGTGAAACTTCTTGCTGTGTGTGTGTGTGTGTGTGTGTGTGTGTGTGTGTGTGTGATAGTAGTAGTAGTGGCAGGAGGAGGAGGAGGAGGAGGAGGAGGAAAGTGCATTAAAGAATCATCATTACTATCATCATCATAATAATAACTAGAAAGCGCTCAGATAGCGCATACCTCCGCCAATGCCATTGTCATAAAAATCGGATCAGGATCCGTGGATACAGGATCGGGATCCGGAGTCAGATCCGCCCCAAAATTTAATCAGTTCTTTCTTGGTCCATGGCCCACCTTTCCACAAAATTTCATTGCAATTCACAGAGAACTTTTGGAGATATTGTGCGCGATACTCTGGATCCGGCCCCAAATTTAATCATTTCTTCCTTAGCCCATGGCCCACCCTTCCACAAAATTTCATCAAAATCCGTTCATAACATTTTGAGTAATCTTGCAAACACACAGGCAGACAGACAGACAGACAGGTAAACCAACGCTGGGTAAAACATAACCTCTTTGGCGGATGTAATAAAGTTACAGCACTTGAATTTAAATTGTAATTTAGGAAACTTTAGTCTGGAGACGGTGTACTAATTTATCTCTAAAGACAAGTACACAGACTAACAGCAATATTTATCTGTGCAATCCGATGACCTGTTTTATAAAATATTTGTTCTTGCTACCCTCCAGACGAATTTCTAGTTTGGATGTGCGTCCCTGCAGTGAAAGAGGTAATGGATACTGTACCTAACTCCTCCAGCTAGACATATTTCTCCCAAGCTCAATAACGAGTCTTTAAAAGTGGCAGAAGTACAGTGATATAAATACGTAATCGAATCAGAAGGGTTGCGGGAACAGGTGTATTGTGGGGACGGCCTGCAACTCGTGTATGAAACGCAGCACAATCATCAACTTAATTTATACAAAAGGCTCTTTAATATTTGCCTCGGGGTCCCCACCTACCATGCTCCGTCCCTGGTGTAGCAAAAAGACTAAAAAATTACGTCACCTTGCAAAAGTGGTTAACCCTTTCACTACCATGACGAACCATGACGAATTTTGTTACATTCTTGCTTCTCCAGACGATTTAACTCAGCTGAAGGGAGATGATTTGAACTGCGGGAGCGGGGGGGTCTATACAGCCTTCCGTAGATCCTTCCAGACCTTACCAAAGATGAATGAAACTTTACGGAAATGTCAAGAATAAACTCACAGAAACGTCACTGGATTCAGGGGGTCCTTAATACGATGGAGTTAATTTACAGTTTAATTTGTGACACCTCTACACGATTTTATTCAGCTCAGGTAAGAGAATCTCGTATATTAAACGGGTTAATGAATACTGTAACGAAAACTCATTAAAAAAAATCTTGTAAGCAGAATCATATCGTCTGAAAGTAGAAAAACATTGAACTGAGAAAGAGAGAGAGAGAGAGAGAGAGAGAGAGAGAGAGAGAGAGAGCAGATATGAGACAGGTGGTGTGGGGGAGGATGTTATGTAAAGGTAATCTAATTAATTCTTTGTTAATTAAGAAGGGGTCACTGAGTTTATGTCGTTAAGGAAACAGTCGACAGTCTAACTTCAAATCTGTTTAGGAGTTTTTGAGATAACTTGGGAAAAAACGAACTAAGTGGGGAGACGTGCAGGGAGGGAAAGGAGAAACGAGAGAGAGAGAGAGAGAGAGAGAGAGAGAGAGAGAGAAACAACGGAGTACTGAGTAAAGAAAACATCAACAGACTTAGTAGTTCTTTCAAGCCTGTTTGTTACTGAGAAGGATATGACTATCAGTGATAGTACATAAGAATGGATGGCTACGACGCGTCCAAAACCTTAATACATGGAATTCTTCGTAACTCCCAGCCTTAGTCGCAATGCTTTTCTGTACCTAAAACACCTCGTACAGCAGCTAAAACTTAACGGCAACAAGGTAAGATACGGCCGGTTAAAACCCCAATGTCTCTGTATTCGTCTTTCTCCCTTTTTCTTCTTTCTTCAGAACGTCCAGCTCTAATAGCATAACCTGTTACCCTGGTTTTTCATAGAGGGGTTTCACTGGATTTTGAATGTGACATGATGGACGAAAAAGATCATAGGTCACAGGTCAGGAATACGCCACAATTTACAGTTCTGATTTCATTTAGACCAAGCACGATGGAAGGGTAGAGGGTCAGCAAAGGGTGACGTGACTCAGTTTTGAGGAAAATCCGGTAAGAAGCAAAGGTCACAGGACAGGGTAAAACTTCTGACCCATCAACTCAAAATGTTTTATTCTGTGTGGACTAAAGTTGGTGGATGGGCTAGATTCAGCCAGGAATATGAAATGATTCTATTTTGAGAAGAAAAGGTAAAACATCAGGGTCATGGGGCAAGGTCAGCTTAAACACTTTTGATCCAATTTGGACCTAACTTAGTGGAGGGGTTAATGGCTAAGGAAGGATGATGTACTTCAAGTTTGAAAACAATCGGTCAAAGGTCAAGGTCACAGAGATGTGTCAGATGTTTGATTGCAGACCAACTGTAAGGTGTGAGTGTTGCGCTCTTTGTGTGCTCCTTCTTGTTATTATTTCCAGGTGACCGTGTTCAACTCTATAGACTATTCGAACGCAAGGGGGTTGGTAACAGCCGTCATCAACTCCTTCACTACCACGCGCACTTCTCAAGTTAAATAACTCACAAAAACCTTCTGAAAAATCAGCGAAACAAGCACAATAACATATTTTATAAAACAAATGAAGACGCTGGGATGGTAGTGCGCCGAGAGCCACTGAAACAAGGTCGAGGCATGTATATTACTTGTAACCCATCCCTATATCTTTTTCTTCCCTTTCAGTTCATGTCATTATGGTGTAGTAATTATAAGAACATACGTGCACGCGAAAAGTGTCATGATTATGGTATAGCCATGATATGCATAATAGTATAAGAAAGAAACAAGGAAAGAGAAAAAGAAAAAAGAAAATTAAAATAAAAATAAAAGTAAGGATGGAGTGACAGGTTCTTTTTCCGTCTCAAACTTGTTCCATGGTTTGTGGCGTACTTCCTCATCTTAATATGTTCTGTGAAATGTACTTTAATACTTGTGAGATTTAATTCCATGAGCTGAAGCTAAGGATTGGGTCCCGATGAGATCGTACAGGAAATGCACTAAAATGAAAGATGATCGATGCTGGAAAAAGAGAAAGAGAAGAAGCACAGAAGATCCTTTAACGAAAGAGGAGGAGGTGGATGAGAGAGAAAGACGGGGAAGGGAAGTAAGAGGGTAAGAAAGGAAGAGAAAAATGAAGGAAGCAGGAAATTGGAAAGAACTGAGTATAAAGGAAAGGAAGGAGGGAAAACGTGAGAGAGAGAGAGAGAGAGAGAGAGAGAGAGAGAGAGAGAGAGAGAGAGAGAGAGAGAGAGAGAGAGAGAGAGAGAGAGAGAGAGAAGGCAAGACGGCACGTTAATTTTCTCTCTCAGCAGGAAGGTATTGTGGTCGGAAGAGGAGGAGGAGAAGGAGGAAGAGGAAAAGAGATGAGCTAAAAAAAAAAATTGTACAATAAGAATAAAGGAGGAGGAAATGGGATGGAGAGAAGAGGAAGGAGGAGGAGGAAGAAAAAGATGGGATAAGAGGTGAAGAAAATATACAAGAATAAAAAAAAAAAATAAGATCATGAACAGCAAAAAAGGAATCCTGGAGCGCTTTCACATCCCTTTGCCATGCGACACGGGAAAGAAAAAGGGAAATGGGGAAAATGGAGCAAAGAATGAAGAGGAACAAAGAGGAAAAAAAGGGAAACAAGGAGAAAAAAAGGAAATGGGGGAATACAAAGCGAACAATGAAGAGGAACAAAGAGGAGTAAATCATTCAACCCCTCCATCCGGTGACGACTGATATACTGTTGGTTTCAGACGATTTTACTCTGTTAGGAAGAGAAATCACGGGGCGAGGTGATCAACTGGATATTATACTCATTTTGCTCTATTTCAATGCTAATTCATAACAACAGATTAACACTAGAGTATGGTGCTAGTCACGAAGAATTACTATGGAAAGGATACAGAGATAATGTACTGCCTTATTCTGCCACCCAACTACATGAAAAAAGCTGTGCGAAACTCTAGGCTAAGTAAAGGTAAAAGAATGAGTGTTTCCTACCTTGTCACTGCAAACTTTCTTATTTCTGAAGTCCACCAAAACGCGAGGAGGTAGCAAGAATAAATTAGGAAAGCACAGCATCGGAGAGAAAGGGTTAATGGAAGGGAAGAGGCGATAAAGGTAGAAGAGAACAAGAAAACAAGAGTAATCCTAGAGTGGTATTCTGGTCAGCTCTGGACACTCAATGGTATTTTTTTTCTTACTATACTCTCTTCATTTTAACTAGGCGTAAAGCTGCCATCTCTCTAGCACGAATACCGAACTGGAGATTAACCCTAGAACATGGTGTTTGTCACGAAGAAGTGGTAAGAGAAGGATGTAGAGTGGTGGTACTGTATTCTCTCATTTTGTCACTGAGCTGCGGGAAATAGGATGTAAAAGAACGAAAATCTCCGTCTAATTAAAATGAACAAGCTATAATTTATTTCTTCATCACATCTCCTTCTTCCCAGCTTATTTTCCCACCTTATCAGTTAATTCCGCCTTATCTCTTATCAGCTTATTTCTCCATCTTATCTCTTATCAGGTTATATCTCCATCGCATTTCTTATCAGCATTTAAATTTCCACTGCATATCTTAATAGTTTATTTCTCCAATGTATAACTTATTAGTTAATTTCTCCAATGTATAACTTATCAGTTTATTTCTCCATCGCCTCTCTCCCTCACCAGTGTATTTCTCCATCGCCTCTCTCCCTCACCAGTTTATTTCTCCATCGTCCCTCTCCCTCACCAGTGTATTTCTCCATCGCCTCTCTCCCTCACCAGTGTATTTCTCCATCGCCTCTCTCCCTCACCAGTGTATTTCTCCATCGCCTCTCTCCCTCACCAGTTTACTTCCCCATAACATCTCTTCCACAGGGCACGTTATTATACTCTCTTCACCATAACTTAGCCCATATTGTCTTCATTATGCAGCTTATTACACGCAGCTCAGTGTCAGAAAATTGCAATGCTACGGCGTACACCCTTTTCACTGCACCTCTTCGTGACTGGCATCGCATTCTAATCTTCCATCTATCGTTACAGATTAGCAGTCGGGATGGAGAGATGGCAATCTTAGACCAAGGTAGAGTTAACTTTCCACATCAAATATACATGACATGAAAGATAGTGTTAACCTCTTCCTTCCGATGACGTGGTATTCGTTTATTCTTGCTGTTTCCAGACGGGGGTACTGAACTAAGGAGAGACTTGTCCAACAGGAGGGGTTAGGTATAGCCTTCGTTTACCCCTTCAATACAACAGGGCCAAATAAATTCGGTCAACTCTTGTAACAACAGCAGCAGTGATGATGATGATGATGATGATGATGATGATGATGATGATGATGATGATGATGATGATGATGATGATGATAATAATAATAATAATAATAATAATAATGATAATAATAATAATAATAATAATAATAATAACAGCCGTCTCTGAACCACGCTTGGCTTTGGAGCAAGTGCTTTGTGGCCCTATCGGATCCCAAAGCACTTGTCCAAATGAAAGCCGTTTCTGAAGAGCTACCACCACCACCACAGCTACCACCACCACCACCACAGCCACCACCACCACCACCACCACAGCTACCACCACCATCACCGCCACCACAGCTGCTACCACCACCACCATCACCACAGTCGCTACCACCACTGCTATTATCACCACCACCACAGCTACCACCACCACCACCATCACCACCGCAACCACCACACCATCACCACAGCTGCTACCACCACACCATCACCACAGCTGCTACCACCACAGCTATTATCACCAGTACCACAGCTACCACCATTTTCTGCTGAATGGCCTAAAATCGTCTATTTGAAGCATCAATGAAGTAACAGACGTTGGACTGTAGATGTACAACCCCTGCTCTCTCTCTCTCTCTCTCTCTCTGCAAATACGTACGAAACTTCATGGAAATGCCCCACCGCCTCTTCCACGTATTGTAACACCACTGGGGACAATTATTGGGGGTTCAAAACACCCCTTCAGAAAATATCAATCGACCTGTAATAGAACCTGGCTCATCTGGAACCCAATTCCAACCATACTGCCAAGTTTTATCAAAATCCTTTATCCCGTTCTGGCTGTACCACACACACACACACACACACACACACACACACACACTTCTGATATGCATCATGGTCATTAGTACGAACAGTAAAAATCTATGGTACGGACCTGCCTTGTTTCCCAATTTCTTTTTCAAAAATACTATAGCAAATCATATACTGTACTGACTTCAGACTTATAATCTGATAATGATGATGGTGATGATATGATGATACTGCTAAAGTAGATGTGCAGTTTCTTCCTGTGCATGAAGGGAAAACATTGAATCTGCATACCCAGTCCTACGATATGCATACCGATTTGAAAGAATCGCAAAATAATTTTACTGCGTCATAAAATAAGCTTGTATTCCGATGTAAAAGCCATATGATCACAATGATCGCATATCTGATATTCCAGGATAGTCAGTGAGTCGTAGTAGTAGTAATAGTAGTACCAGTAGTTAGCGGATGGAAGCCCCTTCTACAACATGTACTAAGATATCAAAAGGAATCTTCCCTCCTTCCCCTATTTTGTATCATTTAAAAACTTTGGATGGGGGTTGATCCCCCTAAAAACAATGATGGGAATTTTTATATACTGGAAGAAAATATCAAGGAAGCAAACGAATTGACCTAATAAGTTTCGCTGATGATCATGTGCTCACTTTCCCCTATTTCTGATCATTCTTATTTTTAAGAGGGGGCTGACACTCTAGAAATCACTGGGGGAGTCACGCCCTCCAAATATCGCATTAGGGATGAGAGTCCATCGTACAACATGCACTAAGATATACCATACCTGCCGCCCTTTCGCTATTTCTGGGAATCTTTAATTTCGTGTGGGGGACTGAATTCCCCTAAAAATAATGGTTAGAAAAGTTATATAGTGGAAGACCTTCGGAGCAACCAGGCGAACTTACTAAGAAAGTTTCATTCAAATCCATAAAATAGCCTAGGAGGAGTTAAGGCACAGACACAGGCGCAAAGATATGCTAAATCTCGCGCAACTGCCAGCAGATTTGCCGAAAAAGATACCATTTTGCTTCGCAGGACTGATAATAAGAAAAATATGGTTAATAATTTTTAATCTTCGGGGACGGACAACCACAACATATTCTCATCTTTTCCCACCTTTTCTGGGGGTCATGAAAAGGAATATTTGCAGAACCTTTCCCACTCCGGGGCGCTGGGTGGTGGATGATGAATGGCAGGGCAACAGAATGAGGAGAGAGAGAGAGAGAGAGAGAGAGAGAGAGAGAGAGAGAGAGAGAGAAAATTACTCCCATTTTTTTACCCCTGACTCTTTTGCACCCACACGTAAACACCCTGATATAGCCTTCAAAGCTGGATATGCATGTAAACCCCTCCCCCCCAAAAAAAAAAAAAATCCCTGCGTACAACGGTAATCCTTTAAGACTTACAAACGCAAAATTAAAGACGAAAAGGAATATATAAAAACTCCTGTCACTTACCCTTGACACATCTGCACCCACACGTCAAGACTCTGATGTATCCGTCGACGCTGGAGGGGCCCTTGAGCTGGTCCTCGAGTAGGTAGGTGTTGTGTGAGCTGGAGATGAAGTAGTGGCCGAGGGGCTGCGTCATGTCCTGGCACACGCCCCGGTGGATGGGGTCGAACACGTCACACTCCTCGCTCATCAGGTACCGCGTGAACCCTGTGTGGAATATTGTTATTATTATTATTATTATTATTATTATTATTATATTATTATTATTATTATTATTATTATTATATTATTATTATTATTATTATTATTAATGGTGGTGGTGGTGGTAATGGTGTGATAGTAGTAGTAGTAGTAGTAATTTTAACCCCAGGCTCATCTGAAACACCGAACTTACTGCCTGCTGAAGTTACCCTGCTGCAGTCCACCATCCGCTTTTCAGGGGATAGGGGTGTAGCTGAGGGACGTTTGTATAACCAGGCACTGGAGTCTCTTGGTCAAATCGGTGCCACCACATGAAGGTCTCTGTCTGTCTGTCTGTTTGTCTCTCTCTCTCTCTCTCTCTCTCTATTTCTCAGTCTCTCTCTCCTGTACCGTGTGACAAAGTGATCGGGAAGAAATAACAGAAACTAGAGGAAATGGTGAAAAGAAATGGGAATGGTAAGAGGGGTATAATGCGGAAGAGAGAAATACAAAGCAAACTTTTCAGAGAGAGAGAGAGAGAGAGAGAGAGAGAGAGAGAGAGAGAGAGAGAGAGAGAGAGACGTAACACTCGTCCCTCATCAAGTGGCGCGTGAACCATGAACCTCACACAGAATAACAAATGAGGGAGAAATCAGAGACAAGAGAGAAAAAAAGCGAGATGGAAAACGTGGGAGGGAAAAAAGCGAGAAAGAAAAATGAACCCTAGTAGTAGTAGTAGTAGTGGTAGTAGTAGTAGTAGTAGTAGTAGTAGTAGTAGTAGTAGTAGTAGTAGTAGTTGTAGATGCAACCCCTGGCTCAACTGAAACGTGAACCCGGTGGACTGAAGGTTTAAACTGTCCTTCTCCTGCAGTCCACCATCTTCTTCAAGTGGATATGGAAGCAGCTGAGGGACGTTTGTGTAGCCAGGCAGCTGAGCCGCCTGGTCATATCGGTGCCACCACATGAAGGCGTCCCTATCCAGCACCAAAGTGAACCTCGAATAACACATACAACAGTAAGGGAGAAATAAGAAACAAACGAAATAAAACAGTAAGCGCAAAGAGAAAACTGAAAAAAGGTAAAATGCGAGGAAGAAGTGAGGTGAAGAAACACGTGACGGGGATAGAGAACACAAGAAGCGGTGCCATGGCACAGCAAACCCGTCCCCGGCAGTCATTTTCGTGCTGACTATAGGCACAACAGGATATCTAGTCAAAGACATCACAAATCACATTTGAAGTAAATCGGGTGAAAATTGACGATTTTATGCCCATTTGAAATATTAGGCCCGCCCCACCTGACACTGACCCGCCTACTGCCAACTGGGGGTAACACTCCTGGTGTAATAAGGCATGTTACAGGATGCGGATTTGAAAGATGCAGTTTTAAGTTTTGGTTTCAAGTCGATATGACAAATTTGAAAGGCGTTATGGCGAAAAAACGATTTTTACCCGTCCCCGTTTTTAAATATTTTTTTGGCCTTACAGCCTAGGCCTTGGCCCAATTTGACCTCAGATTTAATAAGGTGATCAGAAAGTCATAACCCATCATCCCTCTAATTATAGTCAAAATCGCACCAGTAGTTTTAGCGTAAAGTTGTTAACAGAGAGAGAGAGAGAGAGAGAGAGAGAGAGAGAGACAGACAGACAGACAGACAGACCGAATGAAAACAATACCCATCCCAGAGCCCCTCTGGGACGGGAACGGGTAATGAGAAAGGGAAACGTGAGGGGATAGAGAAAATGAGAAAGAGGGGAACGTGAGGGAGGGTAGAGAAAATGAGAAAGAGAGAAAAGTGAGGGAGGTAGAGAAAATGAGAAAAAGAGGGAAACGTGAGAGGGTGTAAGAGAAAATGAGAAAGAAGGAAATGTGAGGGAGGTAGAGAAAATGAGAGAGAAGGAAACGTGAGGGAGGAAGAGAAAATGAGAAAGAAGGAAAAGTGAGGGAGGTAGAGAAAGTGGGGAATGTTAGAGAACTTAACAGAGAAAAAGTAGGAAACATAAACATGGGACTCCCCTTGCTCATCAGGTACCTAGTGAACCCTGAAATCACACTAAGAATATTCAGAGAGAGAGAGAGAGAGAGAGAGAGAGAGAGAGAGAGAGAGAGAGAGAGAGAGAGAGAGAGAATAATAAAAGTGTGAGGGAAGGCGACTGGGTTTAACAGAGAAAAATATAAGAAAAAAAAGCGTGAAAGTTGGCACAAATTTGCACACCACTCCCATCGACCACAGGAAACAAGAAAAGTCACCCTCAGCTTCTACTGCACACTCAAGGGATGTCCGTCACTTTCCTCCCTGACATATCACATTAACGAGAAAAATATATTATGGTATAGCAAGTCTCTCAAAGCTTAAGAATGGTAGCCACCAGAGGAGTGTGTAAAGCTGATGCGGTGAAATATTAGGCGACCTTTTGTGCCTGCCTGTACTGTACTGCATGAACCCAGAGCAACACACAGAATATCAAGCGAGTGGGTGAAATGAGAAAGGGAGCAAAGGTGAATCTCTCTCTCTCTCTCTCTCTCTCACACACACACACACACACACACACACACACACACACACACACACACACACACACACCATTAAGACAGGAGATGGGAGAAGTAAAGGAAAACTAGCATATAAGCCTGTCTCCATCTACAGTAGACCCCCTAGGAGTCATCCGCCAATCCACTGCTCTCCCAAGGACCAACTTTCACCCCCATCGACCCATCTTCTCACATGAACACAATTCCCCTTGAACGTATTTCCACCACGACCTGTTTCCCTCCCTGAACCTAGCTTCCCCTGTGAACCTACTTCTCCCTATGAATCTATTTCCCTTATGGACTTTACCTTACGAACTACATTATTCCTATCGAGCTATTTCCTCTCCATGAGCCTAGTTTCCCTCAGTGGCTCTGTTTTCCCCATAAACTGATTTTCTCCCCGGGGAAAAACAATGCAGCCTCACACGAGAAAGAGAATTGATTAGAGAGGAAAGAAACAGCTGTGAGAAAGTAAGAGAAATAAAACATACAGAGGAAAGGGAAGGGAAGAAATGACAAACAGCGGGAGGGCTTATTAATGTAAAACAGTGACAAAAAGAAGTACGAAACAGAGTGTGTGTGAGACGGAGAAGTGGGAAGTTGAGAAAAGATAAGCAATGAGAACGCAAAGGACGGAATGAAAACTACAGAGAATAGTGAGAAGGTGAAATGAGGAAAGAACAGTGTGAAGGAGAAATGAGAGAGAAAAATGAGAAGAGGAGAAACGAGAAACAGACAGAAGGGGAGAAATAAGGACTAGATAATGGCGTGAGGAAGAAATGCGAAATTAAGAAAAACAAGAAAAAATAATAAGAAAAACAAGGAGGAACTCTTATTGTGATGGTGATGACAGCAAACAAACGTGAACTCGGTGGGCAGCAGGCTAAAAATGACCTTCTCTACAGTCCATCATCTTCCTTTCGGGAACAGGAAAAGCGTCGAGGGGCGTTTGTATAACCAAGTAAGAGAACCGCTCCGTTATATCGCTGCCGCCAAACTAAGGCATCCCACTCAAGGAAGAATAAGAGGGATTAACAATGAAAAATGAGAAGGAATGAAGACGCGACGTAAAAACTGAGAAAAAGAGATGAGTAAATGGGATGGAACCTGAGGCATACTCGTGTACCAAATGTACCTTCAACCCCCCCCCCCCGCACACACACACACACACACATTAAGATACGAAGGGAAATGAACAAGATATAGGGTGCCTTAGATAACCGCACCCATCCCTGTAATATAGTACAAGGAAAGAAATAATTATTTACGGGGCAGGAGGAGTTGCGAATCCCGGTGGTCTCACTTTCTATAAACTCTGGTCCTGGTCAAGGTCTACTACTGTGCAAAATTTCGTGTGCCTAAATATGGTGCTGTCCCTCCTGAAGACCCCACCCCCCCTGGGGAGTGGCCATCGGGAGTCCCATCCTGTCTAAAACATGGCCGGGGGAACATCTATCAAAATGCAGAATTTCGTGTTCCAAGGCCGTGCATACGAACTTTCACCAGGACCAAGAGAGTGGTCATTGGGGGTCCCACCCTGCTAAAAACATGGCCGGGGTAAACGACTACCAATATGTAAAATATCGTGTTCCTAGGTTAAAATTATGGCCGTGCATAATGACTATGCCGGGGCCCCCGGGGGCCGTCCCCCCCCCTGTGCTAAGAAACCTTCCGTGGTTTCAGCCTCTCAAAAAGCTTGCTTGGGTGAACATCTATCAATCTGCACATATTTCATGTTCTGTGGTGTAAAATTAGGTCGTCTATAATGACTTTGGCCAATACCACCAAGGGCCACACCCCTGTGAGGGCGGCCCTCAGGGATCCTACCATGTTTATAATCTGAAGAGAGTGAAGCTTTACCACTGTGCAAAAATTCGTGTTCCTACGTTAAAAACTGGCCCTACCCTGCCTGACATCTAACTCGGGGAGAGGTCTACTATTGCGCAAAATTTAGTTTTCCTAACATTCCTCTTATACGGCCTGCACTCCATTGTTCAAGAAAGTACAGTAACTCAGTAAGTCAGTGAGTGGGTGACAGTGAGTGAGTAAGTGAATGAATGAGTGAGTGAGTGAGTGAGTGAATGAGTGAGTGAGTGAGTGAGAGGGGAAGGGAGGGAGGGGTAACAGGGGGTGAGCTAGGGACAAGCATTATATTTGGCGGCCCCTGAGGGTATGACAAAGGCTGAGAAAAGTGGGAGGCAGAAATGAGAGTCATGGAAAAGCGAGAAATGGGGTCAAAATGAGAAGGGGAAATGAGACAGAGGGAAATGCGGAAAACAGAGAATGCGGGAGGGAGGAAATAAAAAGGGACAAGGGACGAAGGAAGAAGTGAAGACTGGAGGGAAAAGTGAAAAAAAGAAGAAAGGCGTTAACAGGTTCGAATTCCATTAGGCATATATCAACCATCACACACACACACACACACACACACACACACACACACACACACACACACACACACACACACACACACACACACACAGAGGAGAAATATTAAAGTGGGAGGGAGAAATGAGAAATAAGGAGAAAATCAAGGAGGAGATGATATAGGGAAAGTGAGAAATGAGAAAAAGGGGATACGAAAAAATGAAACTGAGCTAAGACAGAGGGTTAACGGAGAAAAAGGGAGGAAAAGATGAAGAAGAGGAAAGTAAGACTAAAGAGAAAAGTTAGAGGAAGAATTGATACTCAGAGGAACAAATGAGAGGGAGTACATGAGAAAAACTGAAAGTGATAAATGAGAAATAGAGAGAATAGTTTAAAAAATTCGTATAAACACACACACACACACACACACACACACACACACACACACACACACACACACACTTAGGGAAGGAGGTAAATGAGGACAGGTACGGAGAGAATCTAATGAAAATACGATAGGGTTGAAAGTGAGAGAGAAATAAAAAGAGAAGTGGACTCTGTACCAGAAATGAAAGAAAAATGAGCGACAGAAAATTGAGTGGAAGAAATTACAAAAGAAAGAAAAAAGAGAGAGAAAGGCGAAAATGAGGGGCAGAGAAGTGAAGAGGATAAATGCGAAAGAAAATGAGGACCAGAAATAAGAAACTGGGAGAAGATAGAGTAATGAGAGAAGTGAGGGAGGCAAGAGTTTGGCAGGAAATATATCTGATTGAAGCGTGACAGAGAAAAGGAAAAAAAACAGGATTACATAGTCGTGTTTAAATAAATAAATAAATATATATATATATATATTAAGCAACGTTGGGTCTGGTTAGTACTTGGATGGGTGACCGCCTGGGAACACCAGATGCTGTTGGCATAACGTTCTCCCTACGTGTCAAGTGGGGTTGGTGGAGGAGTAGTGCCCCTCCTTGTAAAACAATTAACTCTAAGCCTTGGCCACCCCGTTTGGGATACATGGCGTCTGGCAATGAATGAATGAATGAATATAAATATATAAATATATATATATATATATATATATATATATATATATATATATATATATATATATATGTGTGTGTGTGTGTGTGTGTGTGTGTGTGTGTGTGTGGAGGGAGAGAGAGAGAGAGAGAGAGAGAGATTAGGGAAAGAATAAGTGAAAACACTACATTTCTCTTATCGGGTTAAGCGCTAACTCTGAAAGAAGAAATACGAAGAGCAGGAGGAGGAGGAGGAGGAGGAGGAGGAGGAAAGAGGGGGGAAGAGGAGGAAGAAGAAAAGGGGGAGGAGGAGGGATAAGCTGTAGAGAAGAGACAAAATATATGAAAGACAGGCGAAGAGAAAAGAAGAGGATGAATAGGAGCAGAAGTACAAAGGAAATCTAAATCACCAAGCAACCTAAGGACCCACGACAAAGTTCTCGGTGTGGGTATCACTAACTGTACTAACGGTCTAACTAAGGTATGGCAGAAAGAGGATAAAAATGGAAGAGAAGAAAGAGAAGAAGTAAGGAAAATGGTACAGAAGAAAGAGATAAAGCAGATTCGGAAAGAAATAAAAAGTAAGAAGAGGATGAGGATAGGAAGAGGGGGGGGAAGAAAAAATGATGAGGAACGTGAGGATTTTGTCAAAACTGGCTTAATTGATTTTCCACAAAATCAGTCGACATGCCATCAAAATACTGCCTCTAACATCAGCACAGCAGCCGTGAATGTGGCAGCCGTGGCATATATTCAGTAAGGACGGTGAATAATGCGGCCAAAGCTGTGACATGTGAAGCTGTGGGGGGCATCTGTTGAGCATAGAAGGGTGGCTGGGCCTCAGGGAACGGACATATAAAAATAGGAGAGGGGGAGAGGAAGGGGTCATAAAAGAATGGAGGAGCAGGAGGAGGAACGAGTGAAAGAAGGAGTTTGTGAGTAGATGTATACAAAAAAAAAAAAGAAAGAAAGAAACGCTGGGATAATGGAGGCATTCATATATATATATATATATATATATATATATATATATATATATATATATATATATATATATATATGTGTGTGTGTGTGTGTGTGTGTGTGTGTGTGTGTGAGAGAGAGAGAGAGAGAGAGAGAGAGAGAGAGAGTGAAGGATGGGGTCATATGAGGAGAAGGAGAGGAAGGAGAGAGGAGAAATATTACACTCCTTATTATCAGACCCTGCGTGAGGTTCAGCAGGGAGGGGAGGAGTGGAGAAGGAAAGAAAGGAAGGAGGGAAGAAGGAAAGTAAGAAGAGGGTTAAGGAGGGAAAGAGGCGAAAAAGGGAAGGAGAGAAAGGAGCAGGGAGAAAAAGATGAATAAATGAGGAAGAGGAAAGGAGAGAGAGAAGACACAAAGACTGAGGAAATGATGTGAAGAAAGAAAGAAAGAGAAGGAAAGATGGAGGGGATGAAGGAGTACGAGAGAGAAAGGTGAGAAAGAACAGATGGGCAGATGAGGAAATGGAGGAATGAAGAAATATACGGGAAAAAATGAAGGCAGGTGAGTGAAAGAAGAATGGGCTGAGGCAAGATAGAATAAGTGGAATAGGGAAAAAGTGAAAAAGAAAGGGACATCAGAATAGGAAGAGGTAGGAGGAGAAAGAAGAAGAAGAAGAAGAAGAAGAGGAGGAGGAGGAGGATAGAAAAGAATAAGAGAGACAGTTAAAAAAGGGAGAGGGGAGTATGAGGAATAGTCACAATGAAAGAGAAGAAGGAAGAGGTGAAAAAGACACTAAGAAGGAGATAAGAAGACGTAAGATGAGAATGGAGATATACGAAGTTGGAGAGATATGGAGGGAGGAAGGAAGAAAGAAGGGAAAAAGAAAAATGAAACGAAGGAAGGAAGGAAGGACAAGGGTAGGAAGGAGGGAGAAAA